>NC_092722.1:11764674-12064674 GCF_047496885.1 Scyliorhinus torazame
CGCTAATTGAAACGTGTCGGCGGCTTCACTTGACGTCTGAGGCTCTGGGATTTCAGGGCTCTGGGCCGCTGATTGTTGCATTCTCCCCTCTCGGGAGAACACACACACCAAAAATACACACAGAGAAAAAATCGATGCCAGTCAGCCAGCGCAAGCTGTCCAGCGGTTTGGTGAATGTGAATCTTTCTAAAGGATGATTGTAATTGTAGCAGGCACAGTGGAGTGAGTTGACAGGGGGGCTGCTCCCTGGGTGTGAATGTGTGTGTGGGGGTCTGGGGGGGGGATGTAAGTGTGTGTGTGTGTGTGTGGGGGGGGGGGTGAGAGTGTGTTTGTGTGTGTGGGTGTGTGTAAGTGTGTGTGTGTGTGGGGGGGGGGTGTGTGTGTGTGGGGGGGGGTGTGAGTGTGTTTGTGTGTGTAAGTGTGTGGGTGGGTGTGGGGGGTGTGTGAGTGTGTTTGTGTGTGGGGGTGGGTGTGAGTGTATGTGTAGGGGTGTGTGTGTGGGTGGGGGGGTGAGTGTGTGAGTATGAGTGAGCGTGTGGCTGTGTGTGGGTGGGGGGGTGAGTGGGTGGGGGTGTGAGTGTGTGTGGGTGGGGGTGTGGGTGTGAGTGTGTGGGGTGTGAGTGTGTATGGGTGGGTGTGTGGGTGGGGGGGAGTGTGGGTGGGGGGGGGTAGTGTGTGTGTGTGAGTGTGTGTGTGAGTGTGTGTGTGGGTGGATGTGTGGGTGTGAGTGTGGGTGGGTGTGAGTGTGAGTGTGGGTGGGTGTGAGTGGGTGTGGGTGTGAGTGGGTGGGTGTGAGTGTGTGTGGGTGGGTGTGAGTGTGTGTGGGTGGGTGTGGATGGGTGTGTGTGTGTGGGTGTGAGTGTGTGTGGGTGGGTGTGAGTGGGTGTGGATGGGTGTGAGTGGGTGTGGATGTGTGTGTGGGTGGGTGTGGGTGGGTGAGTGGGTGTGTGTGGGTGTGAGTGTGTGTGGGTGGGTGTGAGTGGGTGTGGATGTGTGTGTGGGTGGGTGTGGGTGGGTGTGTGTGGGTGTGAGTGGGTGTGGATGGGTGTGGATGGGTGTGTGTGGGTGGGTGTGGATGGGTGTGAGTGCGTGTGGGTGTGTGTGGGTGTGAGTGGGTGTGTGAGTGTGTGTGGGTGGGTGTGGATGGGTGTGTGTGGGTGTGAGTGTGTGTGGGTGGGTGTGAGTGGGTGTGGATGGGTGTGTGTGGGTGTGAGTGTGTGTGGGTGGGTGTGGATGGGTGTGAGTGGGTGGGTGTGAGTGTGAGTGGGTGTGGATGGGTGTGAGTGGGTGGGTGTGAGTGGGTGTGGATGGGTGTGAGTGGGTGGGTGTGTGTGGGTGTGAGTGGGTGGGTGTGAGTGGGTGTGGATGGGTGTGTGTGGGTGTGAGTGTGTGTGGGTGGGTGTGGATGGGTGTGTGGGTGTGAGTGGGTGTGTGTGGGTGTGTGTGGGTGTGAGTGGGTGGGTGTGAGTGTGAGTGGGTGTGGATGGGTGTGAGTGGGTGGGTAGTGAACGTGAGTGGGTGTGGATGGGTGTGGATGGGTGTGAGTGGGTGTGGATGGGTGTGTGTGGGTGTGGGTGTGAGTGTGAGTGGGTGTGGATGGGTGTGTGTGGGTGTGAGTGTGAGTGGGTGTGAGTGGGTGGGTGTGTGCAGCAACCACGCCGCTTGCTCCAGCCTCACACACAACTGGCTCGGTTCAAATGTTAATGAAGGATTTAGCACTGATTTTGATTTGCAATGGTTTAAAATATGCGGTGGGCTGGTTTGGGAAACTATTTACACAGATCAGCAATCGACCCCAGGTCGGCACAAAACACATTCCCTTCTGGGGGGGGGGGGGTTTGTGTGTTTTGAGAAACAAGAAACGCAAATTGGTGATAATGGCCAGGGTGTTTTTGTTGATTATTGGAGGTGAGGAGAGACAGGGGTGTCTTTTTGTCCAAATTAAAGATGAAGGGGGGGAGGGACAGAGAGGGGATGTACTCTGAATGAGATGGGGGAGGGAGAGAGGGAATGTACTCTGAATGAGAAGGGGGGGGGGGCAGGGGATGTACTCTGAATGAGATGGGGGAGGGAGAGAGGGAAAGTACTCTGAATGAGAAGGGGGGGGGGCAGGGGATGTACTCTGAATGAGAGGGGGTGGAGAGAGGGGATGTACTCTGAATGAGATGGGGGGGAGACGGGATGTACTCTGAATGAGATGGGGGGGGAGAGGGGATGTACTCTGAATGAGAAGGGGGGAAAGGGGATGTACTCTGAATGAGATGGGGGGAGAGAGAGAGGGGATGTACTCTGAATGAGATGGGGGGGGGAGAGGGGATGTACTCTGAATGAGATGGGGGGGGAGACGGGATGTACTCTGAATGAGATGGGGAGGGGAGTGAGAGGGGATGTACTCGGAATGAGATGGTGGGTAGAGAGAGAGGGGATGTACTCTGAATGAGATGGGGGGAGAGAGAGGGGATGTACTCTGAATGAGAAGGGGTGAGAGAGGGGATGTAGTCTGAATGAGATGGGGGGGGGGGGAGAGAGAGGGATGTACTCTGAATGAGATGGGGGGGGGAGAGAGAGGGATGTACTCTGAATGAGATGGGGGAGAGAGAGGGGATGTACTCTGCATGAGATGGGATGGGGAGAGGGGATGTACTCTGAATGAGATGGGGGGAGAGAGAGAGGGGATGTACTCTGAATGAGATGGGGGGGGGAGAGAGGGGATGTACTCTGAATGAGATGGGGTGAGAGGGGATGTACTCTGAATGTGATGGGGGAGGGAGAGAGGGAATGTCCTCTGAATGAGATGGGGGAGGGAGAGAGGGAAAGTACTCTGAATGAGAAGGGGGGGGGGGCAGGGGATGTACTCTGAATGTGATGGGGGAGGGAGAGAGGGAATGTACTCTGAATGAGAGGGGGTGGAGAGAGGGGATGTACTCTGAATGAGAGGGGGTGGAGAGAGGGGATGTACTCTGAATGAGATGGGGGGGAGACGGGATGTACTCTGAATGAGATGGGGGGGGAGAGGGGATGTACTCTGAATGAGATGGGGGGAGAGAGAGAGGGGATGTACTCTGAATGAGATGGGGGGGAGAGGGGATGTACTCTGAATGAGATGGGGGGGGAGACGGGATGTACTCTGAATGAGATGGGGAGGGGAGTGAGAGGGGATGTACTCGGAATGAGATGGTGGGTAGAGAGAGAGGGGATGTACTCTGAATGAGATGGGGGGAGAGAGAGGGGATGTACTCTGAATGAGATGGGGGAGAGAGGGGATGTACTCTGAATGAGAAGGGGTGAGAGAGGGGATGTAGTCTGAATGAGATGGGGGGGGGGAGAGAGAGGGATGTACTCTGAATGAGATGGGGGGGGGAGAGAGAGGGATGTACTCTGAATGAGATGGGGGAGAGAGAGGGGATGTACTCTGCATGAGATGGGGAGGGGAGAGGGGATGTACTCTGAATGAGATGGGGGGAGAGAGAGAGGGGATGTACTCTGAATGAGATGGGGGGGGGAGAGAGAGGGATGTACTCTGAATGAGATGGGGGAGAGAGAGGGGATGTACTCTGCATGAGATGGGGAGGGGAGAGGGGATGTACTCTGAATGAGATGGGGGGAGAGAGAGAGGGGATGTACTCTGAATGAGATGGGGGGAGAGAGAGAGGGGATGTACTCTGAATGAGATGGGGGGGGAGAGAGAGGGGATGTACTCTGAATGTAATGGGGGGGGGGGAGAGAGAGGGGATGTACTCTGAATGAGATGGGGGGGGGGAGGGAGAGAGGGATGTACTCTGAATGAGATGGGGGAGAGAGAGGGGATGTACTCTGAATGAGATGGGGGAGAGAGAGGGGATGTACTCTGAATGAGATGGGGGGGGGGGGAGAGAGGGGATGTACTCTGAATGAGATGGGGGGGTGAGCGAGGGGATGTACCTGAATGAGATGGGCGGGGAGAGAGGGGATGTACTCTGAATGTGATGGGCGGGGAGAGAGGGGATGTACTCTGAATGAGAGGGGGTGTAGAGAGGGGATGTACTCTGAATGAGATGGGGGGAGAGAGAGGGGATGTACTCTGAATGAGATGGGGGGGGGGAGAGAGAGGGATGTACTCTAAATGAGATGGGGGGGAGAGAGAGAGAGGGGATGTACTCTGAATGAGATGCGGGGGGAGACGGGATGTACTCTGAATAAGATGGGGAGGGGAGAGGGGATGTACTCTGAATGTGATGGGGGGAGAGAGAGGGGATGTACTCTGAATGAGATGGGGGAGAGAGAGGGGATGTACTCTGAATGAGATGGGGGGGGGAGGGAGAGAGGGATGTACTCTGAATGAGATGGGGGGGGGGGGGAGAGGGGATGTACTCTGAATGAGATGGGGGAGAGAGAGGGGATGTACTCTGAATGAGATGGGGGGGGGGAGAGAGAGGGATGTACTCTAAATGAGATGGGGGGGGGGGAGAGAGAGAGAGGGGATGTACTCTGAATGAGATGGGGGGGGGAGGGAGAGGGAATGTACTCTGAATGAGATGGGGGAGAGAGAGAGGGGATGTACTCTGAATGAGATGGGGGGGGAGAGGGAATGTACTCTGAATGAGATGGGGGGAGAGAGGGGATGTACTCTGAATGAGATGGGGGGGGGAGAGAGGAGATGTACTCTGAATGAGATGGGGGGAGAGAGAGGGGATGTACTCTGAATGAGATGGGGGAGAGAGAGGGGATGTACTCTGAATGAAATGGGGGGAGAGAGAGCGGGAATGTACTCTGAATGAGATGGGGGGGGGGAGAGGGGGATGTACTCTGAATGAGATGGGGGAGGAGAGGGGATGTACTCTGAATGAGATGGGGGGGGGGAGGGGATGTACTCTGAATGAGATGGGGGGGAGAGAGAGAGTGGATGTACCCTGAATGAGATGGGGGGGGGGAGAGAGGGGATGTACTCTGAATGAGATGGGGGGGATAGAGAGGGGATGTACTCTGAATGTGATGGGGGGAGAGAGAGTGGATGTAGTCTGAATGAGATGGGGGGGGAGAGGGGATGTACTCTGAATGAGATGGGGGGGAGAGAGAGGGGATGTACTCTGAATGAGATGGGGGGGGGGGAGAGAGAGGGGATGTAGTCTGAATGAGATGGGGGGGGGAGAGAGGGGATGTACTCTGAATGAGATGGGGGGGGAGAGGGGATGTACTTTGAATGAGATGGGGGGGGGAGAGAGAGGGGATGTACTCTGAATGAGATGGGGGGTGGAGAGAGGGGATGTACTCTGAATGAGATGGGGGGGGGGGAGAGAGAGGAGATGTACTCTGAATGAGATGGGGGGGGAGAGGGGATGTACTCTGATTGAGATGGGGGGGAGAGAGGGGATGTACACTCTGAATGAGATGGGGGAGAGGGGATGTACTCTGAATGAGATGGGGGGGGAGAGGGGATGTACTTTGAATGAGATGGGGGTGGGAGAGGGTATGTACTCTGAATGTGATGGGGGGGGGAGAGGGGATGTACTCTGAATGAGATGGGGGGGGGAGAGAGGGGGGATGTCCTCTGAATGAGATGGGGGAGAGAGGGGGGATGTACTCTGAATGAGATGGGGGGGGAGAGGGGATGTACTCTGAATGAGATGGGGGGGGAGAGAGGGGGGATGTAGTCTGAATGAGATGGGGGGGGGGAGAGAGGGGATGTACTCCGAATGAGATGGGGGGGAGGGAGAGGGGATGTACTCTGAATGAGATGGGGGGGGGGGAGAGATAGGGGATGTACTCTGAATGAGATGGGGGGGGAGAGAGGGGATGTACTCTGAATGAGATGGGGGGTGGAGAGAGGGGATGTACTCTGAATGAGATGGGGGGGGGGAAGAGAGAGGGGATGTACTCTGAATGAGATGGTGGGGGGGAGAGGGGATGTACTCTGATTGAGATGGGGGGGAGAGAGGGGATGTACACTCTGAATGAGATGGGGGGAGAGGGGATGTGCTCTGAATGAGATGGGGGGGGGAGAGGGAATGTCCTCTGAATGAGATGGGGGGAGAGAGGGGGGATGTACTCTGAATGAGGTGGGGTGGAGAGAGGGGATGTACTCTGAATGAGATGGGGGGGGGAAGAGAGAGGGGATGTACTCTGAATGAGATGGTGGGGGGGGAGAGGGGATGTACTCTGATTGAGATGGGGGGGAGAGAGGGGATGTACACTCTGAATAAGATGGGGGGAGAGGGGATGTACTCTGAATGAGATGGGGGGGAGAGGGAATGTCCTCTGAATGAGATGGGGGGAGAGAGGGGAGATGTACTCTGAATGAGATGGGGGGGGGAGAGGGGATGTACTCTGAATGAGATGGGGGGAGAGAGGGGGATGTACTCTGAATGAGATGGGGGGGAGGGGGGATGTACTCTGAATGAGATGGGGGGGGGGAGAGAGGGGGGATGTACTCTGAATGAGATGGAGGAAGAGAGAGAGTGGATGTACTCTGAATGAGATGGGGGGTGGGAGAGGAGATGTACTCTGAATGAGATGGGGTGGAGAGAGAGGGGATGTACTCTGAATGAGATGGGGGTGGGAGAGGGTATGTACTCTGAATGTGATGGGGGGGGAGAGGGGACGTACTCTGAATGAGATGGGGGGGAGAGAGGGGGGATGTCCTCTGAATGAGATGGGGGGGAGAGAGGGGGGATGTACTCTGAATGAGATGGGGGTGAGAGGGGATGTACTCTGAATGAGATGGGGGGGGGGAGAGAGGGGGGATGTACTCTCAATGAGATGGGGGAAGAGAGAGAGTGGATGTACTCTGAATGAGATGGGGGGAGAGAGGGGGGATGTACTCTGAATGAGATGGGGGGGGAGAGAGAGAGGATGTACTCTGAATGAGATGGGGGGGAGAGAGAGGGCTTGTACTCTGAATGAGAAGGGGGGAGAGAGGGGATGTAGTCTGAATGAGAAGGGGTGAGAGAGAGAGTGGATGTACCCTGAATGAGATGGGGGGGGGGAGAGAGAGGGGATGTACTCTGAATGAGATGGGGGGATAGAGAGGGGATGTACTCTGAATGAGATGGGGGAGAGAGAGTGGATGTAGTCTGAATGAGATGGGGGGGGGGGGGAGAGGGGAAGTACTCTGAATGAGATGGGGGGGGAGAGAGAGGGGATGTACTCTGAATGAGATGGGGGGGAGAGATAGGGGATGTACTCTGAATGAGATGGGGGGGGGAGAGGGGATGTACTCTGAATGAGATGGTGGGGGGGAGAGGGAATGTACTCTGATTGAGATGGGGGCGAGGGGTTGTACTCTGAATGAGATGGGGGGGGAGAGGGGATGTACTTTGAATGAGATGGGGGTGGGAGAGGTTATGTACTCTGAATGTGATGGGGGGGAGAGAGGGGATGTACTCTGAATGAGATGGGGGGGAGAGAGGGGGAATGTACTCTGAATGAGATGGGGGGGGGGGGAGAGGGGATGTACTCTGAATGAGATGTGCGGGGAGAGAGGGGGGATGTACTCTGAATGAGATGGGGGGGGGGGAGAGGGGATGTACTCTGAATGAGATGAATACTCCCTGCTTCGGGCGTCACTGAGGGTTTTTTAGTTTCAATTCCGGAATCAATCCACTCCTTGACGTTCTGATGGGGAGTTTCTGGCAAGAGCCCCGACCTGCTGTCCAGTCTGTTAAAGAGACAGTAAAGCTCTCTTTATTGCTGCCTCGATGGCAGCTCCCCCCACCAGCATCGTTTCACCTCCCCTCTTTAACACAGCAGGGATCTCAAATCTACCCCCCCACCCCACCCAATGAAAAATAGAAAATAAAACAGGTAATACCAGCAAAGCCTCAATCTATCAGTCAGAAACATCTCCGTACAAGTATGAATGAATAATTGATCACTGGGATGTAGAATTGTATGTGGGTGGTGTGATTCTACAGGACATAGAACTGTACAGCACAGTACAGGCCCTTCGGCCCACGATGTTGTGCCAAACTAGTCTGAAACTAAGATCAAATCAACCTACTCCCAATCATTCTGGTGCACTCCATGTGCCTATCCAATAACCGCTTGAAAGTTCTTAAAGTGTCCGACTCCACTACCTTAGCTGGGAGTGCGTTCCACGCGTTTTTAGCTGAGGGGGAAATATATTCATATATATTATATATATATGTTCCATTTATAATTGAATGAGGAAAAATTCTATTCAGCAAAAAAAAATTGCTACTCCTAACAATGCTGTGGCCATCGTGCGGGGGAGGGGAGGGTTGTGGGCTGGTGAGTTATTGGTGACAGGGACTTCTGCAATAGTTTTGCTCAAAACTCCAAAGACTGTATTTGGGGGGGGGGGGGTCTAAGGGTCAAAGTTCAGCACACCACCCTGTGGTGGTGGTGGGGTGGGGGGTAATAAAGGGTAAGGTCATTCGGAAGGGATTTGGAGAGGGGGAGGATTATGAAAAGATGGGGGATTAGGGCAAACCTTGCACCTCCCTCGTTGGCTGCTAACGCGGTGGGAGAATGTGCAAAGGGTGGTCAAGCTCTTGTGGCTAAACGGTGGAATCCATAGAATCCCTACAGTGCAGAAGGAGGCCATTCGTGCCATCCAGCCTGCACCCACCCTCTGAAAGAGAACCCCACACAGACCTTATCCCTGTAACCCCACCCAACCCCAGGGGGCAATTTAGCACGGCCAATCCACCTTAACCTGCACATGTTGGGACTGTGGGAGGAAACCCACGCAGACACGGGGAGAAAGTGTGCAGTCTCCCCGCAAACGTGTTAAAACATATTGTAAACAGTACAACTTTTGAGGATATTCCAGCCACCGCTCAAATCCTATTGCATCTACTAACTGGTTCAGAACCGCACGCTGATGTTGCGGGAATGATTTAATTCATTCCCCCCAATGTTAAGGTTCTTCTGTTGATTCAATGTGTTGTGGATGGAGTGAAATGTGCAAAACAACTGGTGTGAGGAACATGTGTGTGTGTGTGGTTAGTACCCTCCCTCCTGTTTAACTTTAATTTATATAAATTTTTAAAAGCCCGTGCTATCTCAGTTCATCCACCGGCACATTGCCTCTTTAAGGGCCTCTCAATATCAGGGAAAGAAGAGCCAAGCCGTCAAATGGGGGCTGCCCGGGGAGGGAAATGATTTTCCAGTTTGGAGCAGGTCATTGCGAGCCGCCGTATACAATTTATTACCTTGGAGCTACAGCGCTGCGGCTCCGGGGCCGGAGCCAAGCGAGGAGGGAGAGGGGGAGAGGGAGCGGGCCAAGGGGGTTCCAGACTGCCGACTCCATCGCCAACCTCGCCATCTCTCTATCTCACACACAGCTCTCAACATTAACCACTTACTGGCTGCTTTCCTTAGCGGAAGTTCAGCATTTGAGCGAACACGTTTCTTTTTTTTAAAGTTCCACTTTTTTTTTTGTTGCAAATCCCAACTTGCAAGCCAAATCAATCTCAATTAAAAAAAAAAAAGACCCACTCTAAACTTTTGCTGTGATGTTTGACCCCTTTTGAAGCTTTGCAGAACAGGCTCCTTAACTTTAATTTATTGATGGGGTTTGGGAAGCTGGAGAGAATTTCAGGTCCATCAGGATGGGACGATGCCACAAACAGAACAGGAGTAAGTCGCGGGGTTAATTAAAAAAAAATTAGAGTACCCAATTCTTTTGTTCCAATTAAGGAGCAATTTAGCGCTGCCAATTCGCCTACCCAGGGTTGTGGGGGCGAGACACACTCAAACACGGGGAGAATGTGCAAACTCCACACGGACAGTGACCCAGGGCCGGGATCGAACCTGGGACCTCGGCGGTGTGAGACAGCAGGGCTAACCACTGCACCACCATGCTGCCCCACCGGGTTAATTTTGACAGAAGCTATGGACTTGTAATTTGCTTCCGACCACCCGCCCTGCCCCATCTCTCTCACACACACTGATACACAAACAAACACAACACACAAAAAAACACAACATACTGACACACAAACACATCATACTTACACACAAACACATCACACTGACACACAAACACATCACAGAAAAACCCAACACAGACACACAAAACACATCACACTGACACACAAACACATCACAGAAAAACCCAACACAGACACACAAAACACAACACACTGACACACAAACACATCACACAAAAGCACAACACAGACATACAAACACATCACACTGACACACAAACACATCACACAAAAACCAAACACAGACACACAAACACATCACACTGACACACAAACAGATCACACTGACACACAATCACAACACACAAAAACCCAACACAGACACACAAAGTCAACACACTGACACACAAAAAAACACAACACACTGACACACAAACACATCACACTGACACACAATCACAACACACTGACACACAAACACACCACACAAAAACACAACACAGACACAGAAACACAACACACTGACATACAAACACAACACACGTAAAGACAAAAAACACCATGCACACACACTAACACACAAAAACACAACACATTGACACACAAAAACACATCACACTGACACACAAAAACACAAAACAATGATACACAAACACAACACACTGACGCACAAAAATACAACACGGGTGCGCAGACGGAACATACTGACGCACAAAAACACATAACACATTGATGCACAAACACAACACACTGACACACAGACACAACACACTGACACACAAACACAACATACTGACACACAAACACAACACACTGACACACAAACACATCACACTGACACACGAACACAACACATTGACACACAAACACATCACACAAACACAACACAGACATACAAACACATCACACTGACACGCAAACACAACACACTGACACACAAACACAACACATTGACACACAAACACAACACAGACATACAAACACAACACACTGACACGCAAACACAACACACTGACACACAAACACATCACACTGACACACAAACACTTCACACAAAAACCCAACACAGACACACAAACACATCACACTGACACACAAACACATCACACAAAAACCACAAACAAACTCAACACACTGACACACAAACACATCACACTGACACACAATCACAACACACTGACACACAAACACACCACACAAAAACACAACACAGACACAGAAACACAACACACTGACATACAAACACAACACACGTAAAGACAAAAAACACCATGCACACACACTAACACACAAAAACACAACACATTGACACACAAAAACACATCACACTGACACAAAAACACATCACACTGACACACAAACACAACACATTGACACACAAAAATACAACACACTGGTGCGCAGACGGAACATACTGACACACAAAAACACATAACACATTGATGCACAGACACAACACACTGACACACAAACACAACATACTGACACACAAACACAACACATTGACACACAAACACATCACACTGACATGCAAACACAACACATTGACACACAAATACACCACATTGACACACAAACACATCACACAAAAACCCAACACAGACACACAAACACATCACACTGACACACAGACACAACACACTGACACACAAACACAACATACTGACACACAAACACAACACTGACACACAAACACATCACACTGACACGCAAACAGAACACATTGACACACAAACACATCACACTGACACACAAACACATCACACAAAAACCCAACACAAACACACAAACACATCACACTGACACACAGACACAACACACTGACACACAAACACAACATACTGACACACAAACACAACACTGACACACAAACACATCACACTGACACGCAAACAGAACACATTGACACACAAACACATCACACTGACACACAAACACATCACACAAAAACCCAACACAGACACACAAACACATCACACTGACACACAAACAGATCACACTGACACACAAACACTTCACACAAAAACCCAACACAGACACACAAAGTCAACACATTGACACACAAACACATCACACTGACACACAAACACATCACACTGACACACAAACACATCACACTGACACACAAACACATCACACTGACACACAAACACAGCACATTTACACACAAACACAACACATTGACACACAAACACATCACACTGACACACAAACACATCACACTGACACACAAACACATCACACTGACACACAAACACAGCACATTTACACACAAACACAACACATTGACACACAAACACAGCACACTGACACAGAAACACAACACTGACACACAAACACACTACACAAAAACACAACACAGACACAGAAACACAACACACTGACACACAAACACATCACACTGACACACAAACACATCACACTGACACACAAACACAGCACATTTACACACAAACACAACACATTGACACACAAACACATCACACTGACACACAAACACATCACACTGACACACAAACACATCACACTGACACACAAACACAGCACATTTACACACAAACACAACACATTGACACACAAACACAGCACACTGACACAGAAACACAACACTGACACACAAACACACTACACAAAAACACAACACAGACACAGAAACACAACACACAGACATACAAACACAACACACTGACACACAAACACCACACTAACACACAAACACAACTTACTGACACACAAACACATCACACTGACACGCAAACACAACACATTGACACACAAACACATCACACTGACACACAAACACATCACACTGACACACAAACACATCACACTGACACACAAACACATCACACTGACACACAAACACAACACACTGACACACAGACACAACACACTGACACAAACGCATCACACAAAAGCACAACACAGACATACAAACACCACACTAACACACAAACACAACTTACTGACACACAAACACATCACACTGACACGCAAACACAACACATTGACACACAAACACATCACACTGACACACAAACACATCACACTGACACACAAACACATCACACTGACACACAAACACATCACACTGACACACAAACACATCACACTGACACACAAACACAACACACTGACACACAGACACAACACACTGACACAAACGCATCACACAAAAGCACAACACAGACATACAAACACCACACTAACACACAAACACAACTTACTGACACACAAACACATCACACTGACACGCAAACACAACACAGACACACAAACACATCACACTGACACAAAAACACATCACACTGACACACAAACACATCACACTGGCACACAAACACAACACACTGACACAGAAACACAACACATTGACACACAAACACATCACACAAAAACACAACACAGACACAGAAACACAACACACGTAAAGACAAAAAACACCATGCACACACACTAACACACACAAACGCAACACATTGACACACAAAAACACAACACAATGATACACAAACACAACACACTGACAAACCAAAAAACACAACATACTGAAGCACAAACGCAGCACACTGACACACACAACATACAACACACTGATGCACGAACACATCACACAAAAGCACAACACAGACATACAAACACATCACACTGACACACAAACACATCACACAAAAACCCAACACAGACGCACAAACACATCACACTGACACACAAACACCACACTGATACACAAACACAACACTCTTACAGACAAACACACTGACACAGAAACACAACACATTGACACACAAACACATCACACAAAAACACACCACTGACACACAAACACAACACATGTAAAGATACAAAAACACCATGCGCGTACACTGATGCACAAACTCAACACACTAACACACAAACACATCAAACAAAAACACAACACACTGATGCACAAACACAACACAATGACACACAATGCAACACACACAAACACAACACACTGACACACAAACACATCAAACAAAAACACAACACACTGATGCACAAACACAACACAATGACACACAATGCAACACACACAAACACAACACACTGACACACAAACACAACACATACACAAACAACATACAGACAGACAGAAACCCAATGCATGCACACTGATTCACAAACAACACACACAAACACAAAACACAGATGCACAAAAACACCATGCACACACACTAATTCACAAACACACAAACACATCACAGTCTTATACATAAACACAACACACACAAACACCACACACAAACAAACACAATACACACACATTGATGCACCAACGCAACACACACAAACACAAAATGCCCACACAAAAACACAATGCACACACACTGATGCGCAAACACACACAGACACACAAACGCACAGACACAAACGAACACACAGGGACACGCACAAATACACACACAAAGACATACAAACACATGCACACACACAAGACACAAACATGCAAACTTTACATTTGTTGTTTTCCTGTGGTTTAAGTTGATCAGTGTGATTTTCTTAGCTGTGAGGTTGATTGCTGTCCTCAATAAAATGTCTGACAGCTGCCCGAGGTGAGTGAAGCCTAATTTCCCTCTTTCCAACCTTTGCCCAGAGCCTTCCCTTGCTGGTTTGACTAAGGTGGGAGATCTATGTGAATGCCCTATCACTCTATTCCATTAGTGCCTGAGGAGCAGCCCAAGGCTGGCAACATCTTTCTTTGTTTCCCTTTCCAATGTGCTCTGCTCTTCTTTGGAAGTCAGTCACTTATGTTGGGTTCTAATTACATAAGAGCAGAAGAAACAGGAGCAAGAATAAGCCTACTCCACTATTTAATAAGATACGGATTTCTCTTCTACCTTGCTACACTTCCCCACACTCTCCCCATATCCCTAGATTCCTTGGGTATCCAAAAATACATCAATTTCTAACTTGAATATACTGAACATTCACAGAGTGGCAAATTCCAAAGCTTCTCAACCTTTTGAGCGAAGATGTTTCTCCTCATCTCAATCGTAAATGTCTGAATGCCTATTCTTTTTTTAATATAAATTTAGAGTGCCCAATTAATTTTTTCCAATTAAGGGGCAATTTAGCGTGGCCAATCCACCTAGCCTTCTGTGCCCAGTGGGCACTGCAGGGGATTGGGTGCTTTATTGACCCTTTAAACTGCGCACTTATTTGATGTTTCCGTTGATCTTTGGTTATGTTTGGGCCGTCCCCCTAACAGGAGCGGCCCTTTTTTGCTCTGTCCCTCAGTTTGTTTCCTTTCTTCTGTTTTGTTGGTGGACCTCAAAAGAGTGGCCAATCCACCTGAACATCTTTGGGTTTCGCCCCCCCAAACACGGGGAGAATGTGTAAACTCTAAACGGACAGTGACCCAGAGCCGGGATCGAACCTGGGACCTTGGTGCCATGATTGAATGCTTATTCTAAGACTTGCGACCCCTCGTTCTAAACTCCACAGCCAGGAAAACATTTCCCAGCATTTACCCTGTTGAGTCCTCGAAGAATTTATTATGTTTCAATGTGTTCACCTCACGTTTAAACCCCCGGGAAATACAGGCCTACTGTACTCAACCTGTCCTCATAGGTCAGTCCCTTCATTTCAGGAATTGATCTCGTGAGGTAGCATTACGCCCTCTCCCAGGCAAATTATACTTCCTTAGTTAAGGAGATAAAAACTGGACTCAGTACTCAAAGCCTCACCAAGACCCTATACAATTACAGGAAGTATTATTTGAAATGAAATAAGAACATAAGACATAGGAGCGGAAGTAAGGCCATTTGGCCCATCAAGTCCACTCCACCATTCAATCATGGCTGATTTCAACACCATTTACCCGCTCTCTCTCCATAGCCCTTAATTCCTCGAGAAATCAAGAATTTATCAACTTCTGACTTAAAGACACTCAACGTCCTGGCCTCCACCGCCCTCTGTGGCAATGAATTCCACAGACCCACCACTCTCTGGCTGAAGAAATTTCTCCTCATCTCTGTTCTAAAGTGACTCCCTTTTATTCAAAGGCTGTGCCCCCGGGTCCTAGTCTCCCCTGCTAATGGAAACAACTTCCCTACGTCCACCCTATCTAAGCCATTCATTATCTTGTAAGTTTCTATTAGATCTCCCCTCAACCTCCTAAACTCCAATGAATATAATCCCAGGATCCTCAGACGTTCATCGTATGTTAGGCCTACCATTCCTGGGATCATCCGTGTGAATCTCCGCTGGACCCGCTCCAGTGCCAGTATGTCCTTCCTGAGGTGTGGGGCCCAAAATTGCTCACAGTATTCTAAATGGGGCCTAACTAATGCTTTATAAAGATTCAGAAGTACATCCCTGCTTTTATATTCCAAGCCTCTTGAGATAAATGACAACATTGCATTTGCTTTCTTAATTACGGACTCAACCTGCAAGTTTACCTTTAGAGAATCCTGGACTAGGACTCCCAAGTCCCTTTGCACTTCAGCATTATGAATTTTGTCACTGTTTAGAAAATAGTCCATGCCTCTATTCTATTTTCCAAAGTGCAAGACCTCGCACTTGCCCACGTTGAATTTCATCAGCCATTTCTTGGACCACTCACCTAAACTGTCTAAATCTTTCTGCAGCCTCCCCACCTCCTCAATACTACCTGCCCCTCCACCTATCTTTGTATCATCGGCAAACTTAGCCAGAATGCCCCCAGTCCAGTCATCTAGATCGTTAATATATAAAGAGAACAGCTGTGGCCCCAACACTGAACCCTGCGGGACACCACTCGTCACCGGTTGCCATTCCGAAAAAGAACCTTTTATCCCAACTCTCTGCCTTCTGCCTGACAGCCAATCGTCAATCCATGTTAGTACCTTGCCTCGAATACCATGGGCCCTTATTTTACTCAGCAGTCTCCCGTGAGGCACCTTATCAAAGGCCTTTTGGAAGTCAAGATAGATAACATCCATTGGCTCTCCTTGGTCTAACCTATTTGTTATCTCTTCAAAGAACTCTAACAGGTTTGTCAGGCACGACCTCCCCTTACTAAATCCATGCTGACTTGTCCTAATCCGACCCTGCACTTCCAAGAATTTAGAAATCTCATCCTTAACAATGGATTCTAGAATCTTGCCAACAACCGAGGTTGGCTAATTGGCCTATAATTTTCCATCTTTTTCCTTGTTCACTTCTTGAACAGGGGGGTTACAACAGCGATTTTCCAATCCTCTGGGACTTTCCCTGACTCCAGTGACTTTTGAAAGATCATAACTAACGCCTCCACTATTTCTTCAGCTATCTCCTTTAGAACTCTCTGATGTAGCCCACCTGGGCCCGGAGATTTATCAATTTTTAGACCTCTTAGTTTCTCTAGCACTTTCTCCTTTGTGATGGCTACCATATTCAACTCTGCCCCCTGACTCTCCTGAATTGGTGGGATATTACTCATGTCTTCTACTGTGAAGACTGACGCAAAGTACTTATTTAGTTCATCAGCTATATCCTTGTCTCCCATCACTAGATTACCAGCGTCATTTTGGAGCGGCCCAATGTCTACTTTTGCCTCCCGTTTGTTTTTAATGTATTTAAAGAAACTTTTACTATCATTCCTAATGTTACTGGCTAGCCTACCTTCATAATTGATCCTCTCTTTCCTTATTTCTCTCTTTGTTATCCTCTGTTTGTTTTTGTAGCCTTCCCAATCTTCTGACTTCCCACTACTCTTTGCCACATTATAGGCTTTCTCTTTTGCTTTGATGCATTCCCTAACTTCCTTTGTCAGCCAGGGCTGCCTAAACTCCCCTCTGATAACCTTTCTTTTCTTTGGGATGAACCTCTGTACTGTGTCCTCAATTACTCCCAGAAACTCCTGCCATTGCTGTTCTACTGTCTTTCCCAATAGGCTCTGCTCCCAGTCGATTTTCGTCAGTTCCTCCCTCATGCCCCTGTAGTTACCTTTATTTAACTGTAACACCTTTACGTCTGATTCTACCTTCTTTCTTTCAAATTGGAGTTTGAATTCTACCATATTATGATCACTGCCTCCTAAGTGTTCCCTTACTTTAAGATCTTTAATCAAGTCTGGCTCATTACATAACACTAAGTCCAGAATGGCCTGTTCCCTCGTGGGCTCCATCACAAGCTGTTCCAAAAAGCCCTCCTGTAAACATTCAATGAATTCCCTTTCCTTGGGTCCACTGGCAGCATTATTTACCCAGTCCACCTGCATATTGAAGTCCCCCATGATCACAGTGCCCTTGCCTTTCTGACATGCAATTAAATGAAAATCGCTTATTGTCACGAGTTGGCCTGTTCGGGGAGGCTGGTACGGGAATTGAACCGTGCTGCTGGTCTGCTTTCAAAGCCAGCGATTTAGTCCAGTGAGCTAAACCAGCCCCTATTTACTCTGATGTCTGCTCATCTGGCAGCCTACATGGTGAATACCAGTCTGCTGTTTGAACATGGGAGTTGACCTTCAATACAGTCTTCAGCCGAGGAACTCACACATATTCTTTTCAATGCAGGACAATGATTTTCTGGCCAGTTTCCACCTCCCTAATCCAGGCTCATTGGGGCCAAATTTAGCATGCCACCCCGGTTGAGGTTAGCTAACAACCAGGGAAAGAATAATGTTTGAGATAAAAATTTTGGCAGATGTGATGCCTGAGGCATAATTTTTGATGACACTAAATTGGATGCGGCCTAAGGTCTGCGTACAAGAATGTTGGGAAGGAGTTTCTGCCTCGTAAAGCAGAATTTCCTCTTCGTGCAATTCCCATTAATCACACATTTCTAAATCCCCACTTTCACCCCCTTTGAAATCTCCTGGGCCCTGCATCCTGGGCTGCAGCTGAGAGCAAAGGCAGGTATCCATGGATACCTTCACATCCTCTGCCAATGTCATTGCCTGTGCCCAGCCAATAAAGTGTAACCCAAAGTGGAAAGTGTGCCAATTTACCCCTCCTTCAGCCAGTCATGCACACTCAGTTGCGTGCCTACTGATCCTGCCAAGGTTGGTGATCACCATCTGGGCAAAACCTGTGTGTGAAGTTCAGTTGAAGCTTGAAATCAGACTGGCGACCCATGCCTTTGGCATAGAGCACTGACACGCTATATGACTAGTCTGCCTTTGTCAGATTGTCGGAAAAAAGTGTTTGCCCTTGATTATTTATTGTTCCCTCACTGAAACCCGGTGTTTTATACTTCAGCATCAAGTTTCAGCTAAAATGTACATCAAGGATCTATTGAAAATGGTAATATTCTTAGAACTCTCCCGATGGTATGGTTCCCCCTTTGTTTTGCAGTTTTATAACATATATTTCAAGGCAATTCCATTCTATTGTAATGCGGATTTGGAACTCCTCATGTAGTAAGAGGCTGTAAGAGGCGTACTCTCGGGCTAAAGAGTCTTCAGTGTGTGAATGAGTCTTGTATCGAAATTCCCAACAAAAATGCAAGAATTAACACAACAATCGTGCCAACCTTTTAATGAATTTCAGTTTTTAGAAAGAATTAATCGCTCACACTTTTAAAAATGGGGGGAATAATTAATGTTCTAAGAATGACCAAGTGGGCTCATGCATTATGGGTCAAGTTCCTGCTCTTATAGATCAGGAAGATCTCAGCAAATGCAGGGGTGCAGACACCACAATTGGACTTTGCATCCCAAGGTTAAGAGAGGAAAAGGAATTGTAGGATTCCCACTTCTGGTTGGATGTGATTATTGTAATAAGTAGCAAAGATGCTCTATAGGGTGGGGGAATTGGGTTGCTATTGGAGGATGAACAGCAGTGGAATCTTGCCTGCTTTTCCCAATTCCAGGGAAAATTATAGCATCCCTATTTGTAATTTTGTTGAAATCAGCTAACTCACTGCAGGCTAGAGATGAAGCTTGTGATCTTTCTGGTCCGTTTCGTTCAGACAACACTACATGGTCCATTTACCCACTGAAACATCAAGGGAGCTTCTATGTAGGTCATCCTTCAGATTCCAAGGACACACCGTGGTATTTTTGCATGAATTATGCCTCACTCTCCACAAACTGATGTGCTGCAGGATCTGAAGAAAGGCTTGCCTTCATATCCTGTCTGTAACAGTCTCACGTTGTCTCAAATTGCTTGTCAGTCAATTAAGTAAAGTGTAGCCATTTTGAAATGTTGGAAACATGGCAACCAAATTGTGCACAGCAAGCTCCCACAAACAGCAATGTAAGAATGATGAAATAACTTGTTAGTGTGATGTTGATTGAGCGCTAAATGTTGGTCAAAACACATGGGGAATCTCTTGGCTTTTCTTCAACATAGTGTCATGGGATTTTTTTACATCCACCCAAGATTAATGTATGGATGTAAAAATGTGTTTTGCCCAACTTCATGCGTGTAATAATAACTGAATTACGTTCTCTAGATGTGAGTGACACTGGTAAGGTTATATTTATTATCTTTCCCTCATTTCCTTGAGAAAGTGATAGCCATTGCCTTGCTTGTTATGGTGGTGTTCCCATGATATTATTAAGTAGGGAATTCCAAAATGTTGACAGAGCAACAGTGAAGGAATGGTGATATATATCCGGGTTGGGATGCTGTGTGGCTTGAAGGCGTACCTGGAGGTGAAGTGTTTCTATTATGTTGTTGTTCCTGTGTTTCTCAGTGGTAATAGTTTGGGGGTTGTGTTAACGTTATGAGGACCAAATATAGTGGAGGAACTCCAGTGCTGATGTAAAACCTGTGGTCTTATAGAAAATGAGAGCAGGAATTCGGCATATTTTGGTTGTTGGACGTAAAGTATATCTTAATGCTGATGTTACATTGAATAAGGTGAGGGATTTTTACCATTTCAATACGATGTTGTCTACACTTTCAATGTCTACTCTGTTGTTATACATTGGCTTTTGCACAGTCCTGTTAAATATTGGTGCTTCAGGGCAGCACGGTGGCGCAGTGGGTTAGTCCTGCTGCCTCACGGCGCCGAGGTCCCAGGTTCGATCCTGGCTCTGGGTCACTGTCCGTGTGGAGTTTGCACATTCTCCCCGTGTCTGCGTGGGTTTCGCCCCCACAACCCAAAGATGTGCAGGGTAGGTGGATTGGCCACGCTGAATTGGAAAAAATGAATTGGGTACTCTAAATTTATAAAACAAAATATTGATGTTTCAGGGAATGAAACCTATTTTATAGATACAGCAGCCGGGATTCTCTCACACCGGGGCCCGGCCGGAGAATCGGTGGGACTGGCGCGAAACGCGTCACGCCGCCCCGACACCGGTCTGGTGATTCTCCGGAGCGCAGAGAATCGACGCTCTAGGCGCCGGCGGAGTCGGCGCAGTGCCGGTCGGGGGCCGCTCTAGGGGGCCCACCCCGGTGATTCTCGGCCCGGGATGGACCGAGCAGCCACGCTGAAATAGCCGGGTCCCGCCGGCGCCGTCCACACCTGCTCTTTCCCGGTGGGACCTCGGCGTGGATGCATCTGGGGGGGGGGGAAGAGAGAGAGAGAGAGAGAGGGGGGTCTGACCCCGGGGGGGGGGGGGGGGGGGGGCTCCGCTTTGGCCTGGCCCACGATTGGGGCCTACCAATCGGCGGGCCGGCCTCTCGGGCTGGGGGACGCTTTTGTTCCGCGCCGGCCGCTGTAGCCCTATGCCATGTTGCATCGGGGCCGGCGCGGAGAAGGGAGCCACCGCGCATGTGCGGCAATAGTGCCGGTCCCACTGTGCATGCGCGCGTTGGTGCCGGTGCCACTGCGCATACGCAGACCCACGGAGCCCATCTGATGCCAGGATCGGCAGCTGGAGCGGCGGGGGTCGCTCCAGTGCCGTGCTGGCCCCCTGTGCGCGGCTTCGTCTAATCCAGTTTAAGGTGGTGCGCAGGACGCACGTGACCAAAATTAGGATGAGTGTTTATTTTTTTCCGGAAGTAGGAGACAGGTGCAAACGGTGTCCTGGCGGGCCAGTCAATCACACGCACACATGTTCTGGTCCTGTCCCAAACCGGTAACCTTTTGGGTCTCCTTCTTCAACACGATGCTGCCGATTCTGAATATTGAGCTGAGCTTTGTCCTCTGGTGGCCATTGTTGGGGTGTTGGACCCGCCTGGACTGCAGATGGGAGTGAAGGCAGGTGTCCTTGCCTTTGCCTCGCTGATTGCCCGGAGGCGGGTTCTGCTGAGGTGGAGGTCCCCTATTCCGCCTCAGTAGGGTTGGGTGACCTAATGGAGTTCTTTTAAAAATATATAAGTTTAGAGTACCCAATTCTTTTTTTTCCAATTAAGGGGCAATTTAGCGTGGCCAATCCACCTAACCAGCACATCTTTGGGTTGTGGGGGTGAAACCCACGCAGACACGGGGATAATGTGCAAATTCCACATGGACAGTGACCCAGGGCCGGGATTCGAACCCGGGCCCTCATCACCGCAGTCCCAGTGCTAACCACTGCGCCGCCATGCTGCCCTGACCTAATGGAATTCTTGACCCTGGAGAAAGTTAAGTACATCGTCAGGAGGTTGTTTGGGGGTTCCACCGGAAGTGGTAGCCATTCATTACCTATATTAAGGAATTAATAACCATCAGTTGCTGGCGAGGGGGGGGTCTGGGGTGGTTTTGTATGTTTTTTGTGGTTGTCATTTTTTTATCTTGGTGGATGGGGTGGGTTTGGTTGGTTGGGGTTTTGCTTATGTTGGTTTTGGGGTATCCTCTACTGTGGGTCATATGGGTTTTGTTGTAAAATCTATGGTAAAAATGGAAAATCTTTAATGAAATACAGAACTTTTTATTTATAAAACTGTGCCAATGTTATGTGGGATGCCCCCGTTTTTGTTGCTCAAGTAACACACCCACAAGTTTCTTTTTGATGATATAACTGCACAGAAGCCCAAGATAGCCAGCTTCGCTATTGCGACAACCGGAACAAATTGGAAGCTGGAAAGTCTCATTGGAAATAAATAAAAGACTCTTGCGATCTCTCCGCTTAAATCTTCCTTCTGTTATGAAACCCATAGTTATTGTACTGGTTTCGTGTTGGTATCTTTGCGCTCGCGTTTTCTGTACTACCTGGTGCAGTGTGTTCTTTTCATCGCATTTATCAACTTGATTGTGTTAATAGGGCTGTCCTGTGCACCATATAGCGTTGAAACATCGCCACTTGCAATTTACTTCTATGCTCAAGACTTACAGCAGGTACGGTTTTCAAAAAAAATAACCCATAATCAAATTAGCAACAACATTCTGCTGGTTAAGAAAAATGAAAGTTCTTTTGGAATTACTCATCAATCTGCCTAATCGCAACTAATTGCTTCTAACACTGAGAGGAATCATTTCTTTTTAAATGTTGCTTTACCCAATACTTTTGAATTTATTAACATTTTATTTACGCAGTGGTCCCCCCCCCCCGGCCTGGTGAACGCACACACAAGCACCTTCAGACCAGAAGGATTGAGCCCTGGTCATTGCTGAGTCAGTTAATCTCTACCAGGTCAATAATTAAGAGTGCTGCCTTTGTCCTTTGTGTCCCTGGGCTAGGGAAGGGGAAAATCAGCCACGGTTCCTGCTGCTGATTGCTATCCAGTCAGCCCTGAGCTTTGAGTTATGTTGCAGCTCTGGTTGTGAGCTCTGTGTTCAGTTCTGGGCACACCACAAAGGACCTACTGGCCTTCGACAGGGTGCAGCACATGTTCACCAGTATGATACTGGAGCAAGAAGAGTTCAAATGATCAGGATAGGATGCATGGACTAGGCTTTTATTTCAGTTTACATAGATGATGAAGGGATGTCCATTTGAGGTATTTAAGATAATTTAATAGAGAAAAACTCTTTCTTCTGGTTCGGGAGTTCAGAACAAGGTGGTCGTCACCACTAGCTGTATTATATGTATTACAGTAAGACACATATACTAGAGGTACATGGGTAAATACCTGCCTGCTGGCTCCGCCCAGTAGGCAGCGTATAAATGTGTGTGTTCGCCGGTGCTGCAGCCATTCTGGTAGCAGCTGCAGGAGGCACAACATCTTTGCTCAATGAAGCCTTGATTATTCCACTACTCTCGTCTTTGTGGTAATTGACAGTGCATCAGAACGTAAACTCAGTATTAAAAGTAGGCCACTCATTTCATGTCAAAAGGCTTATCTTCTCACAGAAGGTGGTGCAGTGGTTAGCACTGCAGTCTCACAGCGCCAAGGTCCCAGGTTCGATCCCGGCTCTGGGTCACTGTCCGTGTGGAGTTTGCACATTCTCCCCGTGTTTGCGTGGGTTTCGCCCCCACAACCCAAGATGTGCAGGGTAGGTGGATTGGACACACTAAATTGACCCTTAATTGGAAAAATGAATTGCGTACTCAAAATGTTTTTAATTTTTTTAAATTAAGAGCGGCACGGTGGCACAATGGTTAGCACTGCTCCCTTACAACGCCAGGGACCTAGGTACAATTTCAACCGGAGGTGGCTGTCTGGTGGAGTTTGCACATTCTTCCCGTGTCTGCGTGGGTTTCATCCGGGTGCTCCGGTTTCCTCCCACAGTCCAAAGATGTGCAGGTTAGGTGGATTGGCCGTGATAAATTTCCCCTTAGTGTCCAAAGATATGATGGTTAGGTGGGGTTATGGGGATATGGCGGTAGTTGACCTGGGTTGGGTGTTCTTTCGGAGGGTCAGTGCAGACGTGATGGGCAGAACGGCCTTCTTCTGCATTGTCGGGATACTATGAGGCATGCTCAACGGCTGCACAACATTAGGCACTTTCCAAGGAGGGAAGAGGGAAAAAATTGAACACAAATGCAGCATTAGGAACCAATGTTGTTTCTAAATTGGATTATGTTCATTACCTAGTCCATTCCAAATATATGATGCTGATGAGAATCCAACTTTCTAACCCATGATCCAAATTTTGCCCAATTGTAAGTAAAATATGCTGACACTGGACAATTAAAGGGACCAGTGATCAGATCTAAACTCACAATAAAGGGAATGAATAACCATCATGTCACTTGCTGCACATTCTGTTGCTGAGCAACCAATGGAAACTATACCAGATGTGCCGCATTCAAAATGAGACCACCTTTCTTCCGTTTCTTTAGCAGGGGTGTGATGAAGGTTTCGACTACTGTGCAAATATATTTCCAGTTCATTTCTTCACTGTTCTCCATCTGGAGATGAGGCAGGAGTAGTCTGTGGGAGCTCACTGTCTGACCTTTGGACTTGAAGACTACCTGCCAGAGGAAGATAGCAGAGAACTCTAGAGTACCAGAACCCCCAAGGCCAGCACCAATTGCCACTTCCAGAAGAGCTGACGGTAAACTGAAATTCGTTTTAAACAAAGTTGTGCGGACTTCCATCGCCTTCACAATAAATCAGGGAATAATACAGCACAGATGTAGGTCATTCAGCGCATCCTGTCTGCCCTGATTAAGAGCTACCTGATTAACCCTCATGTTTCCCCACTCTCTCCCCATTTTCCATTTTGAATGCGTAATGGACCCCAGATCTCTTCCAACTCCAATTATCTTCAATTCGCATCCTCTGGTTAATGACCTTCCCGCCAGTGGACAGTTTCCTTCCCATTTGCTCCATCAACACCTCTCATATTTTTGTACGCCACTTAAATCTCTCCTTAACCTTCTCTGCTGTAAGGAGGACAATTCGTCAGGCATGGCGTGAGGACTGTTGACCTGCTCAGAGCTCTCGGGTTGAGTTGGATTCTGAGCGGATCCAGTGGTAAGTCAGAAGCTCGACTTATCATCTGCATTATCTGGTATTACAGAAGGCGTCACTGCACGAAATGCTAGTTTCTCAGTTGTCACATAGCTGGCATGACATCACGCTTCGATAAGAAGTGGCTGATAATCTCTCCGAGATAAGCTCGTGGAAACATCTTCGGGAACTCCTGCTTTACTCTGTCACTGAATTGATGAGATTGAGTGAGGGAGTGGAGCCGGATACTGGGTCCATGTGCTATGTAAAGTACAGGTTATCTTAAAATTATTCTAAGCTCTGAAACTCTAGCCTGAAACCATTCTGCCTCTTGACTTCTTTCTCCCCCCACCCACCCCCCCCCCCCCCCCCCCAGTTAAAACGCTCCTTGAATTCTCTGTCTGGCGAAGGCGTTGACTGGCTGTTCCAAATGTCTCCCGATGTGCTCGTATACAACAAGAGCTTGCATTTGTATATCGCCTTTAGCATACTAAATCATTCCAAGGTGCTTCACACAAGTGTAACCAGACCTAAGTTTGACATTGAACCACGTGAGGACAGGTAACCAAAGCTTGGCTTTAACGAGTGCCCCAATGAGGGCGAGGGCTGTAAAAAGGAGGAGAGATGTAGGGAGGCAAGTCCTGAGATTAGGACCTAGGCCAGCTGAAAGTACATCTGTCAATGGGTGAACAAAATCAGAAATGGACAAGAGGCCAGAATTACTGAAATAGCATCAGTGTTGAAAGACCTTTATTAATCATTCACCTAATTTATTCTTGAGTATCATTTTGTCAACTGTATATTTTATATATATATTGGCATTTATAGCTAAAGGAATAGTCTACTGTACATGGTGGTGAAACTATCTCCATTGTCAGAAAGCTGTAATAAAACTGTGCACCTCAGTTACCACAGAAGGATGTGTCTCTACACCAAAGGAGTGTGTGTACTTCATCCTGAATTTAAAAAATACTCTGACTGAAAGTTTTTAAAGATCAATTGCTGGAAAGGTACAACGGGATGGTCACCATCAATAAAAAGAAAAAAAAGGCCAACATTTGGAGTGTGTATCTCTTTATTGGGCTAAGACCTCAACAGCGACTATTCTTTCTCAGGAAACTAAGGAAATTCGGCATGTCCACATTGACTCTGACCAACCTTTACAGATGCACCATAGAAAGCATCCTATCGGGCTGCATCACAGCCTGGTATGGCAACTGCTCGGCCCAAGACCACAAGAAACTTCAGAGAGTCGTGAACATCGCCAAGTCCATCACACAAACCCATCTCCCATCCATTGACTCTATCTACACCTCCCGCTGGCTGAGGAAAGCGGGCAGCATAATCAAAGACCCCTCCCACCCGGCTTACTCACTCTTCCAACCCCTTCCATCAGGCAGGAGATACACAAATCTGAGAGCACACAAGAGCAGACTCAAAAACAGCTTCTTTCCCGCTGTTGGACTGATCTGATTAACACTACACTCCTGTATGCTTCACCCGATGCTGGTGTCGATGTAGTTACATTGTGTATCTTGTGTTGCCCTATTGTGTTTTGTTTTTTCTTTTCATGTACGAAATGATCTGTTTGAGCTGCACGCAGAAAAATACTTTTCACTGTACCTCGGTACACGTGACGATAAACAAATCCAATCCAAGTATGGTTGGGAAAAAAAATGTTGTGTTGGGGGGGAAACAATGCATAGGATGGACAACAATGCTGGTTTGGCAGTTCTCAAACATGATGATGGGTTTCTGCATGTGTTCAGGCATCTGACCCAAAGAGACCTGACTTTATTAAATGGTATTAAATTGTGACTCAGACAATTATTGAAAGCAACTGCAAATATTTAATTATAATGGAGAGGCACAGACGCTACTGAAACAGATTGAGTTATATTGCCAGAAATCTTTATGGTAATTATACACCAGTCAGATTTGCTGTGAAATATAATGACTGGAGAATTTTCCCCATGAAAAGCTCAAACACCTTTCAACATAGCAAGGAGTATAATACTCTTGGTGATGCTGCCCCTGTTAATAAACACAGATCCAGGTTTATATGGTACAGTTTCATCAGGCTCACGAGAGTAAGAATAGATTTGAACTGTGATGTCTCTAGCTAGTCAAGGATACAGTTGTTCATTGACAAATATATTTTATACCCAAGAGCTTTATCGGTGATTAGCTATTGACAGCTGGTCACATTCTTAAGTTCCAGCTCAATAAATGAATATCTTTAATTGCTGTAACTTCTTACTTAATTTCATCCAACATCTAATTTCAAGTAATTGGACGGACTAAGTGACCACAGGGCCTGCTCTTTCTCAGTGTAATTGAAGCAGTTCATGAATGGACTTCCCATCTCACTTCAGCGAGGTGGTTTTACTACTGTTGTACAGTTCAACTGGGAAGTGTATTTCACAGCTGGGTTTGCAATCCAACATACTGGATTCGTTCACACTCAGATTTCAGAAGTGATCTTGTGCCCGATGTGCACTAGTGCGTTCAGGTGCCCCTTTCCGTCTCTGCAAAATCGTTACATAATCGTTCAAGATCTCTGGGCTTTTCCAATTTTAGTCTCTTGAACATCCCCAATTTCCTTCACTCCACCACTGGCAGCCATTATTTCAGCTGGTTAGATCCTAACCTCTGAAATTTCCTCTCTAAACCTCTCTGTCTCTTCCTCACCTTTAATTCACTCTTTAAAAAAAATAAATTTAGAGTACCCAATTCATTTTTTTTCCAATTAAGGGGCAATTTAGCGTGGCCAAACCGCCTAGCCTATACATCTTTGGGTCGTGGGGGTGAAACCCACGCAAACACGGGGAGAATGTGCAAACTCCACACGGACAGTGACCCAGAGCCGGGATCAAACCTGGGACTTCGGCACCATGAGGCAGCAGTGCTAACCACTGTGTTGCCGTGCTGCCTTAATTCACTCTTTAAAACCTACCTCTTGAACCAAAGTTTTTGTTACCTGCCCCAGTATAATTTAATGCCGCTCAGTGTCAAACTTTGATTAAGCTCTTGCGAAAGACCTTGGGATGTTTTACATAGTAAAGGCACCGTACTAATATGAGTTATTTTTGTCATGAGTGGAGTGTGTGGTGGATACTCAAATGGGTACATTGGGAAGCTGGAACAATGAGAGGGACAAGCTTACAAAGACTGCTTCCATTATAAATGTGAACATAAGGATTTATTGCTCAGCAATTTAAGAAGATCCAAATACAGTTTGAAGCTGGTGGCCTCCTGGTTTCTAAATAAATGGCTTGATCTGATCTTCAACACTTCCCTCTGGGACAAACAAGATGTGGGTCAAGTCCAACCCCAGGATTTAATCACATGCAGTGAAATGATACTCCAGTGCAATACTGAGGCAATGTTACATTGTCGATGAGATGATAAACCAAAGGCCATTCTGCCTGCTTAGGTGGGTATTTCCACACAGCGGTACTTCAAAAGAAGAGGGAAAAGAACAAGAAGAATTTACACTGTGTAAAAGAACACCCCAAGGTGCCTCCCAGAGGCACAATAAAAAGATACAACCTGAACTAAAGGGTATATTTGAAAGAGATGGCCATAAGCTTGCTTAAAAAATGGGTGATTGTTACAGAAGATCTGAAAGGAGGAGGAGAGGGAGGCAAAGGGATTTAGGGTGTAACTGGGGAAATCCAGAGCGTGGGGCCAAGTTAACTGACGTTAGAGCTGCCAATAATAGAGCAAAATGAATGGTGTCCACAAGAGGAACAGGGAATTTGGAGGAGGTTGTAGGGTATTTCAGAATGAGGGAGGGCGGGACCATGAAAGGGTTTAAACACAAGGATGGGAATTTTAAATTGGCGATGGTGCAGGTTAGGAACCAATGCGGATTAGCAGGTGATTTGGAGCTGCTACAGAAAAGGATAGAGACGGATTTGGATCAGCTGGTGGTTAGGGATAGTTGGAGTCATAGAGATCCGCAGCACAGGAAAGACCCTTCGTCCCATTGCGTCTGCACCGGTTATTCCCTCTTAGTGTGTTATTCTCTCTTAGTTCTGCCATCAACCTTAGAAATCCTTTTTACAGTTTGCACGGTGCTCCTATATTCGCTTTGTGGTACGGGAGGCCAGAACAGTGCACAGAGAAGTATGGCAAGTTGTATTTCAGAGCCATCCTGAGAAGGGACTTAATGTCACTGGAGAGCTCAATATCTGTGGATACAGGCCACTGATTGTTTTAACTCTAATGTTTCTCATTTACATAATGCTATTGTAGCCCAGTGGCTATCCTAAAGTCACTGGGGTTTTCACTGGAGATTTTCGCAAAAGAACTCTCAAAATTGTTTTACTCACCATTATTCTCTACGTATTGCAAATGCTTCAAAAACATAAATAACAGCCCTCCTGGTTATTATTAATGCTTTAATTTATTATTTCATCAGTGTACATTTGGATAAGGAATGGGGGTGAAGCTAATTTCTTGTGGTCAGGTTAAATGGAGGAATTAGTTAAATGAAGACTAGTGGAAGACTATGAGTTCCAAGGCAGCAGTTTCACTGAAGTGTGGCTCGCAGTATAAGGCGCTGAATTCAGGTTTGTGTCCCTAAGGAGGTGTGTGTTTAAAATCCTTGTCAGCCAACGTTTCACCTAATTTGCAATTAGTGATTCTGAATGGTTAGGACATTCCTCGTTAGTACAATGGTTAGTGCCCATGACTGCAACCAATGGGGAAAAGCTTAATTTTGAGGTGGCATGGCGGCACAGTGGTTAGCACTGCTGCCTCACAGTGCCAGGGATCCGAGTTCAACTGTGTGGAGTTTGCACTTTCTCCCTGTGTCTGTGTGGGTTTCCTCCGGGTACTCCGGTTTCCTCTCAAAGTCCAAAAATGTGCCGATTAGGTGGATTGGCCATGCTAAAATTGCCCCGGAGGGTCCAAAAGGTTAGGTAGAGTTAATGGGTTACGGGGATAGGGTGGGGGCAAGGGCATAGGAAGGATGCTCTTTTGGAGGGTCGGCACAAACCCGATGGGCCAAATGGCCTTCTCCTGCAAAGATTCGACGAACAATCAGGCAAAATCCTTCCTTATTCCCCCCCTCATCTATGGTAACCAAAGCCAGCGCGGCTGTAATAGCCACCTCAACTGAGGCCAGCTAACTCAGGACAGACCCTTAAGCACCAATACTACTCCAGGGAAGGGTTGGTTAGCTTAGCTAGGTAGGATTTGGTGCAGAATACTGCCAACAGTGTGGGTTCAATGCCACACCAGCTAAGGCAGTTCTTGGATCCTGCCTCCTCTCATTGCTCGTAGTGATATCATGGCATTTAGTCTGGTTTGCAACCCTCGGACAAGGACATTACATGGGGAGAGAGAGAGAGAGAGAGAAAACCCCAGCGGTTTCTCGACGCACAACTGAAATTACATTGCTGCCTGGAAATCACTCTCAAATCTATTTCTAAATAATATATAAAGATTGTCAGAGAAAGTTTGGTTTTGCTTTTTTGATTGTTTCTTGAATGCACATCAATGGTCAATGTATACAAATACCCTCCTCATGGCAGGCTGACAATTATACTTCAATAAGTACAGGTTGATAATCTGCTACCAAATATACCAGAAAATGGTAGCCAGTAAAAATGATATCCAAGGTAACAGTGAGTCCAGGATGTCCTTGAAGGATTGCGATGACACGACACTCCAGTGACCTCAGAATAACTTACCTTGACATGTTCTGTTCTTTAAATACACTTCACGCTGGTGGTATTTTTAGACAATATGTACAGGTAACGTCCACAGTGAGCTATTGTATTCAAGTTGTGGCAAGATTATTTTGTTGAAGATAGGTGGCATGGTCAAGCCATAGATTACAAATTCCCACCATCAAACAATTGGTATGGTTGTCCATGATATGATTTCAACTGCATGGGATTGGGTTTGATTCCACCCTTGTTACATAGGAACAGTATACCATGTCCATATTATGTATACGCTCTATATAATTTATTTTACATTTTGAACCATTTTTAGTTACTTCTCCCTTGGTGTAGGTCTCACGTTCCCCAATTAAGAGGCTAGGTGGGCAGTTTAATTCCCAGGACTCCGGTGCTCTGTAACAAGCTGCCTTGAAGCGTGAGAGGATTCTGACTTGATTTGCCCTCTGCTTTTTCCGCTCTCTCCCTGTGGAGAAATCTCAACTCAGTTTATAAATATTTAAAAGAACTGTGGTGCCAATGAGACACGGAGCTCAGAATTTAAACTAGCTCTGGCACAAACTGTCGAGATGTCTTATTTTGGCCCCTTTGCCTCGAGCCGATTCCTGTTTATAATCAGGGGAGGGATGGCAAAGGGAACTCAAATGAATTGTCTTCCGTTATTTATCTTGTTTAACTTTGAATTAAAAACAACACTGAGAAGTTCCCTGATGGGTCACTGAGTAAATGTACCATTTGCACTTGAACAAATCCCGCCGTTCTTTCGTTGTCAGAGTTAAGCCCTTAATAGTGGAGTTCAATGGTTAATTTATAAACTAGGGTTGTAGACCCTGGGATTTAAAAGGTTAAGGGAGAATTTGACGTGGGGCAACCGTCGCTGGCTGCAATTGTTGACCATTCCTAATTGCCCTTGAGAAGGTGGTAGTGAGCTGCCTTCGTGAACCGCTGCGGTCTATGTGGTGTAGGTACACCCACAGTGCTGTTAGAGAGGGAGCTCCAGGATTCTGACCCAGCGACAGTGAAGGAACGGCGTTACAGTTCCAAGCCTGGAACGTGAGTGATTTGGAGAGGAGCGTGGGTGGTGTCCCCATGCATCTGCTGCCTCTGTCCTTCCAGGTCGTGGAGGTCGTGGGTTTTGAAGGAGCATTCAGAGGGACCTTGGTGAGTTGCTGCAGTGCATCTTGTAGATGGTAGACACTGCTGCCACTGTGTGTGTGGGTGGTGGAAGGAGTGAATATTTAAGATGGTGGATGGGGTGCTAATAAGACCATAAGACAGAGGAGCAGAATTAGGCCACTCGGCCCATTGAGTCTGTTCCGCCATTCAACCATGGCTGATATGTTCTCAACCCCATTCTCCTGCCTTCGCCCCATAACCTCAGATCCCCTTATTAATTAAGAACCAATCTATCTCTGTCTTAAAGACACTGTGATTTGGCCTCCACAGCCTTCTGCGGCAAAGAATTCCACAGATTTGCCACTCTCTGGCTGAAGAAATTCCTCCTCATCTCTGTTTTGAAGGATCGTCCCTTTAGTCTGATATTGTGTCCTCCGGTTCTAGTTTCTCCTACAAGTGGAAACAACCTCTCCACGTCCAGTCTATCCAGGCCTCACAGTATCCTGTAAGTTTCAATAAGATCCCCCCTCATCCTTCTAAACTCCAACGAGTACAGACCCAGAGTCCTCAACCGTTCCTCATACGGCAAGTTCTTCATTCCAGGGATCATTCTTGTGAACCCCTTCTGGACCCTTTCCAAGGCCAGCACATCCTTCCTTTGATACGGGGCCCAAAACTTCTCACAATACTCCTAATGGGGTTTGACCAGAGCCTTCTACAGCCTCAGAAGTAAATCCCTGGTCTTGTATTCTAGCCCTCTTGACATGAATGCTAACATTGCATTTGTCTTCTTAACTGCCAACTGAACCTGCACATTAACCTTAAGAGAATCTTGACAAGGACTCCCAAGTCCCTTTGTGCTTCTGATTACCGAAGCATTTCCCCATTTAGAAAATAGTCTATGCCTAAATTCCTCCTTCCAAAGTGCATAACCTCACACTTTTCCACATTGTATTTCATTTGCCACTTCATTGCCCACTCTCCTAGCTTATCCAAGTCCTTCTGCAACCCCCTTGCTTCCTCAATACTACCTGTCCCTCTACAGATCTTTGTGCCATCTGCAAACTTAGCAACAGTGCCTTCAGTTCCTTCTTCCAGATCAGGAAGGGGACTACTTTGTTCTGGATGATGTTGAGCTTCTTGAGTTTTGTTGGAGTTGCATTCATGCTGGATGCATGTATTCCATCACAGTCCTGACTTGTGCCTTGTAGATGCTGGGCAGGTTTTGGTGAGTCCCTTGCAAATTCCTTGCTTCTGACCTGCTCTTGCAGCCTCAATATCTGTAATGGTTGTTCCAGTTCAGTTTCTGGTCAAAGGTACCCCACGAATATTACTTTTAGAATGAGGGGGACAGAGCTAAAAAATGAGAGCCAAACCTTGCCGGAGGGGAATTAGGAAACAGCTCTGCATGCAAAGAGTGGTAGATGTTTTGAATTCTCTTCCGCATGTGCCAATTGATGCTCAGCCAATTGTTAACCTGAAAATTGATATCAATAGCTTTTTCTGAGCCAAAGGTGTTAAAGAATATGGGGCAAAGGGAAAGTATGGGCTTAGGTTGCAGAACACTGATGATCTCTGGCCAAATATTTTTGAGGAGCTATATGGCTTACTCTTGTTCCTATGTTTCGAATACCAATTTAGGAGCACATTCACCATACGGGCTGCAAAGGTTCAAGAATGAGGCCCGCCAGCACCCTGTCAATGGCAACAAGGGATTCGCAATAAATGCTGGCCTTGCCAGTGATACCCACATCTTGAGGATAAGTAAAATGTCCATTGTACTGAATCATTTAAATCAGAAATGCTCAGTCCCTGGTCTATAGAGAGTTGCCTGGTCTCAGATCGAACATCGGTTGTGGTACTGCAATCGGTCTCAATGTTCTTGCATCGGAGATGGGGAAAACCCGGCAACACTCTCACTCCATAATACCACCTAATAATCCAGGCAGGACAATATACCTGCATGGATGTCAAGTGATGATAGAAACAAGCCAGTCGCTAGCTTGTCAAAATCACCATACAAAGCCCACACATGATAAATGATCACTTAGGTGAGCGATTGCGAAGCTAGACCACCTTTAACTGCATCCCAACCTGAGATATTGACTTAAATGGGAGGAGGGAAAGAAATCAGAAGGAAAAATAGTCTGGATCATTAATAGCACAGTGAGTTACTACACTACGCTTCATATCATCCCCAGGATGTGAGAGTGAATTCAACCTAGATTGATGGAATGCAGAATAACGTAGGAATTAGGAGCACAGGTAGGCAATTCAGCCCTTCGAGCCTGCTCCACCATTCAATCAGATCATGGCTCATTTCTTCCTGGTCTCAAATCCACCTCCTGGCATGTTCCCCAATTCCCTTTAACCTATTCTTTAAATCAGAAATATATCTATCTCCTTCTTGCAACCATTTAATGATATAGACTCCACCGCACTATGGGGCAGCGAGTTCCACAAATTCACCACCCTCTGCGAGAAGTAGTTCCTCCTCACCTCAGTTCTAAATCTACCTCCTCTCAACCTGTATTTGTGACCTCTTTCTAAGGATCTTCTTATACATGTTGACTTTAAGCTTCAATTTGTGAAACGAGTTTTAGGTATCTCAATCCAATTTCGAGTGGACGCCAATCCACTGCACCAAACACCAAATGGCTGCATTGATTAGTGCTAATGGGTTGTGAAAAAGGCTAGTTGTAAAATGCGATTTTTCAAAGGGGCTACATGCAGGGGACAATGCAAAAGGGCTTTATCTCAATATCTGGCTTTGGAATGCTCCACGATAAGTTGGGTTGTCAACATGGAAAGCCTCTTTCTTTGCTCAGTACTTGGTGAAAACAAAAAAATCTTAAATAATTGTATTCGATAGTAGATTTCTTTCACACTTTGGATATGAGTGAATCATTTCCGGACCACTTTGGTGTGCTGGTATGTTTATTCCTTTCTTAGATAGGAAATGTGTGTGATATTACATGAGGTGGGGGGAAGAGAGATAAAAGCAAGGGAGAAGATAATCGCGCCATGTTTGGTGTAAACCAAATACTCAAAGTAAGACATTCAACACAAGGTGGATGCCAGAGGGAGAGACACTGAATAATGTGACACTTAAGACAATGTAATAAATTCCATGTTCAATAACCTGTTCTTGAATATTCTGATTTAGTTTTGTTGGTTTGTTTCAGATTTACACTGCTCATCTGAAGCGCTAACTCCCTGCTGGTTCCGTATGTACCCAAGCATCTTCCCCAAGTAGCATTATTTACATGCGAGTGTCAGCGGGCTAGTGAACTGCAGAATGCATCACAGCTAAACGTCAAGATGAATCTATAGGCACACTTTCAGCAGGAGGCAATGGGAGTGGAAGCACTGTCTGATTTTCCCTGGTCCAAACCAGGCTAGAAGCAGCCGATTCATTCAACGATTGGAAATGGAGCATGGGTTCTCTCTTGCCCATTGAACTCAACTGTTTAGGGAATAAACTGTCTCTTCCATGGGGGTGAGGTGGGGTGATGACAGGGACCTTGTTACATTTACACCACACGGGCGATGCTCAGTTTTGAATTGTGTTGACGATGGGTTTGGAGGTGAATTGAACAGATCCCTCGATGCCCATTGGCTTGGGAATAGAATGGTATGTCACTCCCCTTTGGATTTCAGCTGATTGTTACCTCTACCCGGCTGCCACAGGTAGGTCTTTAGGGACCGACTGAGAGATGTTGCACTTTGTACCAATGGACTATCCCATGAAGGGGAGGCCAAAAATAATTCTGAGTGACTCCTCTTTGATGGTGGCAGTGTGGTGAAGGCAGAAATGAGCTACAGTAACCAGAGGACACTGTTTTAAGGTGTTTGGCAAAATAACTTTTGCCAAATTAATGGCACCACACTGGGAAGTCCTGAGGAACAAAGGGACCTTGGTGTGTTTGTAAATAGATCTTTGAAGGCAAAAGGGGAGGTTGATAGGGTGGTGAAAAAGGTATATGGTACACTTTATCAATCGTGACATAGATTACTAAAGCAAAGGAAGTCATGTTGGAGTTGTATATTGGTGAGGCCACAGCTGGAGTACTGTGTGCAATTCTGGTCGCCACATTATCGGAAGGATGTGATTGCACTGGAGGGGGTGCAGAGGCGATTCACCAGATGTTGCCTGGGATGGAGCATTTAAGTTATGAAGAGAGGTTGGATAGGCTGGGGTTGTTTTCCCTGGAGCAGAGAAGACTGAGGGGCGACCTGATTGAGGTGTACAGGATTCTGAGGGGCACGGACAGGGTGGATAGGCAGCAGCTGTTCCTCTTAGTCCAAGGGTCGGTTACCAGGGACAGAAGTTCAAGGTTGGGGGGGTGGGGGGAGTTCAGGGGCGATTTGCGGAAAAGATTTTTCACCCAGAGAGTGGTGACAGTCTGAAATGCGCTGCCTGGGAGGGTGATCGAGGCGGGTTGTGTCACATCCTTTAAAAAGTACCTGGATGAGCACTTGGCACGTGTTAACATTCGAGGCTATGGGCCAGGTGCTGGCAAATGGGATTAGGATTGGCAAATCAGGTGCCTTTCATGCGGCGATGCAGACTCGCTGGGCCGAAGGGCCTTTCTGCACTGTATTTTTCTGTGATGATACGAGAACAGCGAGTCATTACAGCCAGGTTTGTACCAGCTGAAAGGGCAGATTAAATCGTAACATTCAAAAGGAGAATTGGATAAAGACAATTAAAGAGGGGAAAGTTTATGGGGTAAAAGAAGGGGGGGAAGGGGCAAATTTGATAGCTCTACCAAAGAATTGACGCAGACACTGTGTCAGTCTGTGCTGTATCCTTCTACAATTCTCTGACAGTGCCATCAATCACAAAAAGATCCAAACATGTTGGATCAGTACTTCAATTACTTAGCCAAACGTTGCAACAATATCCTGGGCAATACCCTGCTAAACAACGCTACTTGCGAATTTCTTTGGGGTTGGAAAATGACCGTCCCAAATTTGGAGGCAGTGTTTATTGAAATTAAAACCAAGCGATCATTATTTTCACGGGGTTGAAAATGTCTTGTCAGTAGCAGGGAGGTTTGGAATGGTGTGGAGGAGGGAATGTGCCATGATTAATTGGACAGAAAACTGTCACTGCGCCGTCCGTCGCGCACCCCCCTCTCTCGCTCTCTCGCCTCCTCGCTGACAGACTGTGATGTTTAAATGGGCCAAGTTAGCAGTAGCGTAGAGGGCAAATCATGTTTCGTCTATGTCTGAACCAAAGCGTGACTCCAGAAAAAAAAAATGTAGGTTGCAAATAAAATGTATGAAGCTGTCCAGTCGTAATAACTTCCTTTTTTTGTGTGTGTGGAAGAAATGCAGGTCTATTTAGAAATCTAAAGGAGGGAGTTTTGTGGTTTTTTTTGGGGGGGGGGGGGGGGGGTGGAGGAGGGGGGGGGGGTTGGAAGAGAGAGAAACTTTCACATTTGGTGGAAATTGTCCAACTTTTTTTTAAAAAGTGTGTTTTATCAGAGTGGAGGCTGAAATGCACGAGTGTGGTCGCCCACAGAGTTGGTGTTGGCCCCGCAGGTCTTGTTAAGGTTGACTGGAAGAATAGAGGGGGGTTTGGAGGGGAGGAGGAGGGGGGGGGGGGGTTAAAAGTTTATCGCCCAGTGTGGTTGAATCGAATTTTAACCGCTGCCAGCCTGGTGCTCGCCCGGAAATCATCAGAGGGTATCAGTGGCAAGTGCTTTCAGCGCAAAGGTGGGTCGATAACGGATCAATAAGCATTTTAACCAACATAATGTGCACGGCCCTGAATACCTTGCCAAGATGTCAGGTAGGGACAGGCAGATGAGGCAGGCGGGAGAGGTCGGGGTGCTGGAGCCCGTTCAAAGGGACAAGCCGTGTCTGGTGGAGGGCTGGGGCTATCACAGGTCGAAGCTTTTCCTGCATCTGAACGGCTTCTTCGGGAGCGACAAACTACAGAGGGAACTTCTCGCCGACGCGCTCTCCAAAGACAAGGGGCTGTTCCTGAGGATGCCAGCCATCAAGGAGGAGCGGGGCGACGGGGAGATGGTCATCCCGGCTCTGCCCGGCTACCTGGCCCCTCTGGACGCTGCCACGCTGCCCGGGGTGACCCCTCACCCGCCGCCCTACCAGCACCTCTTCGCCCAGCACCAGCGCTCCTTCCTGGGGCTCCACGAGGCGCGCCACCCGGAGGACCTGATGCTGGAGCGCTTCTCCTCCGTGCCCGACTTCCAGCCGGTCTTTGACAACGGGGAGCCCTGCATCGAGGTGGAGTGCGGCGAAAACAAAGCCCTGCTCTACATCCACAAACTGTGCCAGGGCAGCAAGGGACCCTCCATCCGCTACCGGGGCGAGTGGCTCACCCCCAATGAATTCCAGTTCGTCAGTGGCAGGGAGACAGCCAAGGACTGGAAGCGGAGCATCAGGCACAAAGGTGAGTGAGTCCATGCCATGTCTATCTGTGTGTTAGGAGTGCAGAATGAGAGGGCAGAGGGGGCGGGGGGGGGGGGGGGGGGGGGGAGAGATGATTGCATTTATCAATGCAGGTTAAAAATGTACTTGGGGAGGGGGAACTCACAATTTACACTTTGCTTGAGAAAGTTTTATGCGTAAAAGTTGGATGTGCTCGACCCCCTGTTTGCACCAATGGATAGTATTCCCCCACCCCCACACTATTGTCCCGTGGCAATTATCTAATTCAATCCAGCAAACGAACAGAACGTGTAATGAAGGTGGCTGCAATAAAGATTGTTTGCCCGAAAGGGTCAGTCAAGGTGCTTACAAGTATTTGTTATTGTTTAGTTTGTTTGCCAGTGGGGTCTGTGAAAGAGAGAGAGAGAGAGTGTGTGTGGAAGAGAAAACCCAACCAGGAAGTGAGATTGTTGTCCACAGTGTCAGTTTCTTCCCCCCCCCCCCCCCCCCCCCTATTCTCTCTCTCTCTCTCTTTCTCTTTCTCTCTCTCTCTCTATCCCACACTCAACTGACAGGATACTGGCGGCTGGGCAGATTTTTTAAAATGTTATTAATCGAATCAATTTTCAGCGGAGCGACCTGCCCATTTTCTGTTTGCTCGCCAATAATTTGCAAAGTTTGAAGGAAGTCGGGGAGTGGGTAAGGCCAACCGTGAAATGCAATGATGTGGCTCTGCTTGGAGAATCGATCAATGCGTATTGATCAGGAGGGGGAAAAAAACCGATGAGGGTTGTGGAGGGAGGGAGGGAGGGATAGGGGGAGGGAGGAGGAGGAGGAGGGTGTCTGCTGTGTCTGAGGAATGATTTGAAGATTGGGTGAGCCAGGAAGTGGTTATTAACCCGGGCACAGAATGCGATCAGATTGGACAGAGTGGTAGTTTATACACTCATCACACAATAAGCAGCCTGTTACTGAGGATCGATCAGTTGCAAACATGGTAAATATGGGATAGGTATTTGCTGCTTCTCTTTGAGTGGGCTGGGGTGGAGGGGGAGGGGGAGGGGGGGGGGGGTAGAAGGTCGTGTATCCTGACTCCTTTTAAATCAGAAAGCCGATAAGCCACGTCCTGGAATGTCGGTAAGCTGCCCGTCCGCCCCGCGCCTGCCACAGAATCGCGGCGGATGGGTTTTGTGTTTTGATGCGAGTGGCATTGGACTGGGATGTCCACGTGCCGCTAAGACCTCGGTGCCTGGCTCTGCTAGTGCTACACCCTCTGTCACCCTGTCTGTCCCTGTCTATGTCCCTCTGTCTGTGTCTGGCTCTGCTAGTGCTACACCCCCTCTGTCACCCTGTATATCCCTGTCTGTGTCCCTCTGTCTGTGCCTGGCTCTGCTAGTGTTAGACCCTCTGTCACCCTGTATGTCCCTGTCTGTGTCCCTCTGTCTGTGTCTGGCTCTGCTAGTGTTAGACCCTCTGTCACCCTGTGTGTCCTGTCTGTGTCCCTCTGTCTGTGTCTGGCTCTGCTAGTGTTAGACCCTCTGTCACCCTGTATGTCACTGTCTGTGTCCCTCTGTCTGTGTCTGGCTCTGCTAGTGTTAGACCCTCTGTCACCCTGTGTGTCCTGTCTGTGTCCCTCTGTCTGTGTCTGGCTCTGCTAGTGTTAGACCCTCTGTCACCCTGTATGTCCCTGTCTGTGTCCCTCTGTCTGTGTCCGGCTCTGCTAGTGTTAGACCCTCTGTCACCCCGTATGTCCCTGTCTGTATCCCTCTGTCTGTGTCCAGCTCTGCTAGTGTTAGACCCTCTGTCACCCTGTGTGTCCAGTCTGTGTCCCTCTGTCTCTGTCTGGCTCTGCTAGTGTTAGACCCTCTGTCACCCTGTGTGTCCCTGTCGGTGTCCGGCTCTGCTCGTGTTAGACCCTCTGTCACCCTGTATGTCCCTGTCTGTGTCCCTCTGTCTGTGTCTGGCTCTGCTAGTGTTAGACCCTCTGTCATCCTGTGTGTCCTGTCTGTGTCCCTCTGTCTGTGTCCGGCTCTGCTAGTGTTAGACCCTCTGTCCCCTGTATGTCCCTGTCTGTGTCCCTCTGTCTGTGTCTGGCTCTGCTAGTGTTAGACCCTCTGTCACCCTGTGTGTCCCTGTCTGTGTCCGGCTCTGCTCGTGTTAGACCCTCTATCACCCTGTATGTCCCTGTCTGTGTCCCTCTGTCTGTGTCTGGCTCTGCTAGTGTTAGACCCTCTGTCACCCTGTATGTCCCTGTCTGTGTCCGGCTCTGCTAGTTTTAGACCCTCTGTCACCCTGTATGTCCCTGTCTGTGTCCCTCTGTCTGTGTCTGGCTCTGCTAGTGTTAGACCCTCTGTCACCCTGTATGTCCCTGCCTGTGTCCCTCTGTCTGTGTCTGCTAGTGTTAGACCCTCTGTCACCCTGTATGTCCCTGTCTGTGTCTGGGCTCTGCTAGTGTTAGACCCTCTGTCACCCTGTATGTCACTGTCTGTGTCCCTCTGTCTGTGTCTGGCTCTGCTAGTGTGAGACCTCTGTCACCCTGTGTGTCCTGTCTGTGTCCCTCTGTCTGTGTCTGGCTCTGCTAGTGTTAGACCCTCTGTCACCCTATATGTCCCTGTCTGTGTCTCTCTGTCTGTGTCTGGCTCTGCAAGTGTTAGACCCTCTGTCACCCTGTGTGTCCCTATCTGTGTCTGGCTCTCTCTGTCAGCCTGTGCCTCTCTGTGTCTGTCTCTGTCAGCCTGTGCCTCTCTGTGTCTGTCTCTCTCTGTCAGCCTGTGCCTCTCTGTGTCTGTCTCTCTCTGTCAGCCTGTGCCTCTCTGTGTCTGTCTCTCTCTCTCAGCCTGTGCCTCTCTGTGTCTGTCTCTCTCTCTCAGCCTGTGCCTGTGTCTGTCTCTCTCTGTCAGCCTGTGCCTCTCTGTGTCTGTCTCTCTCTGTCAGCCTGTGCCTCTGTGTCTGTCTCTCTCTGTCAGCCTGTGCCTCTGTGTCTGTCTCTCTCTGTCAGCCTGTGCCTCTCTGTGTCTGTGTCTGGCTCTCTCTGTCAGCCTGTGCCTCTCTGTGTCTGTGTCTCTCTCTCTGTCAGCCTGTGCTCTCTGTGTCTGTGTCTCTCTCTCTGTCAGCCTGTGCCTCTCTGTGTCTGTGTCTGGCTCTCTCTGTCAGCCCCTGTGCCTCTCTATCAGCCTGTGTCTGTGTCTGTCTCTCTCTGTCAGCCTGTTGCCTCTCCGTCTGTGTCTGTCTCTCTCTGTTAGCCTGTGCATCTCTGTCTGTGTCTCTGTGTCTGGCTTTCTGTCTGCGTCCAACTCTGTCCAGGCCTGGCTCTCTCTGTCAGCCTGTGTCCTGTCTCTCTGTCTGTGTCTGCTCTCTCTCAGCCTGTGTCTGGCTCTGTCTGTGTCTGGCTCTCTGTCTGTGTCTGGCTCTCTCTCAGCCTGTGCTCTCTGTCTGTGTCTGGCTCTCTCTGTCAGCCTGTGCCTCTCTGTGTCTGTGTCTCTCTGTCAGCCTGTGCCTCTCTGTGTCTGTGTCTGGCTCTCTCTGTCAGCCTGGCCTCTCTATCAGCCTGTGTCTGTCTCTCTCTGTCAGCCTGTGCCTCTCCGTCTGTCTCTCTCTGTTAGCCTGTGCATCTCTGTCTGTGTCTGTGTCTGGCTTTCTGTCTGCGTCCAACTCTGTCCAGCCTGGCTCTCTCTGTCAGCCTGTGTCTGTCTCTCTGTGTCTGTCTGTCTGTCTGTGTCTGGCTCTCTCTCAGCCTGTGTCTGGCTCTGTCTGTGTCTGGCTCTCTGTCTGTGTCTGGCTCTCTGTCTGTGTCTGGCTCTCTCTCAGCCTGTGCCTCTCTGTCTGTGTCTGGCTCTCTCTCAGCCTGTGCCTCTCTGTCTGTGTCTGTCTCTCTCTCGGTGTCTGGCTCTTTCTCTCTGTCTGGCTCTCTCTCTTCTGTGTCTGCCTCTCTGTCTGTGTCTGGCTCGCTCTGTCTGCGTTTGGCTCTGTCTGTGTCTGGCTCTCTGTCTGTGCCTGGCTCTCTCTCTCTCTCTGTCTGGCTCTCTCTCAGTCCTGTGCCTCTCTGTCTGTGTCTGGCTCTCTGTCTGTGTCTGGCTCTCTCTCTCTCTCTGTCTGGCTCTCTCTCAGTCTGTGTCTGGCTCTCTGTCTGTGTCTGTGCCTGGCTCTGTCTGTGCCTGGCTCTTACTGTGTCTGGCTCTGACTGTGTCTGGCTCTCTCTCTGTCTGTGCCTGGCTCTCTCTGTGTCTGGCTCTCTCTCTCTGTCTGCCTCTTTCTCTGTCTGTGCTGGCTCTGTCTGACTCTCTCTCTGTCTGTGTCTGGCTCTGTCTGTGCCTCTCTCTCTGTCTGTGCCTGGCTCTGACTGTGTCTGGCTCTCTCTCTCAGCCTGTGCCTCTGCTGGTGTGTGTCCCTGTCCAGCAGTGTCTGGCTCCGGGATTCTCCTGCTGGTGTTGAGTGTCTGTTGCACTTTGGCAGTCTGGGAGGGGGGTTCTGGAAGTGTCTGATTGTGGGAGGATCTGTTTGTGACAGTGCTGAATGTCTGGCTGTGGGCAGTTTGTGTGTGTGTCTGCGCTCTCTCCAAATACCATTGATACCATCGCCATTGTTAGCACGCGGGAAAGTGCCCGCACTTGCTCACAGTTACGTGGCTTTAATGTAAACCCGCAATTATCTGCTGGTATGGCGGGAGCAGAGATGAACGCAGGGAAACGCATTTTGCTAGTTTTTTAAAGTGTCCTTTCCAGTTTTACTGCGATTCCTGGGATTTGCTCGTAACTAATTAAACGTCTATTTAAGGAGGACTGTGTACGTTGGAGAGGTGAACAATCAAATATATTTACACCTTACCGCGCACACACAGATATACATACACACACACAGGCACAGAGATACACACACACACAGATACACACAGGCACACAGATACACACACACACAGGTACACAGAGATATACACACAGGCACACACAGATACACACACACAGGCACAGAGAGACACACACACAGGCACAGAGATACACACACAGAGATACACACACATAGGCACAGATATACACACACATACACAGATATCACACACACAAATATACATATACACACAGATACACATACATACACACTCATACACATACATTCATACACACACACACAGATACATGCACATACATACACACACACAACCACACACACACAAACAACCACACATACACAAACACACACATATACAGATACATACACACAAATACACACTCAAAAACACACACACAGATATACACACACACACACAGATACATATACACACACACATACACACACACAGGCACAGAGATACACACACATACAGACACAGTTACACAGACACAGAGATACACACATACGCACACACAGGCACAGACACACACACACACAGATACACACACAGACACAGATACACACACACACCCATATGCACACACACAGGTACACACACACGGATATACACAGACACAACACACACAAAGATACTCACACACACAGATACACACACACACACAGATACACACACTTTATTCTGTGCAAACTGCACAGTCTCGGTGATTTTTTGTGTGTGTTTTATTAATAATTCACCGTGTCTTTAACGCAGGGAAAAGCTTGAAGACGCTTATGTCAAAAGGAGTCTTGCAGGTACATCCTCCAATCTGTGACTGTCCTGGGTGCCGAATTTCGTCTCCAGTGGTAAGATTGTTGTTTTAACACCCAGGCCCCCGAAATTTATGTCTCTTTGTGGCTTTGTTGTGGATAATAAGAAATGCCATTTTAACCCAGGCCTGATCCGGGTGAAGTTCCCAGGGAGAGACGGTCAGAATTCCGCCCCCCCCCCCCCCCCCCCCCCCCCACTGCACAGTTTAGCAGCTAGAGACAATTTTTAATTCAGGGACCGGCGAGGATTTTTTAAATTCAGGAAGCAGGTAGATGTCAATGTGCAGGTCAACTTTTAAAGAGATCCCAGGAATCTTACCGGGACGTCTGAACTAACTAACTTTTTCATTGTGGATGATGAATAACTCCCCAGCCTACCACCCCCCCCCCCCCCCCCCCCCCCCCACCTCAGTCAGCCAGTCACACTGCTCCACTCTCACTTGGCATGGGGGCGGGTGTAGTTTGTCAATTTGTCGGCCAGGTCCCAGGGTGAAGCCTGGGGGAGGAGGAGGAGGAGAAGTTTGGCAAATTCACAGCAAAACAAGTATTTTTTTTTACAACCTCCCTTCCTGGCCTTCTGTTACAGTTCAGACCGAACGCCTGCTTGGGTTTGGGTTGATTAAACTAACCAGAGAGTTATCTTTTCTTTTTGAGGTTCAGTTCCTGTTGGGGAAATTTTAAATAACCAAACAACGAATTGATGTCAGTAAACTAAAATGGGAGAATCGGTCATTATTTCAAACTAATTATTTGCGCGTTGTACGCCTACTTGGCACATTAGTTGTGGAAGGGAAATTCAATTCAAGGTTTTATTCGATGGCCCTGATCACATTACCGAAAGTGGCTCAATAATTTTGCAGTGATGATTTCCCACCCACCCACCCCCAGCCCCCCACACCTCCTACAGTTTTTAAAAAAATGTACACTACGCAATACATTTTTTCCATTAAGGGGCAATTTAGCGTGGCCAATCCACCTACCCTGCACATTTTTGGGTTGTGGGGGCGAAACCCACGCAAACACTGGGAGAATGTGCAAACTCCACACGGACTTTGACCCAGAGCCGGGATCGAACCTGGGACTTCGGGCCGTGAGGCAGCAGTGCTAACCACTGTGCCACCGTGCTGCCCTTACCTCCTACAGTTTTAACAATTGTTGGGTTTTGATCTGCACCTTAACTGCATGATGTGTAATACATGCCCGAGGATCTCAAGGTGGGTTCTGCTAAGGCAAGTACACTATTTAGATTTTTTTGTTCCTGAATAAATTATTCTGCTGGGAGGGTGGGAGGAGAGCACATTCCGGACAAAGACATTGGTTGCTCTGCAGAAGTAGAACTTCAGAAGCCAGCGTTGGTGGTTGGGATGTTTTTAGAATCATAGAATAGAATCCCTAGTGCAGAAGAAGGAGGCCATTTGGCCCATCGGGTCTGCACCAGCCCTCTGAAAGAGCGCCCTACCTAGGCCCAATTTCCCACCCTATCCCCGTAACCCCACCTAGGGGAAATCTAGCATGACCAATCCACCTAACCTGCCCATTTTTGGATTGTGGGAGGAAACCAGAGCACCCGGAGTGAACCCACACAGACACGGGGAGAATGTGCAGACTCCACTCAGGCAGTCACCCAAAGTCAAAATCGTACCCGGTCCCTAGAGCTGTGAGGCACCAGTGTTAATCCTATGTTGCCTTGTCGCACACGGCAAAAATAAAATGCAGTCAAATTTAAAGAAGTAGTTTCCTGACAGCAAACCTGGAAAGCTGGGAACACCTGCCCAAATTGCATTTTATTTTGCATTTTTTCCCCCCAATTTAGCGTAGCCAATCCACCTAGCCTGCACATCTTTGGGTTGTGGGGGCCAGACCCAGGTAGACACAGGGAGAATGTGCAAACTCCACACAGGCAGTGACCCCGGCCCCTCAGCGCTGTGAGGCAGCAGTGCTACCCACTGCGCCAACCTGCCATCCCAAATTACATTTGACCACAGAGCATTCCTCCTAACTGGGCTCCCAAAAGAATATGAATGGGATGAATGCATTACTAAAGGTATGTTCTTTCATTAGACTATTGGACAGTGTGGAGCAACAGTGTGTAGATGTGGTATTAGAATACTCTTATGGAAATGAGGGTGTCATTTAGTTGCTTGGAAAGCCCAGAGAATCCCGACAGTGCAGAAGGAGGCCATTCGGCCCATTGAGTCTGAACCGACCCTTCTGAAACAGCACCCCACCTGGGCCTATCCCTATAATCCCACCTAATCTGCACATTTTTGGACACTAAGGGGTAATTTTATCACAGTCAATCCACCTAATCTGCACAACTTTGATCTTTTTTGGATATGTAAAGCACATGAGCACACATATAAAACCATACAATATTGTACTGACAGTATCGTTCAATGTTTCACGACAGGCAGTGTAGGACACTCAGCTATGCACTCTTGATAATATTGATAGTAAGACGGTCTCCGAATGGGGGTGGTGGCTTAACCCACTTAACTTTTGGACATCTGGAGTTTCCAGTTTTATCACCACTGTAATATTCAAAATGCACCCAAGGCCATTTGATACCAACATGAAAGATCCAATATTGACACACCCCATGACTTACTTTGGTAAGAAAGTACACAGTACTAACAAAAAGGCCATAAAATTGAGATATCTTGCTATTGTTTATGAAGGGCCTGTTGTTAATTGTTTATTAATGGCCATCAGAATGGCATACAACTGAAAGTAGATGAATTTTAAAAAGTTGAGTCGAGAAGTATTTTGAAGTTGATGGGGATAGTGTAAAGATTTGTTTTTTGGTAGTCTTAGCATGCAGCTGAGGTGAGACACTCACTGATAAATCTTGTTACCAGGCATTGTCATTGAATATAATTCTACTACACGTGACTTCTAGTGTTGAGAATGCAGCTTAATATTGTGCAGACCAGTTTTACATCACAGGAGTCTTCAGCATGGCCATATCTAATTGAAAAGTCCATTCTTCTTTGATAGTTTTGTAAGAGTGCTGAATTTTGTACTCTGGTGCAGGGCACTCCAATGTCATGACTATGTAAACACTTTGTCTTAAGGGCCTCTTTCTCTTACCTTTTTCTCTCTCTGATTTAACCCCTTTTCTATGTTCCACTTTTTCCATGGGTGCCTGTTCAACTATCCTTTTCTTCTGTCAGTGGGGCCAGTAGGTCTTACTGTAACTATAAATAAAAGGTACAGATTTGTCTAGCATGGTGGCCACAGATTGATTGCATGAAAAGGAAGCTCTGGTAGTGAGAACACTTGACTTTTTTAACCCTGCACTTTTTAACCCTGCAGTCAACATTCAAATACAAAGTGAATGTTGTTAATTGCAATCACTGGTGATTATTCCAATAAAACTTTCTTTACGACTGTGAAGCACAGTTATGACATAGGAACAGGAGGAGACCATTCAACACTGATACCCTGCTCCCCCATTCTCCTTGAATCGCTACAGTCCTTGTCTTGGATGTGAAGACAACTCCAATTGCCCACCTTAACTCTATATCCCTTGATACTCTTACCGTACTCAAATAACACCAAGAATGTTGGTGTAAATCAACAATATAGAACATGAAAATATGCATGGGTAGGAAAAGGTCATGTAAGCTAGTTACGTTTATTCCACTGACCAGAAACTTTTCAGGACTCAACATGGCTATAACTTTCCTTCTCCCATTCTGAATTGCTGAACTCTTGATATAAAGAAGAAAAGATCTGTCTACAGTATTTTTTGTTGAGTTTAATAAGCAGCAGGTAGTTTTGTTGTTTTACATCCAGATATATTGTACTATAAGATCATCAAAAGTTATATCAGTTTTTTGTGATGGACCTCAATCTTACACGGCAATCTCTAGTGTACAGATAATGGGCTACAAGTGTCTTCCATAGATGGACAACTCTGAGGTCCAATTTCTGTCAACCCTTTTAATGTTGATTTACAAAGTCTCTTGTGCGTTGTTCTGAAGATTCTGATGACAGATGCATTGCCCATCTAGGGAGAAAGTTTTTTTATTTGTTTGTGGATAGTCAGAAGCTTTTTCTCAGGTGGAAGAGTCAATTACTAGGGGATACTAGGGGCTTTTCACAGTAACTTCATTGAAGCCTACTTGTGACAATAAGTGATTGTTATAGGTTTAAGATGCGAGGGGCAAAGTTTAGAGGAGCTGTGCGAGGGACTTTTTTTACACAGAGGGCAGTGAGTGTCTGGAACTCGCTGCTGGAGGTGGTGGAAGCAGGTACAATAGTGACGTTTAAGGTGCCTCATAGGAGACTGTTAAATAAGTTAAAAGCCCATGGTGTTAAGGGTAGGATCCTGGCATGGATAGAGGATTGGCTGACTGGCAGAAGGCAGAGAGTGGGGATAAAGGGGACTTTTTCAGGATGGCAGCCTGTGACTAGTGGTGTGCCTCAGGGGTCTGGGCTGGGACCACAACTTTTCACAGTATACATTAATGATCTGGAAGAAGGAACTGAAGGCAGTGTTGCTAAGTTTGTGGATGATACAAAGATCTGTAGAGGGACAGGTAGTATTGAGGAAGCAAGGGGGCTGCAGAAGGACTTGGACAAGCCAAGAGAGTGAGCAATGAAGTGGCAAATGAAATACAATGTGGAAAAGTGTGAGGTTATGCACTTTGGAAGGAGGAATTTAGGCATAGACTATTTTCTAAATGGGGAAATGCTTAGGAAATCATAAGCACAAAGGGACTTGGGAGTCCTTGTTCACGATTCTCTTAAGGTTAATGTGCAGGTTCAGTCGGTAGTTAGGAAGGCAAATGCAATGTTAACATTCATGTCGAGAGGGCTAGAATACAAGACCAGGGATGTTCCTCTGAGGCTGTATAAGGCTCTGGTCAAACCCCATTAGGAGTATTGTGAGCAGTTTTGGGCCCCGTATCTAAGGAAGGATGTGTTGGCCTTGGAAAGGGTCCAGAGGAGGTTCACAAGAATGATCCCTGGAATGAAGAACGTGTCGTATGAGGAACATTTGAGGACTCTGGGTCTGTATTCGTTGGAGTTTAGAAGGATATGGGGGGATCTTATTGAAACTTACAGGATACTGCGAAGCCTGGATAGAGTGGATGTGGAGAGGATGTTTCCACTTGTAAAAACTAGAACCAGAGGACACCATCTCAGACTAAAGGGACGATCCTTTAAAACAGAGATGAGGAGGAATTTCTTCAGCCACAGGGTGGTGAGTCTGTGGAACTCTTTGCCGCAGAAGGCTGTGGAGGCCAAATCACAAGACAGAGATAGGTAGGTTCTTGATTAATAAGGGGGTCAGGGGTTATGGGGAGAAGGCAGGAGAATGGGGATGAGAAAATATCAGCCATGACTGAATGGCGGAGCAGACTCGATGGGCCGAGTGGCCTAATTCTGCTCCCATGTCTTTATGGTCTTAAGGGGTGTCTTGAAAAATACATGAATTGGATGGGAATGGAGGGATACAGACCCCGGAAGTGTAGAAGGTTTTTGGTTAGATGGGCAGCATGGTCGGCGCAGGCTTGGAGGGCTTGGTACAGCTGTGCTGTACTTTTCTTTCTTCGCTGTGGGATGAGAGTCTCGCTGGCTAGGCCAGCATTTATTGCCCATCAGTTGTTGCCCTCTAGAAGGTGGTGGTGAGCTGCCTCCTTGAACTGCTGCAGTCCATTGTTTTTGAAACAGCCCATGCTGATGGGGAGAGAGTTCCAGGATTTTGACCCAGTGGCTGGGAAGGAACGGTGATACGTTTACAAGTCAGGATGGTGCTTTGCTTGGTGGGGAACTTGCAGGTGGTGGTGTTCCCACGCATCTGCAGCCTTCTAGGTGGTAGAGGTCACAGGTTTGGAAGGTGCTGTCGAAGGAGCCTTGATGAGTTGCTACAATGCATCTTGGAGATGATACAAACACTGCTGCTACTATGGGTTGGTGGTGGAGGGTGAGAATGTTTAAATTGGTGGATGGAGTGCCAATCAAGCAGCTGCTTTGTCCTGAATAGTATCAAACTTCTTGAGTGTTGTTGGAGCTGCGCTCATCTAGGCAAATAGAGACCATCCATTACACTTCTGACTTTTGCCTTGTAAGTTGGTGGACAAGCTTCGCGGAGTCTGGAAGGGAGTTACTCTGTGCAGAATTCCCAGCCTCCGACCTGCTCTTGTGGACACAGTATTTATATGGCTGGTCCAGTTCAGTTTCTGCTCAATGGTAACCTCAGGATGTTAATAATGGGAGATTCAGCGATGGCAATACCATTGAATGCCATGGGGCGATGGTTGGATTCTCTCTTGGTGGAGATGGTCATTGCCTGACACTTGTTACTTGCCACTTATCAGCCCAAGCCTGAATATTGTCCAGCTCTAATTGAATATGGACATGGACTGCTTCAGTATCTGAGGTGTTGTGAATTATGGTGAACATCCCCACTTCTGACCTTATGATGGAGGTACAATGGAGGGAAGGTTGTCAAAAGTTTGTCAAATCATTGTCAAAAGTTTGCAATTTCACAAAGTTCAATCACAACTGTTGCAGGTAGGGAAACAGAAGGAGAAAAAGGCAATTGTAACCAAAGGCATTTTATTTCTCACAAGTTGTGCATTTTCAAAATCTATTTAATTTTGTTATTAATTGGAGATTATTCTGAGGTTTAACATTTCAACTTCAATGGCGTATCGCTTAACCTTTAGAAATTATAATTTTACCTGCCAAATCTTGTTTTTAAAAAGTGATGACCAATACAGTCCATTTGACTGGTCTAAGAGACATGACCCACTCTCCCCAACAGCATGTGCAATTGGATATTAGGTGGTTTGGGCAGGCAATATCCCCTCTAGATCTTTCCTCACTCAAATACAAAGCACCACTTTAGTACCAATGTTCGGCCGGTCATTACTGGTATTCACAAGAATGCATTTGGCAAATCCAAAATATTGAATTGTGGTAGGTCAACGCTTTATCGCATCTCACTTGGTGAAGTGACCAAAATTTCCCAGCTAGCCAAGGTTAGATGTTACTAGGAAATTATAGCAAGTTACCAGCAGTGTATTGTCTGGAAATGAGTAATCAATTAGGTTTAAAACAAACTAGAGTTTTATTTCCCATCATTGGATTATGACATTCATAAACCCAAACACCATAAAAGGTGATGTTAAGTCGAATTAGAGAACAATTATAGTTTTAAAATGAACCGATGAAATATCCTAAATGTAGATTTGAAAAGAAGAAGCGGGCTGGATTGTATTACGTATTGAGCCACATTTGCATTTGTCAGGGGCGATCCTGAAGGTGACACCGTTAAATGTAAACCAGAGTTCCTCTGATATTCCTGGCTAAACGATGGGCCCCACCAGACAGGCGAATGAGGTTTTCAAACAGGACATAAAGCTAAAGACGGAAATGTTTTCAGTGTGTGAATGTGGACATTCACAATGCCATGCATGTTATGGGTGGACATGGCAAGTTGTGTGAATGTGCAAACTCAAATGGAGTGGACATTCTGTCCATCCTGGGTCACATCATTCTGGTTTATGGCAGCAATAAGCAAAGTTCATGAGAAAACAGCGTTATCTCAGAGTAAAACAAAAGCAAAAAAGATGCCCAAACATGTAGGGGGTGCCATCAGAAGCTCCAATTAAGCCACTGTGGACAATGTTGTGGAGTTTAAAAGTTGGAGGAGCTCATTTCATAAATGTACATTCTATAATACCATAACGTGGGTATGTCTTTGATGCCTTTCTAAATTGGCCTCCGTTTTTGCATAATTCGCATGTCTTGCTTTGGTGTCGAGTCAATATTTCAGAAATAGAAGACTTTGATTTTTTCTTATTATCTTCTATGCAGTTATTTCCTGCTCCCCGCCCCATGGCGGAGGCGGCCAGCTGTCCTTTTTGATTGTCACGCCCTTAACCTGTTGTTTCAGTAAGTCACCCATTGGACGTATAGCTGGATACATTCCATGACTGGTGGGTGTCGTGGGGGTTGGCGGTGCATCTTCCATTGCCCCTGGTGATGACATTTTGGTTTAGCGAAGTTAGGTTCCTTTGAGGTTTTGTTTAAGTTGCAGTGCCCACCAGGGGCTGGCAACCCCTCTCATTTTTGTTTAATTCAAAAAGGAGTACCGCCGATTACAAACGAAGAGGACCACTGATATTCAACCAGGTGTCAAAATCCCGTTTTTTTTTGTACAGTTACTATCCGGCTGTTCAGTCAAATGGAACCAAATACCATTATGATCAATAGTCAAATCAAAATCTTGACAGTAGATGTTCCTGCCAAGGGACAGCGTTAGCCATGGTAACTAGAAAAACTTTCATGCATTTGCTCGAGTTGTTATGGTTCAAGCTTACTGCTGGAAATACAAGTTAAAATAATTTTCTGCAAGTTAGTTGAGCTTCCTATGAATCAAAACCTGCACCTTCTGTGCAGGTCATGAATGGCATAACGTGCCACAGGAATGACAATCAAAGATTAATTATGATATTAAACACAGGAGACCGCGTGCAATGCGCAGAACAGTGTCCAGTTTCTCTGAAACATGGTGAGTACAGCACTGAGAGACCACTATGTTCAGTCCGCAACTAACAACTAGAATTTCACAAATTGGAATCTAGAATTCTCAACCCCCTAAAAAAAAGGTCCTGGCAAATTGAAGCTTTCACGTCTGAAAGCATTTGTTTCTAGTTAGGCAAAGGTATCCAGAGCTAAGGCAAGTAAATGGAGTTGAGATCACTATTACCTGTGAACTGGCCAGCAGGACTGAGGGGCTGAATGCCCAACTCTTCCTCCTTTCACTTCAAGGGTTAGTCTTTTTTTCTCTCTCCAATTTTCCATTAGAGCTGCAACCACAAATCTATTAACCATTTCAAAAAAAAAGTGCTCTAATAAACTTGACCAAAGAAATGAATTGAAAAACACTTATTGGCACAAGTCGGATTCAAATGAAGTTACTGTGAAAAGCCCCTAGTTGCCACAGTCCGGCGCCTGTTCGGGGAGGCTGGTACGGGAATTGAACCTGCGCTGCTGGCCTGCCTTAGTCTGCTTTAAAAGCCAGCTCTTTAGCCCTGTGCTAAACCAGCCCAAGTGCAGGTTAGGTGGATTGGCCGTAATAAATTGCCCTTAGTGTTCAAAATTGCCCTTAGTGTTGGGTGGGGTTGCTGGGTTGTGGGGATAGGGTGGAGGTGTTGACCTTGGGTAGGGTGCTCTTTCCAAGAGCCGGTGCAGACTCGATGGGCTGAATGGCCTCCTTCTGCACTGTAAATTCTATGATTCTATGAAAACAGGTTAGGCGGGGATAGGGTGAAGGTGCGATCGTTCCAAGGGCCGGTGCAGACTCGATGGACTGAATGGCCTCCTTCTGCACTGTAAATTCTATGAAATAATTTCCGAATGCCCAATTGCACCCTCGCAATAGATTCTTGTAAGTTGGGAATCAGAAGCCACATTTTCAATTCCAAGTCTCTTTTAAAGTTCTGTCTTTTTTTTTAGAAAGAAACAGATGTTCTCTATTTGGCACAGCATGGAAACTCTGCTTCAGCCAGAGAGCCGTTAGGTCTGGTTGGTGGCTGAGGTTTGCAAAAGGGAGGGAGGGAGGGGAGTTGTCAAGGCCAGATCCGTAATACGTGCTGGTGGGCCCCACCTGGAGCTGTGTAATGTTTTTAAACGCCGAGGCCGGTTTCTTTTTTTTGGGGGGGGCGGGGGGGGGGGGGGGGGAAGACTTGCTCTCGCGTCCCCCGGGCGAGGATTTTAGCCCCTCGAATTCAGTGGGAAGGGGAGTGGACCTCCGGGCTGCTGGAAGGCTTTGCCCTTTTAAGGCTCCTTGGTGGCTGCGGCGTTACTGGCACTGCTGGGAGACGGGAGGCGAGACGGAGGGGGATTTTTTGTTGTTGTTGCAGCTCTTCAGCTGCAGCTCCTCCGCACAGGAAACCAGTGGTCAGATCTTTCCAGGGCGCCGCCGTCTGCACTGGGGCGGCTGGTCAACGGTGCGGCGCATTCCTTATCGTTAAATCGGCAGTAAACTTCTCCCACACACACACACGCGAAGATAAGTCAGGCCAGACCCCGGAGTGCACAAAAAAGAAAAAAGACCTCTTTTGTTTGGAAAAGATTTGGAGACTTGCAAATGTCCTTTGCTCCCCCCAATACTAATTCGAAGGAGCTTTCTATAGATATTAACACAGCATTAACAGCTGGGGTGGTTGACACAATAAACAGCCCGGCTCTGAATCGGGCAAATATGTGTGTGTGTGTGTGGAGGGGTTCTGCACACAAGGGGAACAATCTGAGGACGCTTTAAAGAAAGTATCCCTAATGGATTTTTGTATGTTGACATTGGGCTCCCCCAGGGAAATGCAGTTTCATCCCCCCCCTTGAGGTTGGCGGAAATTACTCGCCTTTTGGGGAGTTTTAAATAATGTGCTCCCTGAGTTCCAGCTGTTAGACTTCGCTTCATACATTTGAAGAGACGTGAGAGGGAGAGGGTGGGAGGGAAACGCCCTCACCAGGGAGGGAAACGCCCTCACCAGCGCGGTAATTGAAATACACCATAAATTAAAAAAGGCAGTTTCCCCCAAAGCTGTACAGTTTCATAGTTGCAGATCCAGTCAGCAGTAATTGGGCAAGGGGGGGGGGGGGGGGACTCCTTCTGGACTCTTTTTTTTTGTAATTTGAGATGGGAATGGATTTGAATATTAATGTTAAACTAAACTTTGGACCCATTCAATTGTTTAATTGGAGTGACTGTTTCAGGAGAAATTTGAAAGGGGGATTTGCCCTATCAGGAGGTTCAATGAAACTGCTGTATGTATGAAAATTCACAGTTTATGAACACAAATCAAAATCTTGCATGTAACCTACATCATAGAATCTACGGCATGGAGATTCGGCCCAAACTTGTCCAGATTTCTAAAATAACCTTGTCCAGCAGCACGGTAGCATTGTGGATAGCACAATTGCTTCACAGCTCCAGGGTCCCAGGTTCGATCCTGGCTTGGGTCACTGTCTGTGCGGAGTCTGCACATCCTCCCCGTGTGTGCGTGGGTTTCCTCCGTGTTCTCTGATTTCCTCCCACAGTCCAAAGATGTGCAGGTTAGGTGGATTGGCCATGATAAATTGCCCTTAGTGTCCAAAATTGCCCTTAGTGTTGGGTGGGGTTACTGGGTTATGGGGATAGGGTGGAGGTGTTGACCTTGGGTAGGGTGCTCTTTCCAAGAGCTGGTGCAGACTCAATGGGCCGAATGGCCTCCTTCTGCACTGTAAATTCTATGATAATCTATGAAAATTGGATTTGGTTATAGATTTAGTCACTTGTGGCACAGTGGGTCACGTCCCTGCCTCTGAGCCAGGAAGGGCAGGGAAGGTGAAACCAGAACCCGGCCAGACAGGTTCAGTATCAACCTGCAAAAATCCATCCAACACGTCAATGGCAAGCAGTAAGAGTGGGAGAGACACCTAGTCAACCATGCTTGATGTGGAGAGGCGCCCCTCAAGCTATGAGCCCCTGGTGACAAACTAGCGACTTGTACCAGAAATTACTAGCTGTGGAAACAGACAGAAGCCTGCCTTAAACCGCCACTAGGTGCGGGAAGAGAAAGAAAGAAGATCGAATTAATCAGATATTTGTCCAATATAGAAGTCACTTTTCATGGTTATTTAACTCGAGTAAGTTGGCATCAACTATTTCTACAACTACACAACTGCAGTCCCCTTGCCTGATGGCCGGAGATTCCATTTGAGAAACTTTTTCTTTAAAAATAATTCCACTGCAGTATGTAATGCTCCTTTTAAGATAGATTTCGAGCTCAAGAGGTTCTGCTACCAATGTGATTTATAGCAATCAGGCTGGGTGTGCTGTAATCACAAAAGGATGCTGCGATAGAGTGGTACTCTGGTCTCCAGGAGTCTGCGTTGCTTGGCAACGTGAGACAGAGCTTGGGAGCTGAGAAAAGCTGTCAATCCTCGCTCCAGCATGTTCCTGAACTAATGAGCTCTGCTTATTAAGAATTAGTTGATCTCAAAATGATTAGAAAACTGAACTGGATAATTTAGCATGGGGTGGGGTGTGGGTAGAGTGGTGGTGGGGGGTGGGGGGGGGGGGGGTGAATCATGCAGACTGCTGATATGCCCAGTGTCTGTGGAGAATTGATGAAACATTGGGTCATATTCAGCAGTTGCCTATGTTTGAGGCCCGAGGACATTATCCAGATAACGGCGTGTACCATGTAATAGACAGGGTATTTCTGTCAGGTAATTAGAAGGTATGGTGCTTCAGACTCTGCCATGTGATCTCAATTTGGCTTGAAGTGGAGGAGGGGGAACCCAGGAACTCAAAGCGGTTAGACTATGAAAGACGTAAGGTTCCCCTCTTGTTCCAGAACAAGCTTGGGTCACACAGCACACACTGGAAGGGAAGATTATTTTCTGTAAACTTCAAAGATAACTTTTTTTTTTTGCAAAGTCCAATTCTAAAAACGGCATCAATATTAAATGAAGGGCACAATGACCCTTTGTTGGTTGAGCGAGGACTCATTTAGCAATGATCAAACACCCCTGCGTGACATATATTTCTTCAAGCAGTAATCTCAACCCTTCAAAAATGGGAGACATTTTGAATCAAACCAGGCAAATTTATTGTTTTGCAGGTACATTGCCATTTCAGTTAGACACCAGAAGTTTTTCACACAACTTTCTAAATAATAGGCAATAGATAAAGACGTCTTGAAGCCTCAAACACTGGATTGATGAACCAGAAAGCAAGGGTCCTCAACAAAACAATGTACCGACATTCCATCCTGAGGGCAGAGGGCTGAATAAATAGACCAAGTAGAGTTGGTATCCAGAGTTGGTTAAAAGGATTTAATTTAGAAAGCCAACGTGATAGATACAGTTGATCAAAAGAGACCTTTAATTGGAGAAGCACTTTACAAAACCGCATCTCCCCCCCCCCACCCACTGCTCTCACCGCCTGCCATTGGCAAGTGTTAGAAGTCTTTGCAAGTTAGCACTCAACCAGTTTGGACGCGTTGGATACTCACCTCCCTTGGCCATCAAATCCAGGGTTTGGGACACGGACCCCGGAGCTTCTGGTTGCAGGGGCAGGGGTGCGCACGAGCCACCGTGCCACAAGACTTCCTAATTTGGGGATGCTGTTGGTGGAATAATGCTGGTGGCCAAAATGTGTTTTCAATTTAAAATAAACTTGCAGTTAGGAAGCAGTGCCTCAAGTACTGGACTTGTTCAAATTCTGGACTGGAGCTTGAAGCTGTAACCTTCAGAGGTGAAAGTATCACCAGCTGAAATTGACACAAAGTATCATGAATGTGTTACATTCACCAGTGAATGTTTCTATTTCATTATTAAACTGGTTTAAAATGGAGCAGGTCTAAACTTAAAATAAAATTTCTATTAACAGTTACTCCAGACAAAGAGTCTTGTGAGAAACTCTAACTTGAGGCGCAGTATGGTTTATTAAGTGATTGTTGATTTTGTTCCAGCTATCATAGAATTTACAGTGCAGAAGGGGGCCGTTCGGCCCATCGAGTCTACGCCAACCCTTGAAAGAGCACCCTACTTAAGCCCACACCTCTACCCTATCCCTGTAACTCCACCTAACCTTTGGGTACTAAGGGGCAATTTAGCAGGGCCAATCCACCTACCAATTATTTTAATAATATTTATTGTCACAAGTAGGCTTACATTAACACTGCAATGAAGTTACTGTGAAAATCCCCCAGTCGCCACACTCCGGCGCCTGTTCGGGTACATGGAGTGAGAATTCAGAACGTCCAATTCACCGAACAGCACGTCTTTCGGGACTTGTGCGAGGAAACCGGAGCACCTGGAGGAAACCAATGCAGACACGGGGAGAACGTGCAGACTCCACACAGACAGTCACCCGAGGCCGGAATGGAATCCGGGTCCCTGGCGTTGTGAGGCAGCAGTGCTAACCACTGTGCCACGGCGATGCTCATGGGTGGGCATGGCACCTTGACAAGCAGGTGTGGATGCACCTCTGCCAGTTCAGGTCGAAAAGCAACCCATGGCAGCCGAGCAGAAAATAACACTGGGTATATCTATTTTTAAAGAATCCAATTAAAATTCTGACTGAAAATCAGCTATGTTAATTAATTCATTAAGAGTGTATTAATGGCATGGGTGTGTGTGTGCTTCGAAGGAGGTGGGCTGTTAAGTAAATGAACAAACTTTCAGTTGCGTTCTTCAATTATGAGATTGATAGGGTGTGTGTGGTGGGGGGGGGGGGGGGGGGGGGGGCGCGGATTGCAGGAGGGTTTGAGTGCCGCTAGGACCCAGCAGGAGTCAGCAATGCTGTGTTTGGATTAACCCCTCGCCTCTGTCAGGGAAGACTGAAGCATTCTTCTCTCCTTCCCTAAATACGGGTATGCGTTGTCTGCAGAGCATGCAAGAAACAATACTTTTCATTGTATACTAATACATGTGACAATAATAAAAATCAGAGCAGGGGCAGTGTTTACATTGTGTGGGCTAAGCTAATGAATAGCGATGCTGGGCATCAGGAGGCCACTGCGGCTTTATCCGCTTCCCCGGATAAAAGTTCCGACCCCACCCCCCGCCTCGTCTCTCCACCTGATTGCCACTTTTGTCAACAACCCTTGCATTGAAAGGACTGCTCCCTATTCACCTTTTAGCTGGCTGGTACTCTTCCTTTGTGTGTTCCCAAGGTTTCACCTCACAGACAAATAAATTCTAGCTCCCTGCAACGTTTGTCGTAACGATCGCGGAGGAACGGTCAATACCAGCCAACGGTTGAGGGACTGCTTAATGTGTAATGGGAGTCGATTATTTAACCCTTCGCAGCGCGCAACCTTCAAACGATATTTCTCTCCAGAAACCTTGGGCTGACTAGCACTTGGAGAAGATAAACGAAGATTCATTTATAATCTGGCATTGCAGTCAATATTACTTTTACGAGCTTGAATGTTTTAAGCTGCATTATCCTTTTAAAGCCAGCCAGTGATTTTCTGTCAATTGTGCCTTCTTTTGAACCAAGTGGTAGGGACAGATCTTTAGTTGGCCGAGATTTAAATCGTAAAACTGACAAGGGAGAAAGATTTGATACTCCATCTTTAACCCACTGTAAAGCAGTTTGGTAGCCGTGTGGCTTCTAATTAAAATGTGTCTCGCTACTGAATAATGTGTTCATTTTCCATTGATTAAAGCAGAGCCTGGGTACAATGATGGGTTTGTGCTCAGTGCTGTCCTTCTCCCTGTGCTGCCTCCTGTCCTTCTCCACGCTTCTGCAACTGTGCAGTTAAACACTGGAACGACGGCGGTTGAGGGGCGACCTGATAGAGGTCTACAAAATTATGAGGGGCATAGACAGAGTGGATAGTCAGAGGCTTTTCCCCAGGGTAGAGGGGTCAATTACTAGGGGGCATAGGTTTAAGGTGCGAGGGGCAAGGTTTAGAGGAGATGTATGAGGCAAGTTTTTTTACACAGAGGGTAGTCCCCGACGTTTTCTGTCTTGAAATTTACCTGTTGACAGGTTCATCCACCTTTTACCCAGTTGTGGTTAAAGCAAACACATTCGGCAGCCTGCCATAAATACCCGTTAATAGATGGGTTCTGTTCAAAAATCGAAAATTTGTGTACTCTCAATACAAGTCTTTCACCAGGACAACAACATCAGACAATTTGAAAAGAGTAATATTTTGCAAGGTTAAACTGGAATTTTTAAAAATCCCGCAAGATAGGAGTCTGGAACTCAAACATTTCCCTCTCCCTGTATTATAACAATAATAATTTTTTACTGGTACTAGTTGGCTTACATTAACGCTGCAATGAAGTTACTGTGAAAAGCCCCTAGTTGCCACATTCCGGTGCCTTTCGGATACACAGAGGGAGAATTCAGGATGTCCAGTTCACCTAACAGCACGTCTTTCGGGACTTGTGGGAGGAAACCGGAGCACCCGGAGGAAACCCACGCAGACACGGGGAGAACTGGCAGACTCCGCACAGACAGTGACCCAAGCCGGGAATCGAACCTGGGACCCTGGCGCTGTGAAGCAACAGTGCTAACCATTGTGCTACCATGCCGCCCATGTCCCTCACACTGCCAGGAACCCGGGTTTCGATTCCGGCCTTGGGTGACTGTGTGGAGTTTGTACTTTCTCCCTGTGTCTGCGTGGGTTTGCTCCGGTGCTCCGGTTTCTTCCCAAAGATGTGCAGGTTAGGTGGATTGGCCATGTTGAATTGCCCTAGTGTTCAAACATGTGCAGGTTAGGTGGATTGGCCATGTTGAATTGCCCTAGTGTTCAAACATGTGCAGGTTAGGTGGATTGGCCATGTTGAATTGCCCTAGTGTTCAAACATGTGCAGGTTAGGTGGATTGGCCATGCTGAATTGCCCTAGTGTTCAAACATGTGCAGGTTAGGTGGATTGGCCATGTTGAATTGCCCTAGTGTTCAAACACGTGCAGGTTAGGTGGATTAGCCATGCTGAATTGCCCTTTAATGTCCAAAGAGGTTAGGTGAAGTTACGGGATAGGGTGGTTCTTCGGTAGGATGCTCTTTTGGAGGATCAGTGCAGACTTGATGGGCCGAATGGCCTCCTTCTGCACTCTAGGGATTCTATAAATTTGGCCAATATTTATCCTTCTAACTATATGACCCTTCTCCAGAACATTATCTGGCTATTAGCACTTTGTTTCTGGGACCTGGTAGTGGGCAAATTGGCTTTGCATTACATTAGTGACTACAGTTCAGAGCTAATTCATTGGCTGTGAAGCCCTTTGGGACATCCTGAGGTGGTGAAAAGTGCCACAGAACTGCAAGTTCTTTGTGATCCCCTTCAAGGAATCCCTGACTGACTATTTGTACATCCCTTGGCCGTTGTGGGACCTTGCTGTGAACAAATTGGCTGCAGATTTTCAAACATTGCTGCAAAATAGTACAAAAATATATTGAATTGGTTCTGAAGGATTTCACGAGAGCTTAAGGAATGCAAGGAGAACAAAGAAAAGTACAGCACAGGAACAGGCCCTTCGGCCCTCCAAGCCTGTGCCAACCATGCTGCCCGACTAAACTACAATCTTCTACACTTCCTGGGTCCGTATCCCTCTATTCCCATCCTATTCATGTATTTGTCAAGATGCCCCTTAAATGTCACGATCGTCCCTGCTTCCACCACCTCCTCCGGTAGCGAGTTCCAGGCACCCACTACCCTCTGCGTAAAAAACTTGCCTCATACATCTCCTCTAAACCTTGCTCCTCGCACCTTAAACCTATGCCCCCTAGTACTTGACCCCTCTACCCTGGGGAAAAGCCTCTGACTATCCACTCTGTCTCTACCCCTCATAATTTTGTAGACCTCTATCAGGTCGCCCCTCAACCTCCGTCATTCCAGTGAGAACAAACCGAGTTTGTTCAACCGCTCCTCATAGGTAATGCCCTCCATACCAGGCACCATCCTGGTAAATCTCTTCTACACCGTCTCTAAAGCCTCCACATCCTTCTGGTAGTGTGGCGACCAAAATTGAACACTATACTCCAAATGTGGCCCTTAGTGTTGGGTGGGGTTGCTGGGTTGTGGGGATAGGGTGGAGGTGCTGACCTTGGGTAGGGTGCTCTTTCCAAGAGCCGGTGCAGACTCGATGGGCCGGGTGGCCTCCTTCTGCTCTGTAAATTCTATGTAAATTCTATGAAACTATGGTTCTATACAGCTGCAACATGACTTGCCAATTCTTATACTCAATGCCCTGGCCAATGAAGGCAAGCATGCCGTATGCCTTCTTGACTACCTTCTCCACCTGTGCTGCCCCTTTCAGTGACCTGTGGACCTGTACACCTAGATCTCTCTGACTGTCAATACTCTTGAGAGTTCTACCATTCACTGCTATTCAGAAGCATTTTATTTCTTTATTTGAGTGGTTTTCAGAAGACCTCCATTTATGATTGTGCTGAAAAAATGTCCTATTCAATACCCAAAAGTGGGAACCCACTATTAAGGAGAAGAGGTACATGCTTGTAAAAGTAAAATAATTAGTCAAAATGTCTTGCTCGGTGAAGATGTTGAGCATGTCACTGGATCACTCTGCATTTCCACTTGGTCTCCTTTAAGATGAACATTAACATCAACCTTTGTAGACTAGCTTTTCTTTTTTAATTTAAGAGTACCCAATTCATTTTTTCCAATTCAAGGGCAATTTAGTGTGGCCAATACATATACCCAGCACATCTTTGGGTTGTGGGGGCGAAACCCATGCAAACATGGGGAGAATGTGCAAACTCCACACAGATAGTGACCCAGAGCCGGGATCGAACCTGGGACCTCGGCGCCTTGAGGCCGCAGGGCTAACCCACTGCCCCACCGTGCTGCCCTGCAGACTAGCCTTTTGGCCACCTGTCCAAACATCTTCATGTGGCTTGTGCCAGATTTTATTTGATAACACTCCTATGAAGCACCTTAGGATCTTTTGCCATGTTAAAACTGCTATACAAATATAAGTTGTTGTTGGAAATATCACTTTCAAGGTTCAAGCTAAACATGAGGTCGGGAGAACTGTGAAAATGTGCGGATTGTCCAACATTTAAAAAATAAAAATAAATTTAGAGTGCCCAATTCATTTTTTCCAATTAAGGGGCAATTTAGTGTGGCCAATCCACCTAGTCTGCACATCTTTGGGTTGTGGGGGCGAGACCCATGCAAACACTGGGAGAATGTGCAAACTCCACACGGACAGTGACCCAGAATCGAACCTGGGACCTCGGCGCCGTGAGACTGCAGTGCTACCACTGCGCCACCGTGCTGCCCCGGATTGTCCAACATTATTAAAATAAAGTGGAATGCCCTTTGCGAGGTGATGGAGTATTCCTCAAGGCAACCGATCTATAATTTTGAATGGTGGTTTGCCGATCTGGATCTTATTGTTCCATTCCACACGATTAACTTTCCACATTGGGTATCACTTTCTGCATAGAAGCGATTTCTCCTTCATTTCTTATTCTCCAGGTACAATGGCTAGATCAAGCAATCTTAACACGGCAAGTTGTAAAAGATGCTTTCTCATTCACAGTGTGACTTTTTTCTTGTTCTTCATCGAGCTCCCAAAGGACTTTTGCTCAGTTGTTTCAGAGCTCCCGATATGACCTGCTAAATCTTTACTTCAGTCCTCAGTTTTGTTCACAATGTTTCCTTGGATTGAAATTTCTTTTAAATGTTGGGTCCGTTCTCCGTCTGGGGCTGCCCAATTATTAACATGAGTAAGTTGTGACTTGATGCCTTCTCAGAATTTAAGGTAAATCGATTCTTGGCCTCACGGTACATGTCAAGTGCATGATGACCTTTCTGGTTGACCACTTACCACAATTAATGCCTATATTGTCTTTCAATTGACCATAACTTCAAAGAGAATCAGTTCTGCCAAAATGTTCAAGGAATGTTAAAACAGAACAGATCTTGATGAACTAATGACTTCCTTTGCAGTCAATAACTATTTTTCCATCGAGCTCAAGAAATTGGGATCAGTCTCAATGCATTTAGAGAGCACACGGTGAAAACTGCATTATCTACCAAGATGTAATTAGCAGGATCCACCATGCTTGGATCCATGCCGCACAGCGAATGGACCTCAATTCTGGCCAGCTTTTTGGGTTGGGTGGGGAGATTAGCTCTGAAAAATCACAGTTGAGGCAGAGGCAAGATTCGGGAGAGCAAATGGAGCTCCAGTAATGTGCTGGCGAATCTTTGATACCGGCACTGTATTTGTGCTTGTTGTAAAGTTGAAACCAATGGAGTTTAGAAGAGTGCACGTATTAGCTATTCCTTGAAAGCACCATTTCTGACAGGGACTTACCAGTTGTCAGATTTGAAGTGGCCTAGGTCCCTCGACTGTAAACCCAGATGGTAATAGAGAGCCAGAAATTTCTGATCCGTTATCTTTGGGGGCTGTGGCTACTCTGGTAATGGGTAGGCTGATACATTTGACAAGGCTCCTGGACACACTATCTTAAGTGTATCAGTCATTTCAATCATTTGCGAAAGAATATTGTTCCAAACGTTTAGCACCGCTTTCATGGTCACTAATTTGTGGTTTTTGTTAATAAATGGAAGGAATTTTGGAAAAGAAATCCACAGGGGGAAAAAAGAACATAAAATTCCTATATAATGCCATTGTTTGTCATGGGGAGATCCTTCAATATTCCAGCAAAATTTGTTTCAAATGGTGTCACCATAAGATTCAGGAGCAGAAGTTGGCCATTCAGCCCATCGAGTCTGCTCCACCGTTCAATGAGATCATGGCTGATCTGATATAATCCTCAACTCTACTTTCCCGGGCAGCACGGCGGCTCAGTGGTTAGCCCAGCTGCCTCATGGCGCCGAGGTCCCAGGTTCGATCCCGGCTCTGGGTCACTGTCCGTGTGGAGTTTGCACATTCTCCCCGTGTTTGCGTGGGTTTCACCCCCACAAACCAAAGATGTGCAGGCTAGGTGGATTGGCCACGCTAAATTGCCCCTTAATTGGAAAAAAAGAATTGGGTACTCTAAATTTATTTTTTTAAAACTTGCTTCCTTATTGATAGAAAATCTATCTATCTCAGCCTAGAACTTACTTAAATGACCCGACGCCTATGGTCCCCTGCGGTAAAGAGTTTCAGATTCACTACCCTCTGAGAAAAGAAATTCCTCCTCATCTCTGAATTAAATGTGCGCCCCCTTATTCTGAGGTTATGCCCTCTGCTCTTAGACTCTCCCACAAGAGGAGCCGACCTCTCAGCATCTACCCATTTCCTGGGCAACTTCAACTGTTGACACTCTCAACGGTGGTGATTGGTAGCCTGTGTTTACTGCAATGCGACTTCCAATGTCTCTCTGCATCACGCTCTGTACCTTGCCTCCGCACTTAGTCCTGGACCTTGGAATGTGCTAAAACCTGGTCAAGAACAGCTCCGTGCACTGGAAGACCAACAAGTTACGGGCAGACCAAGGAGCATCTTTCTTTGAGTTGATAGTTCTCCAGCTGCGGTTGATATTTATATTTACAATATTCATTCCACAACAGATATAAAGCCCAAGGCTGTAACACAATTTTCAACCTCTTAGGGTCTTGTTTATGCAGTATTCCTTTTTAGTTCCAAACATATGCGTAATTCATAAAATTTGGAAGAGTACATTACATGACCCACCAAAGCTAACATTGTATAAGGTCTAAACCAAATCATTTGCTTCCAACAATTTGTTACTCACTACATTTACAATTACAATTCGTATTTACCATACTCACTAAATGGCAAACCTACAGCCTGAGGGGTTTTATGCAGTTTCCAGCCCCTTGGGCACAATGGGCGTAGACGGTGACCTCTCCCCAAGTCCCCCTCTGCTTTAGTACACCCCTCAGCACATGGACCTGGACCTTGGAATGGACCAGCCCGCAACACTGGGTTGTGGACAACTCTTAGCATTGGAAGGCGGGCGGGTTTTGGACACACCAAACGTGCAGGTTTCACTGATTTGACAGTAGCAAAGTGTGTGGCTGAGCAAATACACATTCGGGGAAAGATTATGCAGTACAGAAGCTGACTTGGATGGTTAAATTCAATTCTTCAATTTGTTAATTCTTTAATTCAATTATTCAATTTGTAATGTCTTCCAGTACCACAGATTCTGCAGCCGATTATCCCGCATTTGGGAACATGGCACGCGTCAGCACAAGTTACAAGTTTGCACTGAGCCTTCAGCTGGCTGGGCCAGAATCTCTTGAATTTCCTTCCCAATCTTCTCCATCTTAAATCCTCGCTCATTTTAAGATGCCCCATAAACGCTTTGAACAAGCTTTTGGTTATCTGACCAAATATCATCTTATGCACGCGTCAAATTTTGCTTTCTATAATAATAATAATCTTTATTGTCACAAGTAGGCTTACATTAACACTGCAATGAAGTTATTGCGAAAAGCCCCTAGTCGCCACATTCCGGCGCCTGTTCGGGTACACGGAGGGATGTTTTATTATGTTAAATGTGCTATATAAAGACACATTCTTGTTAATCTCAGGCAGTGGAAGCTTCTGGAAAGTAAAGGTGAGATTGAACCATCATGCTTCCATTCTCAGCTTGAAAATAACCTGAAGACATTATCCAAATACATTTTTGCATATATCCAGGGGAATATATTTTTCTCCAGATACTTTAGAACGGTCGCCCTAAGGACTGCGCTGAAGTATTCATTTTTGGAAAAGTGAATGCTTCGTAATGAGGTGAACTTACAGGGGCATATCTCCTTGTAATACCAGGAGGCAGATTGCTGCTGGTTTATCATCCCCACATTGCAGGCCTCAGGAAACTGAACAGGGTGCAAAGAGAAGGAAGTTCAGGATAAGGCTAACGTCCGTGATCTTTTAGCAAGTATATTACTGGAGCTATAGGTCTAAATTATGTTCACATTCCCTTTGTCATGAAGGAGACCCACAGAAATTCTCGTTGTAGCAGTTACACATGCTGGATTCTATAGCCTGACCTTGCATCAGCTTTCAGTCTTTCCAAAGTGTTCTCCAGTGTTCTCTGAAGCCACAATAGAAAAATGGCATATTGCAAAGGATGAAAATCTTTGGAGCGGTAAAGGATGCCATGTGATTTTTCCTATCAGATTGACTGAATTAATAGTGCTAAGGAGGGAGTAAATAGATTCAATGAATGCAGCCCTTTGCATTGTGCTATATGGTGTTAAACAAGCTTTTGACATTAACATTTTGACATTAACATGTCATTGGATCACGATTAGGCTATTTGGCCCCTCTACAATTCAATATGGTCATGCTGATCCTCCATCTCCTTTTTAAAAAAAATATTTTTATTGAACATATTTTTGAATATATAAATGCAAGAATACAAATCAAATGAACAACCCCCCCCCCCCCCCCCCCCGAATTTCACCCACCTCCCAGCTTTTGATGGTGACCAGTTCCTTGAAATGCATGACAAACGGCTCCCATCTGGTGTAAAACCTCCCAATCGAACCTCTTAACATGTATCTAATTTTCTCAAGGTACAAAATCTCCATGAGATCTCCCAGCCACACCGAGGCACTGGGTGGGGAAGCTGACCTCCTCTCCAACAGAACCCGCCAGCGAGCAATCAGCGAGGCGAAAGCTAAGACAGCTGCCCCACACCCATCTGTACCTCTGACAGGCCCGACACCCTGAACATGGCCGCTAGGGGACCAGGTTCCAATTCCCTTTGTAAGATCGCCGACGTGGTGCTGAAGAAGGAACCCCGAACATTTGCTAGCTTAGGACATGCCCTTAACGTATAAACATGATTCACTGGGCCCCTTCCACACTGCTCACACCTATCTTCTCAAACACTCGACTTGTGAAAGTGCCCGATTTACCACCTTTAGTTGTATGAGCCCGAGCCTTGCACACAACGAGGTGGCATTCACCCTCCACAGGGCTTCACACCACCCATCTCTTCCACCCCTCCCTGCTCCTCCCCCTGGTTACTCCTCTAGCCTGGCCTTAATCCCCTCCAACATTGATGTATCCTCTGACAGCATCCTCTCATAAACCTTGGAAGTACTCCCCTAACAACAGTACCCTCTCCACCAACGACGACAATCGGAAAAATCTTCCGAGCGAAATTCTGAACCTGCAAGTATCTGAACCCTCTTGAGTGAAGAAGTTTCTCTTTGTCTCGGACATGAATGGCTTACTGTTGTATTCTGAGAATGTGACCCCTCGTTCTAGACAGCCCCCCCCCCCCCCCCCACCCCACCCAAAGCTAGAGGAGCAACATCCCTGAGCCCAGTCTGTCCAGCCCTGACCCAATTGTACATGTTTCAATTCCACCCTCTCCCATTCTTCCAAATTGAATACAGACCCAGTCAACGCAATCTCTCCTCGTTCAGCAATGCTGCCATCACAAGATTCAGTCTGCTGAACCTTCGCTGCACTTTCTGAGGACAATTCATCTGATATCTTGTTTATTCATAGAAAAGTGACACGTTATTGAATTATTTAGTCAGGCTTCTATTTAAACATATTCCATAAAATACAAAAGTGTTTTTTTTTAAACATTGCTTTACATCTAGTAGCCTGAAGTGGAGGTAGATATAAAATTGAATATTGCTCCACTCAGCTGTGATGTGCCAAGTGAGGAGGATTCGGATAGAAGGAAAGGTATCTCCTAGCATGGCGTAAGTCGCACAGTGGTATTGTCACTGAACTTGTAATCTAGATACCCAGGGGTAATGCTCTGGGAACTTGGGTTCAAATCCCACCCCAGCAGATGATGAAATCCGGGGCGGGATTTTCCGACCCCCCCCCCCGCGGGGCCGGCAATTGCGCCGCGCCGGTTGGCGCCCCCCCCCCCCCCCCCCGCGGCGATTCTCCGGGCCGCGATGGGCCGAAGTCCCGCTGCTGGAATGTCTGTCCCGCCGGCGAGAATCAAACCACCTCTCTTACCGGCGGGGCTAGGCAGCACGGGCGGACTCGGGGGGGGGGGGGGGGGGGGGTGCGGGGGGGGGGGGTGCCCCCACGGGGGGGGGGGGGGGGGGGGTGCCCCCGGGTGCCCCCGGGTGCCCCCACGGTGGCCTGGCCCGCGATCGGGGCCTGTGCCGTGGCGGCACTCTTTTCCCTCTGCCTCGGCCATAGTCTTCACCATGGCTGACGCGCAAGAGACCCCCCCCCCCTGCGCAGGCGCGGGGATGGCGTCAGCAGCCGCTGAAGCTCCTGCGCATGGGCGGACTTCCGCCGACCGGCGGAGTCCTTTCGACCCCGGCTGGCGTGGCGCCAAAGGCCTTTCCCGCCGGTCGGCGGCGCGCCAACCACTCCGGCTCGGGGCTATCCCCTCAAGGTGAAGGCTTGGCCCCTAAAGGTGCGGAGAAATCCACACCTTTGGGGCGGCCCGACGCTGGAGTGGTTCCCGCCACTCCATCCCGCCGGGACCCCCTGCCCCGCTGGGTAGGGGAGAATCCCGGCCCTGAGTTCAATAAAAATCTGGAATCAAAAGTCTAATGGTGACCATGAAACCATTGTGGTTTGTCATTAAAAACCCACCCCGTTCACTACTGTTCCTTGATGAAGGAAATCTGCCATTCTTACCTGGTCTGGCCCACCTGTGACTCCAGACCCACTCAGTTCAAGGACAATTGGGGGGTGAGCACCGAATCCTGCCAGAATGAATTAAAAAAGCCGAAATTGTCATCCTGTTCTTCAACCACGAGGAGTGTCACCATGAGCAAGCAATGCTGGTACACACTGGACCACTGGTATAAATCAGATAGTCAATGACAGCAGATAGAAAATAAAGAAAAGGAAGAAAATGTCTCGTTGAAGCAAACCAATTTAACCTCTTTAACTGTTGTCGTTTGTGCACCTGTTGACAAACTAGTATACCTATTTAAATCATGACTAATTTATTATTCTTTTGAAGCTACACCTGTCCCCCCTTTGGCCAAATGAACCAGGTGGTAAAGTACTGAGGGGGAGGAAAGGCTCACAAGGGCTCAGTGTCAATGCTATGCTAAGTCAGCTGGTCTAAGCCACAAGAAACATGTGTGCTACCAGTTGGTCTCTGCTGGGATGTGTTTTTTTTGGGGGGGGAGAGCGGGGGGATATAATTGACCAGTGTTTCTGCTCCTGATTGACACCCAGTGGCTTAGTGGGAGAAGTCATTCAGTGAGGTTACATTTGGACTTAGCTGTGATGATCCTCCCTGTAGTCAATCCATTGACGCTGTCTAGCTCCACACAGAGACAAAATAGTAGAGAACTCCAGGTGTCCCTGGAGCCATCCCCCATTGGGACATTGTTTTGTCAGTCTTTTCAGGAGAGGAAGGGAGAAAGTAAGTTTGATCATACAGAAAAAGGATGCATCTTTTTTTACTTTTGCAAACAAATATTTAACAAGCGAACATGTAAGAATGCAGCTTTAAGTGCAGATGTAATTCAAAAGGGGAGTCAATGTTAGCAGCAACCTTGTTAAGAAAGGACAAGCAGGTGGGGCACTCTTTTAGTGCATCATTCCATTCGCCTCTCGACATAACACATTAGCTTCCTCAATAACACTCACTCAGCCACTAATGGAAGTAGACCTTGGGGTTTTTTCTTTTCACTCGTATTGGTAGAGACATCAAACCATGGTGCCCTCTCAGAGGGATATAGAACATCCCATGGCACTATTTGAAGAAAGCAGGGGAGTTATCCTCAATATCCTGAACAATATTTATCCCTCAGTCATAAAAACAGATTACCTAGTCATTTTAACAGTAACTTCATTGCAGTGTTAATGTAAGCCTCCTTGTGACACGAATGAAGATTATTATTACTGCGTTGTTGCTGTGCACACGTTGGCTCCCACAGTGCAACACCAACAACACTTCAGAAACTACTTTGACTTCCTGAAGTCATGAGAGATGCATTTGAAAAAAATTGCAAGATTTTCTTTTTCCAGTTTTTCCAATGTAGCTCAGCCAAAGATCTTTCCTGTAAGCCCTGAGCCCACCCATCCCCACTCCAAAAGGTTTTAAAATACATCAGTTTGACCAGGGATCTGAGCCAAATGCTGCAACACAGTGATTACCAGATGACCAATAAAATCCAGAGTTTTAAAATTAAATGTAATATCCACTCCATGCAGGATGATATTGCTTGGCTTGGAGTCCTGCACTATTTCAATTGTTAATCAACACATATCACCCAGAGCATCCGATCTTATCACTGAACAAATATTATTACTTATTTTGACTGGCATAAATTGCTGGATGTTTTGTAGACCTGTATAGGTTTTTTTTCCCACTGAAATTCAGAAATATGTTATCACTTTATCGCTTTCTTTTATATTATGGCCCTGTCGTTCTTTTAAAGGAAAATTGAGCTTTTGAGTGTTGAAGTTCATTGTGACAATTTTATGTGCCGACTTTATAATTTATTATTTCTTGTTAAACAATTTACTTGCCGCTTTACAATGATACAGTTATGATCAGGGTAGACAAAGCTAGGTGATGGATCACGACCCCCTCATGCAGGAAACCGGCAAGATCAGAAAGATTTCAAGAAGTGGAGTAAGTCAGGAAGCAGTGAGCTGAAGATGCCAAGCCTTGACTTTAGGAGTCTGAATTTTATTAGGAAGCAGGAAGGACTGAGTATGGTAACGAATTCCAGAGCTTTGATGATCTAGGGACGAAAGAGTTAGAGTCGGAGACAAATCACAGTCGAATCATAGAATCATAGAATTGACAGTGCGGAAAGAGGCCATTCGGCCCATCGTGTCTGCACCGGCCCTTGGAAAGAGCACCCCACTTAAGCCCACGCCGCCACCCTATCCCCGCAACCCAGTAACCCCACAGAACCTTTTTGGACATAAGGGCAATTTATCATGGCCAATCCACCTAACCTGTACATCTTTGGACTGTGGGAGGAAACTGGTGCAACATGGCACTGGCTGCACGCAGACCCGGTCTGCCAAATAGTGCCCGCTTTGGCCGGGCTCGCCATCACAGCACCACCCCCACCAGTGCCCCTGACTGTGGAGGCGCCGGACTCATTCTGCAGCCGCCATGCCGAGTTCACGGGGAAACAAATAGCATGAGTGACCCACGCAGTCAGGAACTCGGCCGGTCGGGGGCGGAGCATCGGGGGAAGCGCCTCAGGTAGAATCCTGAGGCTGTCCATATGGCCTGCGGCGTACGCCATTTTGGAGGGAGCGGCGCATCACAGAAGCGGCGCCGCGCCCGATTCTGGCGCCAACGTGGATTCTCCGGCCGATTGCTAAACACGATTTTCCTTTTGGAGGCCAGAGAATCCCGCCCCTGGAGAATGCTTTGCTCTGAGGGACATGATCTGTGGAATTCCCCTCCCCAGAGAGCAGTGGAGACAGGGGGCGGGATTTACCGGCTGTCTCAGTGACCAGGGGTTCTATGGGACCGGGAGGCCTCTGCTGCTGAAAAACACGCGGCGGGTTGGCGCTAAATCCCGCCCATGGCCATTGGATGTTTTTAAGGCTGAGTGAGATGGTCTCCCTTGTCAATCAAGAATCTAAGGCGACAGGAGACAGACAGGAAAGTGGAGTTGAGAGGGCACTATCAGATCAATAATTATCGTACCAAATGGCAGAGCAGGTTTGAGGGGCCGAATGGTCCACCCTATGCTCCAAAATTGTACATTCGCAATCGGCTCCATGTTTCATCGCAAGGCAAATACAAAGTAACCAGTCGGCGCGTAAGGGCAAAATATCAATCTTGATTGAACAGAACGCAGATAAATCCACTGATGGAAAATTATTCTTAACTTTGTAGGAATCTTTTGAGGGGGGGATCGCCTTGGCTGTTGAGCAGCTTGTGCATTGATTTGAGCGTTAACTATTCTCACTTGAGGCTGTGGGGGATTTAGAACCTTGTCCATTAGAAAGTCTTGCAACGCAGAATTCATGCTTAAACTGCTATTGGAACCCTGCCAGCAATGTGCTCAGAAATTCATTCCCTTTACACGGAAAATTGTTTTAGAGTACCAGCAACAACCAGGGAATGATCGTGCATGAGCATGCAGTTTGTAACTTTAAGCTCCTGGCTCTTGAGGAAAATGTTATTTTGCTCTTTGTCTCTTTTAAGCTGGAAGGCCATGAAAACCAACAGTGATTGGAATTGGCCCAGTTCATGCTGGTGTCCATTATCCGTAGCCGATGTGTCTATGATGTTGAACTTGATGATGGATAGAGATTAGCCAAGATTACCAGCAGCATAAAAGCTTCTGTAACTGCGCCTTACACTCAGTATCAATTTGAAAAAGTCAGCATTAAATCTTGATACCTTGCTTTCTCTTACTGTCTCTCAACATACTCTCTCTCTCGGCCATTAGGATTCCAGGGTGGGATTCCACCCCCCCACCCCCTCCATCCCAATCCATGGCGTGTTTTCTGGTGACCGAGGTGGCACAGCGTTGGCAGCCGTGGGCCGCTGATGCCTATGGCGTTCTGTGTTGCTCGCCCGACCCTGTGCCGGGGACCCATCTTCGGAGGGACTGGAAGTTCCCAAAAATCCCACCCGTCTGCGTACAGAAATTGAACTGCAGAATTTTAACAGTCGCAGGTGAACCTGAATCAGTTGGGGCTCTGACAACCACTAGCTCATTGCCACCCATTAGAAATCCCCCAGACCTCTCTATTTACTCAGCAGTGACTATGACCTAGCTCACGTGACTGGAGTACAGAGTACGCTTTTTGGCCCACATCCCTTCTGTTCACCAGGCTTGTTCCCAGGATGGCAGGTCTGTTGTATGAAGAGAGATTGGGGAAACTGAGCCAGCATTCTCTAGAGTTTCAAAGGATGATCAAAGGTGAAACCTACAAAATACTTAAAGGGATAGACAGGATAGATGCAGGTTAGATCTTTCCCCTGGTTGATGAATCTGGAGCCAGGGGTTACCGTTTCAAAATATTTGGAAAGCAACCTGGGACCGAAATGAGGAGATTTGTTTTAACACAGAGGATTGTGAATCTTTGGAATTCTCGATCCCAGAGGGCTGTGGAAGGTCAGCCATTGAGTTTGTTTTGAAGAAGAGATTGGCAGATTTCTAAATATCAATGACATAAAGGGATGTGGGGATAATTGAAGCGGATAATCAGCCGTGATCATAGTGAATGCCAGAGCAGGCTCGATGGGCTGCATGGCCTGTTCTTGCTCCTGTGTCCCTCTGTTCCTATGTGACATCTGTCTGAATTCCATTGATGTCCCACTTTAACATTGATTGAGAAAGATAACCTCCTCAGTGGCTGGTCAGTAGCTTCTGACTGACACTCCAGAGCCCCCCCCCCCATAATTGTACCTGGATGCAAGTTGACTAAATCCCATTATCATCAACTTGTTTATTGGAAGTTTAAGAAGAGGAATTGCAACATTACAAAAGCTGGTGATTTTCTTTTCCTAATTTCTTGCGGTGAATTAGAGTTATGCCACAGCTACTTTACACTTGTTCATTTTAACTGACGCGCAGTTATTATTATCCATATGTCAGCTTGGATCAGTGGTAGCACGCTGGCTTTTTGTTCAGAAGTTTCAAGTCCCACTCCAGGACTTGAACACCTTGGACTTGGCTGACAGTACAATAGTGGGATATTGAAGGACTGCTGCATTCATAGAATCCCTACAATGTGGAAGCAGGCCATTCGACCCATCGAGCCTGCACCGACCCTACTACCAATTATGGAGCGATTAATATGGGGTGGGTGAAGGGGGTGCTCAAAAGGCCAGAATTGGATGAGCATAGATATCTCAGAGAATGTGATGCTAGAGGAGATTACAGAGATAGTTAGGGGCGAGGCCATGGAGAGATTTGAAATCAAATATGAGAGTTTTAAAATTGAGGCCTTTTATTTTCTTTCATGGGATCGGGACTTCATTGACAAGGCCTAATTGCCCTTGGAACTGAGTAGCTGGCTTGTTAGGCACCTGAGAGTCAACCACATTGACTGTGGGGTCACATGTAAGCCAGACCAAGTCAGGGTGGCAGATTTCCTTCCCTAAAGTTAACCAGATGGGGGTTTTCACAACTCTGATTTAAAAAAACATTTAATTCAAATTTCACCAGCTGACAAGAATGTTAGATTCACTTCCCTGAAGGATATTAGTGCATCAGATGGGTTTTTATGACCATTGATTAGCTGCTGTTATGGGATTTGAACCCATGCTCCCAGAGCATTAGCTTGAGCCTCTGGGTTACTAGGCCATTGGCATTGCCACCACATCCCCGTCTCCCCATGTTTGATTGATGTGATGCAGGCAGGTGTAAATCCACGAGCTGAGGGTTGATGGGTGAACGAGATTTGGTGCGAGTTAGGACACGGGGCTTTGGATAGTTTCAAGTTTGGGGAGGGTTGAATGTGAGATGTTGGCCGTGGGGGCGGTGTTGGAATATTCAAAACTCAAGGTAAAAGAGGCATGGGTGATGCATTAAATATTTATTGTTCCAATCTGAGCTCCTTGTTGATGTCAGCTATTACAGATCTGATGAAATAAACTCACAACTTTTTGAAAGTAAAATAGCTGCAACCTTTTATCTGATATTTATTTGTGCAAATCACCATCGAAGAGGCTCAGCAAAGGAATACAACAGGCAAGAGGCCAACAAGCCTCACTTCTCATTTAACAGATCAAAGTGGCCATGTATTATTCTTATTGATGTGGGAGACGTTTCTGAAGAGTTGTTTTTGGAACACATGTGGTAAATTGCATGCTTCAACTGTTTGCAAAGTTGCCTCCCCTCTTTTCCAGTCCCATGTTGGTGCTCAATGCCTGTTTTATCATGGACAAAATATGATAGCTAGTTTTGTGCAGGAAAGAAAAACGCTATAATATGTGACTGACTTCAGATTATCCATGAATATGTTTTGTGACGTTGCTGGAATTGCTATGAATGAATGTTCCTCAAAAGTGTTGAAGGGAACTCTCCTTGTTTTATAGTGCTGTTTGCATTGTGTTAGATACAATGTAGGCTGCGGTAAAAGATACCGAGGAACCCAGCTGTATTGAGAACTGGGTAGCCATAAATAGTAGGGTTTTTAAATCCTGTGACAACCAGCCTAACTTCATGAGTTCGCAACCGGATGAGAACTATAAAATTCTTCAAACATTACGTTTAGGCATAATGGATGTCCGGGTATATTGCTCTGTTAAACCAAGGAATGATTAAGCAACTATAGGAAGCTCCTGCTGTCTTGGCGGGGAGGGTGCAGACTGTTAAGATGACGATTCTCCCGCGGTTCTTGTTTGTTTTTCAGTGTCTCCCCATCTTTATCCCACGGTACTACTTTAAGAGGCTGAATAAAATTATTCTGGGATTTGTATGGGCAGGGACGTTCCCGCGGGTGAAGGGGGTGATGCTTGAAAGGAACAGAGGAGAAGGGGGGCTGGCGTTGCCGAACTTCAGCAACTATTATTGGGCGGCCAACATAGCGATGATAAGGAAATGGATGGGGGGGGGTGCGGGGTCGGTTTGGGAGCGGATGGAGGCTGCTTCGTGCAGGGGCACTAGCTTAGCAGCCCTGGTAACGGTGCCTCTGCCACTTCCGCCGGCACAGTACTCCACCAGCCCGATAGTGGTGGCGGCTCTTCGGATCTGGGGCCAGCGGAGGAGGCATGTAGGGAAGGTAAGAGCATCGGTGTGGACCCCAATCTGCGGTAACCACCGATTTGCCCCGGGGAACATGGACGGGGGGTATCGACTGTGGAGGAGGGCGGGGATTGTGAGGATGGGGAATCTGTTCCTGGAAGGGAGCTTTCCGTGCATGAGGGCGCTGGAGGAGAAGTTTGGGCTGGCGAGAGGGAACGACTTTAGATACTTACAGGTGCGGGATTTTATACGCAGACTGGTGCCGTCCTTCCCACGTCTCCCGCCGAAGGGGCGGCAGGACAGGGTAGTTTCTAGGGGAGAGGTGGGAGAGGGTAGAGTCTCAGATGTCTACAAGGAACTAATGGGAGCTGAGGATACGCAGACCGAGGACCTGAAGCTTAAGTGGGAAGAGGAGTTTGGGGGGGAGATGGAGGACGGTATCTGGGTAGAAGCCCTGAGCAGAGTAAACATGACCGCAACATGCGCCAGGCTCAGCCTGATCCAGTTTAAGGTCGTGCAGGGTAGAGTAAAGTAGGGGGATATTGAGGCAGGTCCGTGCGTGAACAGAGCCGTGGTTTGCACTACGTTTAATTTGTGTCTTGACTTTTTTTGTACTGTACAATGTCACTTTTTCTATATGCCTAAAATACCTCAATAAAATTGATGTTTAAAAAAAAAAGCACCTATAGGAAGGGACTGAACAAAAGACCTTTGTTCATATTGCAATTCGTCATGTCTCTCAGACATTCCTCCAAGTATTCCACGGCCACGATTACGATGGACTTCTTCTGAAGTGCTGCTGCTTCCGAGAGCATTGCAATCCAAAGGAGCATTCTAATGTGTATTATGTGAACAGGTCACACTGAGATCTCTCTCTCTCTCTTTAGCTTTTAGTAACAGCATTGTTGCAGCAATTCCATCAGCCGTGTCCAGTGGAATCCAGTCTACATTATGTACTGGAGTCCTGAACCTTCTGGAAAATATTAGGAAAGTTAGTTCAGCCGAAGAAGGCAAAGTGACAGTGAAGCCAGAATTGCTAAGGCTCTAAAGATTACATGCCGGGATCTATTCAGTGTGAATGTGTACTCAAGGCACGAAAAAGAGGTCTTTGAGCTCATGACAAGCCAGTTATCTTAACATCTGGTGCTAAGGAAAACTTTAGTCTTTTTTCATTACATATTGGCAGCCTTTTGGTTTGTCCGGTGATGGTTTGTGCTGTGGTGGTCAACTCTGTGTGTTATGCATCACCTCGAGTAGCTTAGGATCCTCTGGCATTGTAGTCTCTGCCTCAATTGCTGGATACAGTAAGATGTCACTCAACACCAGGTTAAAGTCCAACAGCTTTCTTTCAAATCACAAGCTTTCGGAGTGCTGCTCCTTCATCAGGTGCTGGACTTTAATCTGGTGTTGTGAGACTTCTTACTGTGCCCATCCCAGTCCAGCTCCTGCATCTCCACATCATGGCTACCATCAATTGCTGGAGGGGAAGATGGTAGGTTGAGAAGGCACGCAATTCGCTGGCCTCTCATTTCTCTGGGCACTCTTCTCGGCCGGTGGAGCTTTCTGTTTCTGCTCGCCTCTTCTGATGCCCCTCCCCAGCGGTCAGTCTCCAGAGGTCATGGGCGTCAGCGACTGTTTCCCAGTTGTTGGTGACAATGTCCGCCATCTTCTTCATACCTTGCTGGCAGGTGTCCGTGTAGGAGAGGTATGGCCACCAAGGAGGCCGTGACCCGGTAGCAAGTTCACCCTACAAAAGGTCTTTGAGTATACAGCTGTCATCCACCTGATGAATATGACGGGGCTAGAGCAGACGCGTAGACCACCAGGGGCTGTTTAGCACAGGGCAAAATCGCTGGCTTTGAAGGCAGGCCAGCAGCACGGTTCGATTCCCGTAACAGGCGCCGGAATGTGGCGACTAGGGGCTTTTCACAGTAACTTCATTTGAAGCCTACTTGTGACAATAAGTGATTTTCATTTCATTCATTTCACCAGCAACCTGACTGGAAACAACAAACTGCACGTCTACCAAGCCTGTGTCCTTGCTTTCGAGTCTTTAATTAAAGATGAAATGTCACCTAGCTACATAAAGTGAAACTAATTAGCCGTCACCAACATTGATTTCAAAAGAGACAATAGTACTTGAGAATGCTATAGAATTCTTTTTGAAGACAGGTATTTGGGGTAAATGCAGTGGTTGGAAGCTCACATGGACGTGACAAGGTACCACATGGGAGGTTATTATAGATTACGCCGTAGATTATTGGAGGGGAAATAGAAAATCAAATTCAAAAATTGATTAGAAGGGAGAAAATTGAGAATCTGTGTCGAGCAGTTTTTCAGAGTAGTGGGTCAGTGTTCAACGCTGGAATCACCTCCGTTCATGGTCTATATGAATGATTTGGATATAGGTTTAGAGGGAGGGGTGTTAGAATTTGCAGACAATGCCACAATAAACAGGATAGTTCATTCATTGGAAATCGTAAAGGGTTAAGATATGATGGGAGAATGGGTTACAAAATGGCGGATGGAATTTAATGTCAGCAATGTGAGGTAATGCAGTTGTTTGTTCAAAAAAACCCAGCATAATTATCATAATTATACTCCATGGAAGTAAGCTTGGCGTTGCGGAGGAACAGAGGGAGCTATGAGTACAGGTTGAAAGAACATTAAAGGCAGCATGTTAGTTGATAAGGTTGTAAAAAGCAAATGGAATTCTAGGATTTATCACAAGGGGTATGGAATATAAAAAGCGAGGTAATGATGAGCGTATATAAAAACCTTAGTAAAATTTGTTAGAGCACTATGTGCAGTATTGGGCTCCATATTATAGAAAGGTTATCGAAGCTTTAGGAAGGGAACAATATAAATTCACTGGAAAGTAGTCTGGTAAGAGGAAATACAAACACAAATGAAGGTTTGAAAAATCTATAATCTTTTTCATGAGAGGATCGCAGATTAAGGGGCAAAATGAGTTTAAAATAATGGGAGCATAGGATAGGGTAGAGAGAAGAAGTGTGGAGTTTAGGTTTTATCTCTACTTTTCTTCGGCAATTCTTGAGCTATACTCTTTTAAGAAGAACTTACATTCATGCAGCGCTGTTCATGTCCAGAGTCAGTGGTTCGCTTTTGAAGTGTAGTCATTGTTGTTTTGTAGGAAGCAGTTGTTCGTAATATCATAGAAATGACAGTGCAGAAGGAGGCCATTTGGCCGATCGAGTCTGCACCGGCTCTTGGAAAGAGCATCCCATTTAAGCCCACACCTCCACCTGTCCCGTAACCCAGTAACCCCACCTAACCTAAGGGCAATCTTTTGCATGACCAATCCACCTAACCAAACTTTCGCTAACAGCAGTGCAATGAATGAGCCTCTAATCTACTTTTTGTATTGGTTGAGCGATAGATGTTGCTCATGACACAGATAAATCCCTTGACTTGACTTTGAATAGTGCCATGTGTCATGATGATGGAGAAAACCCTGAAGTACATACGGATATATCGAACTTTTTAATAAGAGATGTGTTTTTTAAAATCGGCATACATGACAAAGATGGCTGAGGATGTAAATTCCATAACTGGCTGAATTGCTGGAGTGTGATACAAGAGAGAGACAATGGAATCACCCTGTCTTCAGACAAGGATGCAAAAGGTTTTACAGAATCTAACTGCCATCTCCTTTGGAGGTAATAGGAGCTGACCAGTTTGTGGATTTTCACCTTGCGGGAATATATAAAGACTGGGATCAAAGCCATATAGAAATCTTGGTCAGTGGACTAGTGCTGGGTGTGTCACCATGTGAGACACAAGAAGAAAGACAGCAGCAGACACCTCTGCAAATGTTTGCAGATTGCTGAAGCACGGCAAGTCAGCAATGCTGCAGCTAAAAAGGAAGCCAGACAATTTCTCAGCTAAACTGCTGGATCTCGAAACCAACAATTTAACTGCTTAAGCCAGCACCACCAGAATCACAAATTCCAATGACCGCAAAGTTTCACCATCTACTCCTCATGGAGAAGTCAAAGACTGATTCATGTATCTTTTTTAAAATGTATTTTTGGACTCCATTCTAATTTTTAATCCATGTGCATGTTTGTACATGCATGTTCCTCGCGTTTAGTGGCTGATAAACTTAATCTTTAACTCGAGAAAGCCTGGTTAAATTGGTTCCTTTTAAGCCACCCAATCACACCCATATGTTCTGGTCCTGTCCCAAGCTGGTAAGCTTTTGGGTCTCCTTCTTTAACACCATGTCAGCGATTCTTAAAGTTTGGGGCGGCACAGAAGTACAGTGGTTAGCACCGCTGCCTCACAGCGCTAGGGACCCAGGTTCGATTCTGACCTCCAGTGACTGTCTGTGTGGAGTTTACACGTTCTCCCGTGTTTGCATGGGTTTCCTCCGGGTGCTCCGGTTTCCTCCCACAGTTCAAAGATGTGCGGGTTCGGTGGATTGACCATGATAAATTGCCCAAAACGTTAGATGGGGTTACGGGGCTATGAGTGGGGGATTGAGCCTAGGTAGGGTGTTCTATCTGAGTGAGGGCCAGTGCAGACGCGATGGGCCAAATGGCCTCCTTCTGCACTGTCGGGATTCTCTGATTATCATAGAATTTACAGTGCAGAAGGAGGCCATTCTGCCCATCGAGTCTGCACCGGCTCTTGGAAAGAGCACCCTACCCAAGGTCAACACCTCCACCCTATCCCCGTAACCCAGTAACCCCACACAACACTAAGGGCAATTTTGGACACTAAGGGCAATTTATCATGGCCAATCCACCTAACCTGATTCTATTCTATGGGCTGGAGTCTTGTCCTTTGGTAGCCATTTTTGGCGTGTCAGATTTGCCAGGGCTGCAGATGGGGGTGAAGGTGGATGTCCTTGCCTTTGCCTTGTTAATAGCCCGGTGCAGAGTTCTGCTGGGGTGGAGGTCTCCTGCTCTGTCTGTGCGCCTCAGTCTGGGTGACCTCATGGAATTATTGGATCTGGTGAAGGACTAGCACCCCGTTAGGGGGCACGTTGAGGGGTTCTACCCAAGATGGCAGTGATTAATTTCCTTCTTTAAAGAGTTAGTCACCGTCAGCTGTTGGGGGGGGCTTTAGTTTATTAGTGGGGAGGGTTTTGTTTCCCTTTGGATGGAATATGTATGGTTGGCTGGAGTTTTACTATATTGAATTGTGTAATATCTGTTTTTTGTGTTAGTTTGTTATAATCTTTGTTAGAAATGGAAAATCTTCAATAAAAATATATTCGCTCCTTTTAAACATAAATATATTGCTTTCGGTACCTGGGGATCCAGATAGCCAGGATTTGGGGGCCCCACATAAACTGAATCTGACGAGGTTGGTGGAGTAAATGGAGGAGGACTTCAAAAGATGGGACATGTTACCTCTCTCGCTAGCGGGTAGAGTGCAGTCGGTCAAAATGGTGGTCCTACCGAGGTTTCTTTTTGTGTTTCAGTGCCTTCCCATCGTGAAGGCCTTTTTTAAGAGAGTAGGCAGGAGTATTATGGGGTTTGTGTGGGCGAATAGGACCCCGAGGGTAAGGAGAGGGTTTCTGGAACGCAGCAGGGACCAAGGAGGGTTGGCGCTGCCGACCCTAGGGAGCTACTACTGGGCAGCAAATGTGGCGATGATCCGTAAATGGGTGATGGAAGGAGAAGGGGCGACATGGAAGAGGTTGGAGATGGCGTCCTGTAAAGGAATGAGCTTGGGGGCGCTGGTGACGGCACCGCTGCCGCTCTCGCCATCAATGTATACCACGAGCCCGGTGGTGACGGCAACGCTAAAGATCTGGGGCCAGTGGAGACGGCACAGGGGTGCAATGGGAGCCTCGGTGTGGTCCCCGATCAGGGGTAACCACCGGTTTGTCCCGGGGAGGATGGACGGGGGGTTTCAGAGCTGGTATCAGGCGGGGATTAGAAGAATGGGGGACCTGTTCATTTATGGGACGTTTGCGAGCCTAGGGGCACTGGAGGAGAAGTTTGAGATACCCCCGGGAAATGCTTTTAGATACATGCAGGTGAGGGCGTTTGTGAGGCGACAGGTGAGGGAATTCCCGTTGCTCCCGGCACAAGAAATTCAAGACAGGGTGATCTCGGGGGTATGGGTCGGAGAGGGCAAGGTGTCGGCAATATACCAGGAGATGAAAGAAGAGGGGGAAGCGCTGGTAGAGGAGCTGAAGTGTAAATGGGAGGAGGAGCTGGGGGAGGAGATTGAGGAGGGGTTATGGGCTGATGCCCTAGATAGGGTTAATTCCTCTTCCTCGTGTGCCAGGCTCAGCCTGGTACAATTTAAGGTGGTTCACAGAGCGCACTTGACGGAGGCGAGGTTGAGTAGGTTTTTTGGGGTAGAGGACAGATGTGGAAGGTGCTCAGGGAGTCCGGCAAACCATGTCCATATGTTTTGGTCATGCCCGGCACTGGATGGGTTCTGGAGGGGAGTTGCAAGAACAGTATCTAAGGTGGTGAAAGTCCGGGTCAAGCCAAGCTGGGGGCTAGCACTATTTGGAGTAGTGGACGAGCCGGGAGTGCAGGACGCGAAAGAGGCCGGCATTCTGGCCTTTGCGTCCCTAGTAGCCCGGCGAAAGATCTTACTAATGTGGAAGGAGGCGAAGCCCCCCAACGTAGAGGCCTGGATAAATGACATGGCAGGGTTCATAAAGGTGGTGAGGATAAAGTTTGCCTTGAGAGGGTCTGCGCAGGGGTTCTACAGGCGATGGCAACCGTTCCTAGACTATCTCGCGGAGCGTTAGATGAAGGTCGGTCAGCAGCAGCAGCAACTCGGGGGGGGGGGGTTTGCCTAGGGGGTGTTTGAGCAAGAGAATACATGAAAGATTTGGGAAACTGGCATGTACGGGAGGGAGCCAGTGTACAAAGCTCTGTAACATATCGTTTTACCATGTATATATCTTGCTATGTGCGTTTTCTTTCTATTTTGTTACAAGGGGGGGGGTTATTGTTTGTAAGGGTGAAAATTTGTGTTAAACAACTTGAATAAACATATTTTTCTGAACAACAAAAAAAAAACATAAATGTATTGGGACCGGGAAAAGTGATCTGCAAGGGAAGGGATCCTTTTTGGAGTCACCTTGCTACAACCAACCTAGGGGTCGAGTAAAGAAAGGGAGCCAGTTCATCCCTCCCCACTTGGGATAACAAATTTGGGAAACCTCGCCTGGGGGCTGCTCCGAACACATGGAAACACTAGTACAAGAAGCCAGCTGATTGTCGATTATGAATTTAAAAAAATAAATAAATTTAGAGTAGCCAATTATTTTTTTTCCAATTAAGGGGCAATTTAGTGTGGCCAATCCACCTACTCTGCACATCTTTGGGTTGTGGGGGTGAAACCCACGCAAACACAGAGAGAATGTGCAAACTCCACACGGACAGTGACCCAGAGCGGGGATCAAAACATGGGCCGGGATTCTCCCCTACCCGGCGGGGCGGGGGGTCCCGGCGGGATGGAGTGGCGGGAACCACTCCGGCGTCGGGCCGCCCCAAAGGTGCGGAAGTCTCCGCACCTTTAGGGGCCAAGCCCTCACCTTGAGGGGCTGGGCCCGTGCCGCCTGGAGTGGTTTCCGCTCCGCCGGCTGGCGGGAAAAGCCTTTGGGGCCATGCCAGCCGGCGGCGAAATGTTTTCGCGGGCGACTCATGCACGGGAGTGTTAGCAGCTGCTGACGTCAACCCCACGCATGCACAAGGGAGGGGGTCTCTTCCGCCTCCGCCATAGTGAAGACCATGGTGAAGGCGGAAGAAAAAGAGTGCCCCCATGGCACAGGCTCGCCCGCGGATCGGTGGGCCCCGATCGTGGGCCAGGCCACCGTGGGGACCCCCCCCCCCGGGACCAGATCGCCCCGTGCCTCCCCCCCCAGGACCCCGGAGCCTGCCCGCACCGCCTTGTCCCGCCGTTCAAAAGGTTGTTTAATCCAGGCCGGCGGGAGAGGGTTAACAGCGGCGGGACTTTGGCCCATTGCGGGCCGGAGAATCGCCGGGGGTGGGCCCGCCGACCGGCGCGGTACGATTCCCGCCCCCACCGAATCTCTGGTGGCGGAGAATTCGGGACACAGCGGGGGCGGGATTCACGCCAGCCCCCGGCGATTCTCCGACCCGGTGGGGGGGTCGGAGAATCGCGCCCCTGGTCCTCAGCGGTGTAGGCAGCAGTGCTAACCACTGCGCCACCATGCCACCCTAATTGTCGATTATGAATTCATGGATTTGCAATTTACTGGGGTTTTGCTAAAGGATTCCTGACATATTCAGTACACAGTCTTAAATGTGAATATGATGCCAGAACGTCTTAAACCAAAATTAATTACCCCGGAATTGATGTTTGTTGCCTCCGTGAACCTCCCACTATACGGGTATCAGGCACATGTATACCAGCGATGACAACACGATTTATGATAAGAACCATTTTTTTCTTGTGCTTCTATTCTTCATCTGCAATCGGATATTGTTAGCACAGTAATTGGTGTTCAGAATTTAACAAGGAACGAATACGATTTTAATTTCCATTTATTTAATCCGTGTTAAGTTCTCGAAGCCAGCGTTGTTATGCTTCTGCGGTTTAGTCATTGCAGAAACCAATGGTCGTGCTTCCCAGGCCGTTTCGTTTGCACTATTTCTACAGCAGCTGAAGGTCCACAAAATCCCTTCCAAGTTTCATGATAACTCTCCATCTTTCTCCTCGTCCCACTCAAATGTGCTGTGCATTGCTGTGCTTTGGTGCCCCCGGGCTATTCGACTGTGGAAGACCTCTCAGCCGCTCCCATTCTTGATCTCGCCCAAGGTCCATACATTCTCGGTTAGAGACTCAGAATACTGATTAAACAGCAGGGACTCTGTGTCTGCTATATCCCCTTCCTGGTTTAAACACTGCCCCGAGCTAACTTCACACAGGCTGATCAAAAGTTGGCACCTTCTGGCCTGCTTGGATCTGTACCACATCACTGAGTACGTTTGTGAACCTTCAATTCGCCAGTTTACCAGAGTCTCCTTGCAGCTTGGACCAGAGGCAGGAACACTGGCTTGTGTCCCCTGCAGAGCGGCCAGTGACCAGGCAGAATGCATGTCCTGAAAAACATTTCTCGAATCACCGGCGCTGAACGTTCATGCTGGCGCCTGTACTTGCTGCTTCCACACGCCTAACTCAAGCTGAGATGGTTCTGTGATATTAGTATTTCATTTCTATGTAGGAGATTTTTGGGACAGCAGCCAATGGTGCCCATGGAACATAATGCTTCCTGAGTGCTCTTTAAATCAAAATAGGAAAACCCTCAAACTTCAACGAAGATCACAAGTACTGGAAGCAGAATATGCAAGGTGGCAGAGAAATATAATTATTTTATTTCTATTTGTGGGTGTCCATAATTTGTAAAATCATATTTCACCGTTTCTTCATTGTACTGATATTATTCCCGGTCAGCAATGCAGAAAACTGCGCTGAAATTTAGGGCGGCACGGTAGCACAGTGGTTAGCATTGTTGCTTCACAGCTCCAGGGTCCCAGGTTCGATTCCCGGCTTGAGTCACTGTCTGTGCGGAGTCTGCACGTTCTCCCCCGTGTCTGCGTGGGTTTCCTCCGGGTGCTCCGGTTTCCTCCCGCAGTCCAAAGATGTGCAGGTTAGGTGGATTGGCTACGCTAAATTGCCCTTAGTGTCCAAAAAAAGGTTGGGTGAGGTTACTGGGTTATGGGGATAGGATAGAGGTGTGGGCTTAAGTAGGGTGCTCTTTCCAAGGGCCGGTGCAGACCGGATGGGCCGAATGGCCTCCTTCTGCACTGTAAATTCTATGATTCTATGATGTTTCACAGCTACAGCTTTGTTTTTTGACATTTTTTTTCCAATATCCTGTTGGTTTTCCTTTCTGTTGATTTTTCTTCTCCTTTTATTCTTTCATGTAATGTGGGCGTCACTGGGCAAGGCTGGCATTTGTTGCCCATCCTTAATGGCCCTTCAACTCGGTGGCTTGCTAGGCCATTACGGAGGAGGTTGCTAAGTGTTAACCAGATTTCTGTGGGTCTGGAGACATGTGTAGCCCAGATCGGGTAAGGCCGGCAGAGTTCCTTCCCTAAAGTGCTTTAGTGAACCAGTTGGAGTATTTCCTTTTACACAATTGATGCTGGTTGTCATGGTCACCATTAGCAAGAATGTAAATGGCGGTGGCTGCCATGTTGAGATTTGAAGCTGAGTCCCCAGAACATTAGCTGGACCTGTAGATAACTAGCTCTTACCACAATGCCACCATCTCCCTCCAATGTATAGTGTATCTTGTTCACATTTTACTATTATCCCCAGAGCAGGAAAGGAGACAAGTTCTCAAGTGGCCAGCATTCACTATCATAACAAGAATAGACTAGTCAGCTCCTGGTGCTCGTTACACCATTCAGTGAGATCATGGTTGTTCTGTGATCTAACCCTAAATACTTGCCTTTGCCCCATATCCCTTGACAGCTTTGACTAACAAAATAGTCTATCTCTCAGTTTTAAAATTAACAATTGATCGAGCACCAATTGCTGCGTTATGATCCCAGCTGATGTTAATACTGGACAAATAAGATCCCAGAATGAAATCTGGCTTGGTAGATCCTAAATTAGTTTTTAAAAAATCCATGGAGGTCATTTACTGAACGCAAAAAATCTGCCCGTGTACTTTTAGCACAGCATAATTTATTTTATTCAACAAGACAAATGACCTATATTACACTAGACAAAAGATGGGAATTATTTCAATACGAACACCAAAACGATTCCTCACACTGTTCCTTTTATCCCAATAATACTCTCACAGACACAAAAACCCAGTGAAGATTTACCACTGTCTCAAAAACCACTGGCTCAGTTTCAAACAGTTTTCTTCCAGCGGCCTTCTGAGGATTCATCTAGATGCTGTTGTCAATTGGTATCTCTCCCCAAGACACACACACACACTCACACACACACACACACACTCACACACACAAAAAAAAATCCAGACTCACTATTACTTTAACTTTATATTGTAGGGTGGATTTTGCAGGTCTGGTGAGATGTAGCAAGGAAAGAATTCAAATGGCTGAGGACACTGCCACTAATGGTGCAGCAGAGTGCAGGCAGACGTAGAGTAGATTGTAGTCAACTGGATAGGGCAGTTGCATGTAAATAGACAGTGAGAGATGAGGATTTGAAGGGGTTACCAGCAAGTGTGCTCAACAATGAGGACTCACTGAATATCATCGAAGACAGTGGTAATAGGTGGGTGTGACGAATGTAGCGGATAAGGGTATCATAGAATCGCAGAATTTACAGTGCAGCAGGAGCTATTCAGCCTATCGAGTCTGCACCGGCCCTGGGAAAGAGCGCCCTACTTAGTGAAGCTCCGGGTGAGATGTGAGTGTATATTGAGTGGGTCTTAAGAGGCTGTGATCTTCATTATCACCATTTAGTGACTCATGTTTGCTGATATCAGGCGAGGACGCAATCAAGATCACTTTCGAACAGTCCCCTTCGCCGTGACACGTCTCACTCAGCCTTCCAAAGCTTTCTTAAACTATATCTCTTCAACTGTTCCTCTGGTCAGATCCCTCTGCTTTTCTCTCATCCTCCTTGATTCTGACCTTCAGCTCTAGAGTGTTTTGGACAAGTGTATGTCACAGAAACGTAAAGTCGAGTGGATTGCAGATATCATAAATATTGATCTATGTGCAGAATAACTACTTGAGAAAGTGAGAGGTTAATATCTTCAGGAGAGGCACGAAATGAGGGATATATACATATATATATGTTTTTTTTAAAGTTAATGTATAAGGAGAATAATGAGTACTTGTGGATCTTGATGATCTGAGGAAGTTTGGACTCATCGCTGTCTGTCATTCCGTACCTGGTTTTCACCTGCATATTCCTGCAGAGCTATCAAGTAGAGAGGAAGCATTTCACGTGGAGACGAAGGGCAGTGTCTATCGGCTGGGAATTGAATGACATGGCAGGCCTTGGGCGGGAGCCCACCGAATGATGGTCTGAGTGGAGGCTTTAGAAAGTACAGAGAAAAAAAACACCAGTAAAAATAAATTCCACAGGTTCTCATTAATTTCCCATTGAAAAAGAAGGACATGCATTTATTTTTGCCTTTGACTACGGGATGTCCCAAAGTACATTACTTTTAAAGTTTCATAATGTAGCAGAACATTCAGGCTTGGGCTGATAAGTGGTAACATTCGCACCGCACAAATGCCAGGCAGTGATTAGCTCCAACAAGAGAGAATTTAACCATCCCTCCATGACATTTAATGACATTACCATCGCTGAATCCATTACTATCAACATCCTGCAGTTTATCATTGACCAGAAACTGAACTGGACTAGCCATATAAATACTGTGGTTACAAGAGCAGTGAGTAACTCACTTCCTGACTCCCAATGCCTGCCCACTACCTACAAGACACAAGCCAGGCGTGTGATGGAATACTCTCCACTTGGCTGGATGAGTCCAGCTCCAACAACACTTAAGAAGTTCGACACCATCCAGGACAAAGCAGCCCATTTGCTAGGCACCCCATCCACCACCTTCAACATCCATTCCCTCCACTGACGCACAGTGGCAGCCGACTGTACCATCGACAAGATGCACTGGAGCAACTCACCAAGGCTCTTTCGATAGCACCTTCCAAACCCTCAACCTCTACCATCTAGAAGGACAAGGGCAGCAGCCACATGGGAACACCATTACCTACAAATTCCTCTCCCAAGCTACAGACCACCCTGACTTGGTACAGACATGAGGGGCTAACTGTCCAACTCGTGATCCTATCTTCCTGTCCTGTAAAGGCAGACAGGACCTTAATTTAACAGCTTGCCTGAAAGAGAGGACCTCCAACAGTGCGACAGTCTCCCAGTACTACACTGGGGTATGTACCCACCTCCATAGATTTAAATCCTCAGAGATCTGACTGAGGCCTGGTTTTAACTATCTAAATGAATGGATTTGAAGTGAATTGAAAACTGGGCCCGGTTTTTGGTGAGAACTCTACACTGAACCATAGGTGACAATCCTCATAATTCCCACGGAGCAGTTGCTGGAAACGTTCCTGGAAGCAGTAATTAACTGTAGTCGGTTTTTTTTTTCAGACATGGGCATAAACAGGATGTGTTGCTCCACAAAATCATTAACAGCTAACAGAGCTAAGGATTATTTAAAGGGGAATGAGCCACATATGGGGTGGGAAAGAGGCTGTAGGACACAGGGAAGGTGGCGGCATAGTCGGAATGTCACCGGCCTGGTAATCCTGAGGCCCAGGTCTGAATCTCACCACGCCAGCTGGTAGAATTTAAATTTAGTTAATGTTTAATTTTTAAAAAAAGCTAGTCTCAACGACGATGAAACCACCGTCGATTGTCATAAAAACCCAACTGGTTCGCTATTACCCTTTAGGGAAGGAAATCCGCCATCCTTACCTGGTCTGGCCTACATGTCACTCCAGACTGACAACAGCGTGGTTGACCCTGAAGTGACCTAGCAAGCCGCTTAGTTGTACCAAACCTCGACTAAAATCCACAACGAAGAATGAAAGTGGATGGACCACCCGGCATTGACCTGGGCACTGGAAATGACAACGGCAAACCCAGTCCTATCTACCATGCAAAGTCCTCCTGATGAACATCTGGGGGCTTGTTCCAAAATTGGGAGAATTCTCCCACAGACTAGTCAAGCAACAGCCTGACATTGTCTGTAAGATATGAATCCGTGAGGCACCATCGACATCTCAGGGTCTGTTCTGTCCTGTCTGTGGGACACAAGAGGTGGTGGCACGGTGATACACAATCAGGGGCGACTTGCCCTGGGAGTTCTCAACATCAAACCCCAGATCCCATGAAGTCTCACGGCATCAGGTCAAACATGGGTAAGGAAACCCATGGCTGGTTATCACCTACTGTCCCCCTCTCCCTCCCCTCAGCTTTACTCCTCCATGCTGAACGCCATTTGGGGGAAGCACTGGGGGTGACCAGGGCGCAGAATGTACTCTGGGTGGGGACTTCAAACGTTCATCACCAAGAGTGGTTTGATAGCACCACTACTGACCGAGCTGGCCGAGTCCTAATGGGCTTGGCTGCTGGACTGATCTGCGGGAGGTGGTGAGGGAACCAACAAGAGGGGAAAAAATAATTGACCTCATTTTCACCAACCTACCTGTTACAGATGCATCTATCCATGGCAGTATTGGTAGGCGCACAATCCTTATGAAGACAAAGTCCTGCCTTCACATTGTGATGTGTAGCACTATTATCGTGATAATTGAGATAGATTTTGAACATGTACAGAAACTCAAAACTGAGGATCCATGAGGGGCTGTGGACCATCAGCAGAATTGTATACAAGCACAATCTGTAAACACATGGCCCAGCATATCCTCCGCTCTACCATTACCACCAAGCCAGGGGATCAATGGTTCAATGAAGTGTGCAGGAGGGCGTGCCAGGAGCAACAGCAGGCATACCGAAAAATGAGTTGGAAACCTGGTGAAGCTACAACGCAGGACGACTTGCATGTTAAACAGGGAAAGCAGCATGCAATAGGCAGAGCTCAGTGACCTCACAATCAACAGGTCGGATCTAAGCTCTTGCAGTCCTGCCACATCCAGTCATGAATGCTGGTGGAAAATTAAGCAACTCATTGGAGGAGCAGTCTTCACAGGTATCTCCGTTCTCAAAGCTGGAGGAGTCTAGCACATCAGTGCAAAAGACAAGGCTGAAGCATTTCTTCTGCAGTAAGTGCCAAGTGGATGATTCAAGCCAGCCTTCTCCTGAGGTCCCAGCATCACAGATGCCAGTCTTCAGTCAACTTGATTCACTCCAAATGATATCAAGAAACAGCTAAAGGCACTGGATACTGCAAACGCTATGGGCCCTGACAATATTCTGGCAGTCATACTGAAGATTTATGCTCTAGAACTAGTCGGGCTCGAGCCAAGCTGTTCCGGTACAGAGTCAACACTGGCATCTACCCAGCAATGTGGAAAACTGCCCGGCTATGTCCTGTCCACAAAAAGTAAGACAAATGCAACATTGCCAATTAGGTCCTATCAGTCTACTTTCGGTCATCAGCAAAGTGATGGAAGGGGTACTTACTCAGCAATAACAAATGCTGTCTGGGTAGACTGACGCCGACCAGCATCTGCAGTATTTGTTTTTATTTGAGATATTTTGTCAAGCGTGCTGTCCTGTCTGTACGTTCAACCGTGAACTCCTGACATAGTATTAATTTTGGAGGCAGCTATTGGAGGCAATTCTCCGATGTGGAGGCCAAGTGTTCGCGCCGTCGTGAACCCCATCGCGTTTCACAACGGCGCGAACGGGGCCCGGTTCACACTGCTCCAGCATCCTTATGTGGTGCGAAATGGGCGGCGTGCCAACCCGCGCATGTGCAGTTGGGGCAGCCCAATCCTGCGCATGCGCGGGGAACGTCTTACGCACACCGGCCCCTCATCGGGGGGGAAGAGAGGCCGGCCCGCCGATTGGTGGGCCCCGATCGGAGGCCACCCCAGTGAAGGAGCCCCCCTCCCTCCCCCACAGGCCGCCCCCCCAGCGTCCCCGCAGAGTTCCCGCCGGCAGCGACCAGGGTGGACGGCACCGGCGGGAACCTGTCGTGTCGTAGCGGCCGCTCGGCCCATCCGGCCGGTGCGAATCGCGCGCTGCTGGTTTCCGGGGGGTGGGAGAATCGCGTGCAGCGGCTGGGGCGGCGTGGTGCGATTCGCGCGGCACCCTGGCAATTCTTCCACCCGCCGTGGGGGGGAGAATAGCGCCCAGTGAGTTTGCATTGCAAATTAGAACGTATCGACACATCTTTCACCTGTTGTCCAGATCCGGTTAGGTCAAAGGGTAGCAAAAGGATAGCGTTGCCACTGGTTCAACAAAACATTAAGTTGCATTCTGGTAACCAGAGACAAAGAGGTTTAATCATAGAATTTACAGCGCAGAAGGAGGCCATTCGGCCCATCAAGTCTGCACCGGCCCTTGGAAAGAGCACCTTACTTAAGCCCAAGCCTCCACCCTATCCCCGTAACCCCGCCTAACCTTTTTGGACACTAAGAGGCAATTTAGCGCGGTCAATCCTCCTAACCTGCACACACATCTTTGGACTGTGGGAGGAAACCGGAGCACCCGGAGGAAACGCATACAAACCACGGGGAAAACGTGCAAACTCCACTCAGACAGTCATCCGAGGCCGGAATTGAACCCGGGTCCCTGTCGCTGCGAGGCAGCAGTGCTAACCACTGTGCTACCGTGCCGCCCTTATGCAGGATTTGAAACCGGGGTGGGTCCTTGGGTCATACTTAAACTAAGCATTTGTTTCAGAACCGTGTCATTCTTGAGGATTTGTCAAATAGACGTTTGCGCTGAAAACTGATAAATACCCAGTTTGCAGGGTTAAAAAAACTCCACCGTGACATTAAGTGTAAATTGTGTGTGTGGACATGATTGATGCCATTATGGCTTTGGGGCAAAAATAATTAAAACCAATTGATCGAACATTTGATCACCTCACCCCTGGTATTACATGGTGCTGTAATGACATTAGATAGACCCTGATACTGACAGCAATCTCTACCCTCAGCATAATTGACAGCAGAGGCGTGTGTTTAATGTGTTGCTGATAACACCGCCGCTTATTTATCTTCTCCCTTGTTGGTGTTTGACTGTATTTTCCGCAGAGGTTGACTAGTGTGGGCTCATTTACACTGCTCAATGCTGGGTCAGGCAGCGATAGGCGAAATCCCCCAGCCCACTCACTCACTCGGCCTTTTTGTTTGATTTGATCTTTTTCATTCCCTTCCTTTTCTTTTCCAGAATGTTCCCACTTCTTGCATTTTTCTCTTGCTCCTCTCTGCTCCCCCTTTCTCACCTGTTTCTCTCTCTTCCCCTCGTTTTCCCTCTCTCCCCCACACCATCCTTTCTTCCTCTTTCTGTCTCTCTCACATATCATCCTTTCTCCTTCCCTCTCTCTCTCTCCTCCCCGCTTCTCTCTCTCCTTTCTATCTTTCTCGCCTTTCACTCTCCCCCTGTTATCTCTACCCCCTCCCTTTCTCTCTCCCCCTTCCTTTATCTCTTCCTCCCTTTCTTTCGCTTTCCCCCTCCTATAGCTCTCCCCTTCTCTATCCCCTTCTCTCCCTCTTCCCCTCCCCTTCTCTCTCTCACCTCTTCGCTCTCTCCCTCCCTCTCCCCATTCGTCACCCAGCTTCCACATCCCTTTCTCTCCCTCTCAACCCCCTCCTTTCCCCCCCTTAATCCTTCCCTTCCCTTCCACCCCTCCACTCCTCTCCCCCCCCTCCTACCCTCTCTCCTGTCCTCCTCCTTCCCTCTCTCCCTTTCTTCCTTCTCTCCCTCTTCTCCTTCCCTTTCTCCCCCTCCGTCCCTCCACCTCCCTCCCCTTCCGTCGCTCCCTTGCCCCTTCCTCCTCTCCCCTCCCTCTCTCCTCCCTCTGTCTCTTCTCTCCTTCCCTTTCTCCCCTCCTTCTCTCTTTGGCTCCCTCATCCCCTCTCCCTTCCTCTCTCTCCCCCCTTTCCCCTCTCCTCCCTCCCTTAATGTCTCCCCTTCGCTCTCTCTCCCTCTCTCTCTCTCTCCCCCCCTTCTCCCTCCCTCCTCCCCTTCTCTCTCCCATTCTCTCTCTCTCTCCCATTCTCTCTCTCTCTCCCCTTCTCTCTCTCTCGCCCCCCTTCTCTCCCATTCTCTCTCTCTCTCCCCATTATCTCTCTCTCTCCCATTCTCTCTCTCTTTCCCATTCTCTCTCTCTCCCATTCTCTCTCTCCCCCATTCTCTCTCTCCCCCTTCTCTCTCTCTCTCCCCACCCCTTCTCTCTCCCCATTCGCTCTCTCTCTCCCCCTTCGTGCTCTCTCTCCCTCCCCTTCTCTCTCTCCCTTTACTCTCTCATCCCCTCCCCTCTCTCTCTCCCCCCTTCTCTCACTCCCGCCCCTTCTCACATTCTCCTTCCTCCTCTCTCTCTCTCCCTTCTTTCTCTCTCTACCTCCCCATCTCTCTCTGTCCCTCCTTTCTTCTATCTCACACTCCCTCTCTCTCTCCGTTCCCTTCTATCTTTCTCCCTTCCCCTTCTCTTTCTCCCTCCTTTTCTCTCTCTCTCCCCACCTCTCTCCCCTTCTCTCTCTCTCTCCCCTTCTCCCTCTCTCCCCTTCTCTCTTTCTCCCTCCCCCTTTCTGTCCCCCCACCTTTCTCTCCCCCCTTCTCCCTCTCTCTCTCCCTTCTCCCTCCCGCGACTATCTCCCTCTCCCTTCCTTTCTCTCCCCTCCCTTTCCTCTCTCCTCCCTCCCTTACTCTCGCCCCTTTGCTCTCTCTTTCTCTCTCCCCCCTTCTCCCTCTCTCCTCCCCTTCTCTCTCCTCATTCTCTCTCCCATCCTCTCTCTCCCCCTGTTCTCTCCCCACCCCTTCTCTCTCCCTCACTCTCCCCTTCTCTCTTTCTCCCTCCCCTTCTCTCTCCCATTCTCTCTCTCTCTCCCATTCTCTCTCTCTCTCCCCATTATCTCTCTCTCCCATTCTCTCTCTCCCCCTTCTCTCTCTCTCCCTTTTCTCTCTCCCCACCCCTTCTCTCTCCCCATTCGCTCGCTCTCTCCCCCTTCGTGCTCTCTCTCCCTCCCCTTCTCTCTCTCCCTTTACTCTCTCTCCCCCTCCCCTCTCTCTCTCCTGCCCCTTCTCACATTCTCCTTCCTTCTCTCTCTCTCTCTCCCTTCTTTCTCTCTCTACCTCCCCTTCTCTCTCTCTGTCCCTCCTTTCTTCTATCTCACACTCCCTCTCTCTCTCCATTCCCTTCTATCTTTCTCCCTTCCCCTTTTTCTCCCTCCTTTTCTCTCTCTCTCCCCTTCTCTCTTTTCTCTCCCCCCTTCTCTCTTTCTCCCTCCCCCTTTCTCTCCCCCCACCTTTCTCTCCCCCCTTCTCCCTCTCTCTCTCCCTTCTCCCCCCCCAATCTCTCTGTCCCTTCCTCCTTCTCTCTTTCTCCTTTTCTCTCTTTCCCCCTCCTTTGTCTCCCTCCCTCCTCTCTGCCGCCCCTCTTTGTCCCAGTATGACCTCCCCTGTTCTCCCTCTGAGCCCCCAGCCCTGCCGCCCACCCGGAGGCTCCCCCCCCGGGGCTGAGCGAGCGGCTGAGCCGGTGAATCATTGACTGAGCCGGAGACCCCGGGGGAGCGGCTGCGGCCTGAATACTCTCTCCAGCAAAAGTCTGCCTGTGCCTGTCTGCTTTGTACTTTCTGTACTGCAGGAGGCAGGACATAAATAATACCCCCCCCCCCCCCCCCCCAATACAATTAACCCCCATGGTGAATGATTGCAATTCTATGTCAGAGCACCAACTCTTTAATTCAATAATGCAATTTCCCCCTTGTTTGGGGGTAAATAAAGAATTTAATTTTGTGGTTGGGTGAGAGAGAGACGCCACTGTTGCTATTCACTGAGATTGATGCAAATTTAAAAAAAAAGTTTCTTCCACTTTGTGAAATGTCAGGCTTCCCTCACAGCTGGGGGCTCCGCTGTGGAAAGTATGGTTTTAATTTTCAAAAAAAACACACACATGCAAATATAAATCAAATCAGTTTTCAGAAGGGAAATTTCGGTGCAAACCTGTTTGCCTCTCAGCATTGTGTGTGTCTGTAAATATATATAGAGAGAGGGAGAAAGGCAGTTCTCGTTCTCAGTTTCATGGTGAGGTGCTACATTTTCCCTGTGTGAGGTTTCATGTGGTTAAGTGTTGCCGGAAACCATGTCCGGCCTCCTCCTCCAGCCCTGCGTCATTTGGCTTTCAGGGGGTGGCTGGTGCCTTCAGTGTTGAAGCCAGTGGAAATTACTGCAGTCTCTCCCCTCGCCCCCTCCCAAGCCTACAGCAGCCTGCCACAAGAAAAGCACCTCACGCCAACGCAGTGTCTGTTTTCTCTCTCTCTCTGTGTAGTAAAACTGATGGAACATATCTTTCAACGTTAACAATTTCAACTTCTCAGACTGTACAATCACGTTCGGTTCACCCTGCCCTCCCACCCCACTTTCTCAATGAGATGTTGAACCCTCACAAAATGTATGGCAGCGCTCTTCGCTCATCCCTGCGTCAGACAGGCTGGTGTGAGTGTCAGCAGGTTTGCGATCCATCAAGGCGCCCACCCCAGGCGTGTCTCACTTGACGTTGATTTTTCAGCCAGAGAAGCAGTGTATAGCACTCAGGGATTCCCGCCGCAGCCAAGTCCCTCCCTATCGCGGCGGTGCCAAGGCCAGCTTTAACATGTCTGCTTCCTCCCAGGCTTGGATCAACCAGCTTGGCACACACCAGGACTTGGACCCGGGACCATCCAGTCCTTACGACTCACTCGCACAATTGGGCCAAGTTTGTTATTCTTTCTGAAAGAGGCACCGACTTTGATAGGAACAAAGTTTTAAGTCTACCGATCTTTAATATAGTGTCATTATTTGTTTCGCTACTTTACCAGTGCCCCCACTTCAAAGTACTTTGTTGGCTGTTGGGGACATCATGAAAGGCACTATATAAATGCAGGCTTTGCTTTGTTTCCATCCTGCGTCACAACACCCTGGGCCAGTACGTGGTCAATTCCAGCCCCATTTGACCCGGAGTCGCACCGCCAGTAAAATTAGACCTGAAGTCTAATTTTGTTTTTTTTTTAAATTTTATTCTACATTTTCACATTTTCCTTCAAAAATTTACCCCCCCACCCACAAACAGTAAACGGTAACAAATACAAAATCAATCCCCTTAACAATACCAATGATCCCATCCTCCCACAACCCCAAACAACGGCCCAGCTGTCAATATATGCATCCAATAAACCAAACCCTCCCACGGTGGAAAAGAAGAAAAAGAAAAAGGAGTCCGGGCCCGCCCATGGTCACCATTGACATATAGAGTCCACTCCCCCTCCCCCCTACACTCAACGCCATCCAGCCTCTGAAAGAGTACCGTACATGATACCCAAGAGTTGTACACCCCCCCCGCCCCCCACAAAGTCTCCAGATCCTCCCGTCCACTGCCTCTTGTAAAACTCCTCCTCCCAACCTCGGTTCCTTCCCCCCAACTTTCCACCCCGGCTAGACCACTCGGACCCTGTTCTGCCAGGCTCCGATGGCCGCAGCCCCTCCCCCCACCTCACTCCCGTTCACTGGCCGGCACACACCGGCCAGCGTGGAGGCCCCCGCCCGGGTCCCTTTCCCCCTTGCCCGGCCCCAGGAAAGCCCAGAGATCCCCTTTTAGCACACAAACCCCGCATATCCATCTACACCCCAAAGAGCCCTCATTTCGAGTGAAAGTCCCATCACTTCTCTTGTCCAAATATATACAACATTGGCTCCTTTAGCCCCTACACCCGCACGCAGTGAAACAAAAAAGAAGAAAATACAGTCATGAGGTTACATCGGCACATGGCCATTTCTCAATTTCTCAGTTCTGCCACAGTCCTTCTGCCTTCGCAAACTCCTCTGCTGCTTCCGCCGTTCCAAAATAAAAGTCTCTGAGCTTATAAGCCACCCTCAGCTTCGCTGGATATACAATGCCGCACCGCACCTTGCTAATGTACAGTGCCCTCTTCACCCGGTTGAAGGCAGCCCGCCTCCTCGCCAGCTCCACCGTAAAGTCCTGGTATACACGTATACCAGCTCCAGCCCACTGCACCACCCGCTTCTGCTTGGCCCAGCTCAGGACCTTCTCCTTCACACTGTACCTACGGAAGCACAGAGTCACTGCCCTTGGCGGCTCACTCGCCTTTGGTACAGGCCTCCACGACCGATGAGCCCGATCCAGTTCATATCGGGAGGGATCCTCTCCCTCCCCCAATAGTTTTGCCAGCATTGCGGCAAAATACTCAGTCGGCTTCGGTCCTTCAACTCCTTCGGGCAGCCCCACAATCCTCAAATTCTGTCGCCTGGATCTGTTTTCCAGGTCTTCCATTTTTCCTCGCAGATCCTTGTTAATGTCCATCACCTTCCGCATCTCCTTCCCCATTGAGGCAAGTTAATCACTGCTGCAATAACGTCTCCTCCACTTCCTTCAGCGCCTCCCCTTGCTCTCGCACCTCCGCCACTGCGCTCGCCACCTCCGTCCTCACCGGGGAAACCGCCTCCTCCACCAGCGCACTCAAAACCTCCCTCATCTCCTTCCTCACCGTCTCCATGCATTTTGCAAACTGCTTTTCGAATTCCGCAGCCATCACCTTAGTTATTTCTTCAGCCGTAAGTAGTGCGGCCTCCCCTGGTGCTCCAGCCTCCATTTTCCTTGGTGACCCCGCGGTGACCTTTCCACTCCCCGACGGACTTTCGGCCGCTTTTTTCACGGCCGTTGTTTTGCTGGTCTTCGACATTCCCCTCCTCTGTGCTGTCTCCCGACTTTTACTGCCTTCGCTGGCCCTAGGACCGGGCGTTAACCCCCGACAATGCCGTTCCCGAACGGGAGCCCTCCAACACGCGGCTGCCTCCCGCCCGCCATCACCAGAAGTCCACCTGAAGTCTAATTTTAATAAACTAGGCACCATGTTTGTAACTGTATGGTGCCGAGGACCGGTTTCGATCCCGCCCCGACGCCGGCTGCTGTATTCTCCGGCGCCGGGTTCTGGGTGGGGGAGGGCTTCACGCAAGACCGGTCAGGGGACGTTTGCAGCGCCACCCCCCCCGGGTGGGGGCGGTCCTCGGGGGGGGGGGGGGCGTGGGGGGATCCAACCCCGGGGGGGGGGCCCACCGTGGCCTGGCCCGCGATTGGGGCCCACCGTTCTGACGGCAGGCCAGTGCCGTGGGGGCACTCCGTCCTTCCGCGCCGCCCCCTGTCGGGCTCTGCCATGGCCGACGCAGAATGCGCCGGACGGTCAGCGCATGTGCGAGATCACGCTGGCCCTTCGGCGGGTGTGTGAACTCGCGCAGTCCTTCGGCGCGAGCTGGTGCGGCGCCAACCCCTCCAGCGTCCACCTCGCCCCCGGACTTTCGGGGGCTGTTGACGCCGGAGTGGTTGGCGCCGGTGTTCCCGCCGGCGTGGGGACTGAGTCCCCGGAAAGGAGAATCCCGCCCGTTATGTCCAGCATGATGATTAAACAGACAGAAAATGTAACTGACTGACTATCGAATACCCCATTCCCATCTCCCCCTCCCCCTCCTCCTAACTACTCCATTCCTCTCTACACACAACACACGAACAAACACAGAAGGGAAAGTGTGCTGGAAAGGGAAAGAAAATATTGATAAAATAAAAGGATGAAGATCTTCAATGCACTGGGATGATTTCCAGTTCATGTCTTTCTGAAGTTTAGGCTTTCGTTTTGGTACTTCTTCCTTCTGGACTTGAGATAGTTTTCTCTGGCAAGGTTGAGTACTTTCACTGCAGACTCAGCATCCTTCCAGGTGCACAGGAAAGGATGTGCCAGACACTCACTGCTTCCAGAACAATAGAATCATAGAATTTACAGTGCTGAAGGAGGCCATTCGGCCCATCGAGTCTGCACCCTACCCAAGCCCACACTTCCACCCTATCGCCATAACCCAGTAACCCCACTTAACCTTTTTGGACACTAAGGGCAATTTAACATGGCCAATCCACCTAACCTGCACATCTTTGGACTGTGGGAGGAAACCTGAGCACCTGGAGGAAACCCACACACACACGGGGAGAACGTGCAGACTCCACATGGATAGTGACCCAAGCCGGAATCAAACGTGGGACCCTGGAGCTGTGAAGCAACTGTGCTAACCACTGTGATACCGTGCTGTCCCGTGATGCAATTCTTTCACTTCAGCAAGCAAGAGATGGGGAGAGAGAGCGGGGCCGTTTCTTTCACTTCCAAGGTCTAAACACTTCTGCTCAGTTCTCTCAGAAAGCACCATGCAGGAATCAATCAATGACTGTTGCCAGGCAAAACACTGTCCCTGGCCAACCCACCGGTTGCCAGTTAACCAATCGATCCGACTCCCTCCAAACCTAGTTCCTAAGATCCACTCGGTGCTGAGGAGTCTGGCCTTTTCTATTCAAAAACAAAATCTGGGGACACTGTGTCCTGACAAGCAGGCTGTTTCAACCTTGAGTCTTCTGCTTCAAGGCACATTCCGATTATGGGTCCATGGACCAAAATAACATGAAAGAAATGGGAACAATGGAAATATACAGGATGGGCTCTTACACCTGACATTATTCACATCTAAGTAAGAATATTCAGGAAACAAAAGTAAAACTGTTTACAAAAATGGGGATTAAAAGATCCTTTCATCGTATCTTTTGTTTCCACTCCATCACACTGCAGAAGTGACAGTGCAAACTCGTGAACAGGAAAGTGAAAATGCTGGAACTGCAAGTTGCACAGCATCTCGGGGGGGGGAAAAGCATAGTTTTTAAAATAAATTTAGAGTACCCAATTCATTTTTTCTAATTAAGGGGCAATTTAGCGTGGCCAATCCACCTACCCTGCACATCTTTGGGTTGTGGGGGTGAAACCCACGCAAACACGGGGTGAATGTGCAAACTCCACACGGACAGTGACCCAGAGCCGGGATCGAACCTGGGATCTCGGCGCCGTGAGACTGCAGTGCTACCACTGCGCCACCGTGCTGCCCGCAAAAAGCATAGTTAATGTTTCAGGCGAGTAACCCCGCGATAAACCCATTGTCCAGCCGATTCTTGCCCCAAATAACTTGTTCCTTCCTTATATCTGAGACTGAGTTTCTCGTGATCTCTTTCTCCGCAGGGCAATGTCACAAGATGTGCTTGGGGGTGGTAATCTCAAAATGGTTGGCTTCAAGGCCACAGTCTACCTCCAGCGTGGTGTCAAGCAGGATTTACAAGTAATGCGGTGGGAGTCACTGGGTTCTCCCACGCACATCTCAAACCTAGCATTGCAAAAACAACACCGCTTTTCAGAGAGCTTGATGACCTTGCCTGCCTCTTCAAGTATTGAAGCCGTGCGGGCCCCATGTGACTTAAAATGTAATCTGAAGTATGTGTCTTAATGCTTGCAGTGAACCCACAGTGCACTAGAGGTCCGTTATACATGAGGTACGCTCCTTTAAGGCATGAGTTATGTTCCCTTTTCCAGTTGTTCACAGGGGATCATTCCTTTGCTCGGTATTACAGTAACAACAACATTAGTTTCTGCTCACCACACACACATTACCCTCATTCGAAGCGACGGGGCTTCAAATATTATGGCCTGGGGGGTGCACAGATGTGGAATTTCTACATCAGGCTACCCATTATATAAAAGCAAAGTATTTCTAACTGTATCCTTTTTGGGGGAAAGTTGGCATTGGAACCTTACAATGTGCGACTGACTTTAAAAAAAATAACAATTTAGAGTGCCCAATTCATTTTTTCCAATTAAGGGGCAATTTAGCGTGGCCAATCCACCTACCCTGCACATCTTTTGGTTTGTGGGGGCGAAACCCACGCAGACACGGGGAGAATGTGCAAACTCCACACGGACAGTGACCCAGGGCCGGGATCGAACCTGGGACCTTGGCGCCGTGAGGCAGCAGGGCTAACCCACTGCGCCACCGTGCTGCCTCTGTGCTACTGACTTAAATGTAACAAACGAGGAAGAATGATGCAACCCAGCTACATCAAGAATCTTTAGTTTAGTTTACAAAGAAGCAAAAGCGAACTTTCTATCACGTTTGCAGAACCCCGTTCTTAATATTCCTCCTCTATCGTGAAGGAGGTGACTTTGGGACGCGATACTTGAAAAGCTGACATCTTCAGTATGACTGATTGTCCAAGTGTTGCAACAGGCAGCTTTTGTCGATGTCCTTTCTGTGTGCCCCTTTCTGGGGCTGTGGGGGGCGGGGGGGGGGGGGGGGGGTACTGCGCAGATTCTTGTGGATCCATTTTACTGTATGGGCTGCTGGAGGTTGCTTGCTGGGGGGATGCGGGCACTGGGCTTTTGTTTGAAGTGGTGGAGTTTAGCTTGGGGACTGATCCGTGACTCAGGGACGTGCCTTGGAATCATCTGTGGTAGGTGAATTCCGTCACAGCCCGCCGTCCATCAGTGACCTGGGACATTTTTTCACAGACCACCGGCTGCTCATAAAACGGGAAAGAATTTGCCCATTTCAGAAGGTCGATGGTTTTTTTAAAGGTTTTTGTAGAGGTTATAGAACATACAATGCAGAAGGAGGCCATTCGGTCCATCGAGTCCGCACCGACCCACTTAAGCCCTCACTTCCACCCTATCCCCGCAACCCAATAACTCCTCCTAACCTTTTTTTTTTGGTCACTAAGGGTAATTTATCATGGCCAATCCACCTAATCTGCACGTCTTTGGACTGTGGGAGGAAACCGGAGCACCAGGAGGAAACCCACGCAGACACGGGGAGAACGTGCAGACTCCGCACAGACAGTGACCCAGTGGGGAATCGAACCTGGGACCCTGGCGCTGTGAAGTCACAGTGCTATCCACTTGTGCTACCGTGCTGCCCTCAGTATTCCTCAGGGAGTAATCAGAAGGGTAAATGTTACAATGTACAAGCTGATTCAAAAACTGTTGAATCCTTTCCACTGAACCCTTTATTCTAAAGGAGGAATGCAATTAAGTTTACCCCAAATTTTGTGATTGAATTTCGATTTTAAATTGTGGTTTTCTGACTGCCCTCTGTCACCCTTTCTCTCCACTCCCCTCTTCCCCGCCCCATGCAACCTGTAGATACTGCCTTCCAAACTCACAGATTCACACAGCACAGAAGAATGCCCTTCAGTCCTTCAAACTTGTACTGGCCTTTTAAAAGAACCTTCTAAGTATCTATCTTTGAAAGTTGGTATTAAGGCTGCTTCCAACATGCTCGTAGGCGTTGCATTCCAAATCATAACTGGATGTGTCTAAAAAGAAAACACTCTTGGGCATTCAAATTACAATGAAATGATTGAGGATGTTTGAAATTAATTTACAAATGCTGGCCATTACGAAGGGATTAAAAATCAAATTCATTTGACAGGTCACAGGATGCTTGCAATGTTCCGTAATGGTCTTGGGTCAAAAACCAGGATTTCCCCCTCCCTCTCCGTCGAACTGATCCAATCTGTGCTGATTTTGAGAGCTGGGGTCCTAGGCACGTTGCAATTAGCCTCAATGCGCAAGGGCTAGGGTCCTCAAAAAAAACACCTCACTTTTACATCACATCTTTTAATACTATCAAACAAAATTTGACACCCAGTCGAATAAGGAGACAGTCGGGATCAGGCAGAGTTAACAGGGTTTTGTGAAATTGAAATCATGTTTAATTCATTTACTAGAGTTACTTGAGGAAGTAACAAGCAGAGTGGATAAAGGGGACCCTGTAGATGTCATGTACTTGGGTTTCCAAATGCATTTGATTGGGTGCCACAACAGAGGATATGACTCAAACTCAGAGCTCATGGTGTAGCGGGTAACATATTCCTGTACCGGCCTCCCCGAACAGGCGCCGGAATGTGGCGACTAGGGGCTTTTCACAGTAACTTCATTGAAGCTTACTTGTGACAATGCGCGATTATTATTATTATTATTATTATTAACATATGAGCATAGACAAAGGACTAGTTAGCGATCAGGATGCAGAGAGTATGGATAAATGGGTCTTTTTTGGGTTGGCAAGCTGGAACTGGTAGAGTACCACAGGGATCTGTGCTGGGGCCTCGGTTCGTGATGATTTATGTCAACGACTTGGATGAATGGGCCAAATGTATGGTACCTAAGTTAACTGATATTAGGTAGGAAAGTAAATCCTTGACAGGTAGGTTTTCAGGACAGAAGAGGTGGAGAAATTAATGGAGGGGATTCCAGAGCTTTAAGGTCTAAACAGTTGCTGTTCAATGTCTGTGGTCTGCAGGCAGGGCAGACATTGCTGGTGCTGTCTCCCCCACTGCCTGGTGACACACTTGTGAGGACTACGTGGATGTAGCGGCAAAGGGTTGCTAATGTTCCTCAATCTGCCCAGTCCATCACACAAACCTGCCTCCCATCCATTGACTCTATCTACACCTCCCGCTGCCTGGGGAAAGCGGGCAGCATCGTCAAAGACCCCTCCCACCCGGCTTACTCACTGTTCCAACTTCTTCCATCATGCAGGAGATACAGAAGTCTGAGAACACGCACGAACAGACTCAAAAACAGCTTCTTCCCCGCTATTACCAGACTCCTTAACGACCCTCTTATGGACTGACCTCATTAACACTACACACCTGTATGCTTCATCCGATGCCGGTGTTAATGTAGTTACACATTGTGTACCTTGTGTTGCCCTATTATGTATTTTCTTTTAGTTCATTTTCTTTTCATGTACTTAATGATCTGTTGAGCTGCTCGCAATAAAATACTTTGCACTGTACCTTGGTACACGTGACAATAAACAAATCCAATCCAGTCACAGGAGCCTTTTGTAGAAGAAGTTTGAGGAGGGAGGTGTGACTATGCCTATGCAGGCACACAAATGACCATTGTGTGCATGTTTTACTCCTGTGGTTGGTACAAGTTCGGCAGCAGTGCCTTAGAAGATCGAACCTTGAACAACAAAGGTTATGTCCTAAAAATATTTTGCTATTTCCCATGGCGGGAAATTGGTCTAGTAGGGGTAAATATTATGTGGCCATCGCAGGTTGCCGAGAGGTAACCATAGGAACATTGCTATAATTCATTCATTATTAAGGAGGTTATAGCAGGATACTTAGAAAATCATAATGGGATCAGGCAGAGTTAACAGGGTTTTGTGAAATTGAAATCATGTTTAATTCATTTACTAGAGTTACTTGAGGAAGTAACAAGCAGAGTGGATAAAGGGGACCCTGTAGATGTGATGTACTTGGGTTTCCAAATGCATTTGATTGGGTGCCACAACAGAGGATATGACTCAAACTCAGAGCTCATGGTGCAGCGGGTAACATATGAGCATAGACAAAGGACTAGTTAGCGATCAGGATGCAGAGAGTATGGATAAATGGGTCTTTTTTGGGTTGGCAAGCTGGAACTGGTAGAGTATCACAGGTATCTGTGCTGGGGCCCCCGTTCGTGATGATTTATGTCAACGACTTGGATGAAGGTGCCAAATGTACGGTACCTAAGTTAACTGATCGTAGGTCGGAAAGTAAATTGTCAAAAGGAGGTTAAAATGTCTACAAAGGGAATTTGTTAAGTTTGTGACAAAAACTGGGCAGATAGAGTATAATGTGTGACAATATGAGTTTGTCCACTTTGGAAGCATAGAAAAACAGCGTACTGTTTAAATGAGGAGAGGTTGCACACTTGTGGTACAGAGGGGCCTGGGTATCCTGCGCACGAATCAGCAAATGTTAGTATGCAGGCACAGCAAAGGAAAATTGAATGTTGTTACTTAATGAAAGCGGAATGGAATCTAAAAGTAGGGAGGCTTTACTGCAACTGGTCAGGGCCTTGGCGAGACCAATACGGAAACTGCACAGTCTTGGTGTCCTTATTTGAAACAGGATGTAACATCATTAGTGGCAGTTCGGAGAAGGTGCACTTGACTCATTTCTGAGATGATCTGCCTCTCATGAAGAGAAGTTGGTCCTGTACTCACTGGGGTTTAGAAGAATGAGAGATGATCTTATTGAATCATATATGATCCTGTGGGAACTTGATAGGGTGGATACTAGGTCAATGTTTCCTCTTGTGGGTGAGACTCGAACTCGGGACATGGTTTAAAAATAAGACGCCTCCCGCTTACATCAGAGATGAGGAGAACGTATTTCTGTCAGAGGGTCTTGCATCTCTTCTCCCAGAGAGCAGTGGGGGCCGGGTCACTGAATTTAGTCAAGGCTGGGTTGGACAGACTTTTTTTAAAAGAATATTTTTATTGAGGCACTTGCAAAATTTTTATAACAATAACAAGCAAAACAATAATAACATAAACATCAACATGGTAAACTAGACATTTCCCACCCAACCCCTTCTGTTCATCCCTTAACCATATTGCACCTACCTGCCCCCCCCCCTTCAGAATGCTGCTTCTGCTGACATATCAATTTTCCCCGAGAAAGTCGACGATCGGCTGCCACCTCCGAGAGAACCCCAGCATTGACCCTCTCAAGGCAAACTTTATTTTCTCCAGCTTGAGAAACCCAGCCATGTCACTGACCCAAGTCTCCACACTCGGGGGCTTCGGGTCCTTCCACATTCAAAGGATCCGTCTCCGGGCTACCAGGGAGGCAAAGGCCAGAACGTCGGCCTCTTTCACTCCCTGAACTCCCGGGTCTTCTGATACTCCAAAGATCGCTATCTCTGGACTCGATATCACCCGCGTACCTAGCACCTTGGACATTGCCTTGGCAAACCCCTGCCAGAATCCTCCAAGCTTCAGGCATGCCCAAAACATGTGGACATGGTTTGCTGGGCTTCCCGCGCAACTCGCACATCTATCTTCTACCCCGAAAAACTTGCTCATCCTCGCCGCCGTCATGTGTGCCTGGTGTACCACCTTAAACTGTATTAGACTGAGCCTAGCACATAATGAGGAGGCATTATCCCTGCTAAGGGCGTCCGCCCACAGACCCGCCTCGAACCCCCCCACCTAGCTCCTCCTCCCACTTGCTCTTCAGTTCCTCCACCGGGGTCTCCCCTGCCTCCAACAACTCCTGATAGATATCCAACACTTTCCCCTCCCCCACCCAGGTACCGGACACTACTCTATCCTGTATCCCCCATGGCGGGATCAGCAGGAAAGCCAACACCAGTTTCCTCAGAAAGTCCCGGACTTGTAAATATCTAAAACCATTCCCCGGCGGCAGCTTGAACTTGTCCTCCAGCGCCTTCAGACTGGGAAAACTCCCATCTATGAATAGATCTCCCATCCTCCTAATTCCTGCTCACTGCCAACTTTGGAACCCGCCATCTATCCTGCCGGCACGAACCTGTGGTTGTTGCAAATCGGGGTCCAGACTGATGCACCCTCCATCTTCTTATACCTCCTCCATTGCCCCCAGATCCTCAATGCCGCCACCACCACCGGGCTAGTGGAGTACCGGGCCGGCGAGAACGGCAGAGGTGCCGTTACCAGTGCTCCCAAACTGGTACCTTTGCATGACGCCACCTCCACCCGCTCCCATGCCGACCCCTCCCCCATTACCCACTTCCTAATCATCGTTATATTCGCCGCCCAGTAGTAGTTGCAGAAGTTCGGCAGCGCCAACCCACCCTCCCCCCGACTGCGCTCCAAAAACATTTTCTTCATCCGTAGGGTTTTATTCGCCCATACAAAGCCCAAAATAATCTTGTTTACCCGCTTGAAAAAGGCCTTGGGGATGAAGATGTGGAGGCACTGGAAGACAAACAAAAATCTGTGGAGCACTGTCATTTTGACGGTCTGTACCCTCCCCGCCAGCGATGGGTTGGACAGATTTTTGATTGACAAGGGAGTTGAGGGTTAGGGGGCTCAGGCAGGAAAGTGGAGTTGGGACCAGGACCAGATCAACCATGATCTTATCAAATGATGGAACAGGCTTGAAGGACCCACCCCTGCTCCTCAGTCCTATATTCCAATGTAACTATGTAGTCCTGCTAATAGTGGATAAAGAATGTGCTTTCCTGAGGGCTCCTTGTTAATTAAATGGTGTCGAATACGTCCTTTCCCTTGATAATTCTGGATCTATCATTGAACACATACATATTCCCCAGTGGTCCTATGGAGAGATGTGGCATATTCCAGAGGGGAGCATATGTCTTCCCTGTTTATCTCCTTACTTGCTCTCTCTTGCCAGCAACAGGATGAGTGAGCTGAAATAGCTGACCTCAACTAATGTCCACACGTATAGGCCCTGCGGCTACTTCTACTGTCAGTCCAAGGAAAATGATTGAAATCAGCAGAGACCAATGGGTCAAGACTGAAATTTTATTTTATTTTTCTCCAGATAGTTTGCTTTCTGAGTTGACATGAGCCATGTTTTGAAGTTTCTTTATGAGTCAGCTTTTTTTTCTCTCTCCCCACCTCAGATTCTCCACCCAAGGATTTGATTAAATCACACCCAGAGTATGTGTCCTTATTCGTGTCCCTCCCACACACAGTGGCTCAGTCCTGCAAAGTCTGCTGGATGTGTACTAAAACTGGTGAACCACATCCCCCATGCTGAGCTGTAAGTATTGACTGGGTGGGTTCCCAGCCAACTCTCCTCCCACACTGTTGCTTGTGGGGTTCCTGTTGGATCCGCTCATTTCCCATGACTTCTGTATTTTCTGAGCTAAGTTTTCCTTGGACCTAATTCGCAAGTTATATATCCGAAGGATTACCGATTTATTTCCAGCCAGTTTTGGCAGAGATCCATTGCAATACAGTGCTTTGACAAGGAAACAACAACTGCCCCGCTCAAAGGTAGCTTTAAATCTATGAAATTGATGGTCCGGTACTATTTGCTGGATGACGCTCGTGTGACTCATTCCCATCGATCCTGAGATTCTTCCAGTCCAGTTTGTAATTGCAGTTGGAATCAGAGCGGGTTGGGTCAGAGTCAGGCGGAAGCTTCTCAACACTGTATTTTAAGGGTGAGTGATATCCAAGTTCAGATGCTATCCTGCCCCTAAAGTACTTGATGGATACTTAGTAAGAAATAGCTTGGCGGTAGACAAACGGCCGAGGGAGCACACCATGGCAAGTTGAATTCAGGAAATTGTGTGCTTCCAGAGCAAAGAAAATTGCCCTGGGAGCTGCAGGAATGTCATAAAAGCTGCGCAAACTCATTATAAAACTCTTTGGGCTGTCAGCCCTCTTTGGCCCAGCCTATGCTGTAGGGGTGACTCTCGCTAAAGTGGCTTAGCAAGCCATTCCGTTTTAAGAAGTAGCACCATTACCCTCTCGGGGCAGCTAGGGTTGGGCAATATTACATGTTTGCTAGCTTCATCCACATCCTGAGAACAAATAAAGGTCCTTCGTTATAATGTTCAAATGTATAACCGGTCATTGCTGATGACATAGTTTCACTGGGGATTATCTATTTACTCCTTGTGACGTTTTAACAAGTCAGTTGAATCTAGCGGTTGGAAGAGCACTGGGAATGGACACTGTTAACATCCAAGAGGTAGTTTATTACGATCCCAGACCAGACCCCAACAGTGGCTAGAATACTGGACCAAAACCCCAATATTTGATTTTAATTTGGAAGACTATGTGGAAAGAATACTTCGCCCCAGGAGTGATTGCATGAAGAAATACGGATTTGGTATTTTAAAACAAAACTTTATTATTAATCCAATAAAATTCTCTAACATCACACCCAAAAATAGCTTACAATGACCTCTTAAACAAGACTTCTTAATACAGTAAATACAATACCCTTAATTACTATCTCTATTCCCAATTACTATCTCCATTCCCAATTCAACAACAAGAAAGGGAAAAAAACATACAGCTTCAATCCATCCTACATCCCTATGGTACAGAGTAATACTTGCATTCCATGACTGATTTGGTTCCTGTTAGAACCCCTGCAGCCTCTGGCGGAATGTCTTCAAAAGGCTGTTTCATCTAATTTGTTTCAACTTCTCCCTTGTCCTCAGACAAGTCGGCACTGATTTAAATACTATTAATCTTTTTCTTAACCATCCTACTGTGAGAGCAAAAGAGCTTACTTGAGGAATCAGTGTTAGCCAGATCATAATTCAACTCAAACACTTTTTCAAAATAGCTTCAGCTTGCAATGACATCATCTCCCTTAAGCTGAAAACAAATTGACTCCCCCTCATCAAACAAGAGTGAATTAACCCAGGCTCTTCCAATGGACAATTTCACCTCTGGCTCCTAAAAAGCTTTCTGGTCTTGCAAAACGAGGTTCTTTTAAAAACGTGACTACTGCCGTCAAACACACTCTAACCCAGGCTTTTAACCCTTAAATTGCCAAATGTGTATAATCCAATATACATATATATAGAATCCTGCATTTGTTATAAGTTTCAGCCTTAGGAGAATATTTATCTTGATTGCATTAGATGTGCCACATCACAAGATGGGTAAACATGACCAATGATTTGTTTCATGTTACACTGGGAAATACATCGATATCTAGTGCTTGCCTTTTCCAGTAAATTATTTTAAATACATTTTTTTAAAAATGAGTACCTGTAACATTGATGCTCACTGTGATTTGAAGGATATGCTGGTTTGCAACATGGGCTCCTTAAACACAACAACAATCTACGGAAGAAACATTAATTAAGGACCTTGAATGGTGTACGGCTAACTCCGTCATAATCTGACATGGTTGTGTCAATAAATTCCAGTGTGATAGCAAAGGTGGAATCAGGTGGAGTTGGAGAGTCTGATAGAGGCAAATTGAGGGTGTATTTTAAGGATGGAGAAGGTCCAATATCGGATGCTATTCTGCCATTTAAGTAGAAGATCGATTCTTGGTAAGAAATGACAATCAGCTGGCTTGGTCCTGGACAAGCGAGTTAGCGGCTGTGCCGAGAAAGTCAGAAATGTTCCTGCAAATGGCCTGCCTTTCATCTTGTTGCCCCTCTGCCTTGTTCAGCTGGTTTAGTCAGTCTCTTTCTTTCCTGTACCCATAATCGAGCAACAGGATCCATTCACCACTTCCTCCGCAATAACGTCTTGTCTCTCTTTCGCGCACCCCCCCCCCCCCCCCCCCCCCCCCAACCACCATCTTTCTCTTCTAACCCCAGCTCTCTTTATCTCTCTGTCTATCTCTGCTTCCCCTCTTCCTTTCCTCAAGAGATTGACAATGTGCCCCCTCGCAAAGTGCCGGCAATGATGTAGAGGCGCTTCACAGAGGAGTAAGAAAATAAACCGACACGTCGACGTGGAAACGTTGGGAAAGGAGATCAAAAGTTTGGTCAAAGCTTCCTTTGTTTTAGTGCCCAGCTCTAGCTTCCTTTGAGAATGTGGCGGGGGAGCTGACTTCCTGCGTCGCTGCAGTCCGTGCCGAGAAGGTGCCCTGTGTCGTTAGGTAGGCCCTTTCTGACGTTTGACCCAGCAGCGATGTCCGTGTGTGCGTTGCTGGAATCAGATCGGGGTATCACAAGGCTGCCAGTGGGAGTAAAACTATGCCCCAGCAGGAAAAGGCAAAGAGGGGAGGGGAAATGTAACATATATAATAAAATTGTTAAGTTAGAAACTTTAAAAATAGGAAATTAGAAAAGAGAGAAACACTGGTGATGAAGGGAAGGGTTGACAGACATGGTAGTCACTGTACAGATAAAAGCACATGACAAATACCTTTTTTTGAATAAATGTTTTTATTGGGGTTTTTGAACAAAGTATATTTACAGTTATGTACACAGAATAAAATGTATATATATAGAAGAGACGAAAACTAAAGAAAATAAAACTGGTAGAATATTGTGCACTAGCTCAACAACAGCAACTCTGTACAGTTAGCAATATTATTTTTAACACCTGTTTGTGTGTGTGTGTGTGTGGGGGGTGTGGGGGTGGGGGGGGGGGGGTACATATACATTTGGGTGCCGGAGAAACAATTACATTGGTTCTGTCCAATACAGAGAGGGCAATACGAGAATGGGTCTGGTGTTGGTGTTGTCGCTTGCTTCTCCTGGACGGTTTTCGCTACCGTTGTCGTCTCGCGTTCACCTCCGCTTCGGCCGTTCGTCCCGTCTTTTGCCCGTCTTTTCCTTGCTCTCTGCTCCTGTGTTTGCCAAGTTTGTTATGGTTTCCCGTGCTCTCCTTCTGGCTATCATTCCCTTGCCTTCCCGCACATGACACATACGAGACAGTGTATATAAAGATGCACAATAACCCAGCATGGTTAGGGCGCAGAAGGAGACCATTCGACCCATCGTGTCTGTACCAGCCCTCCATATGAACATTATGACTTGTTGCCATTCCCCTGTCTTTTCCCCGTACCCCTGTGCTTTGTTTCTATTCAAATAATCGTCTAACGCCCTCTTGAATACCTCGACTGAACCTGCCCCCACCGCACTTCCAGGCCGAACGTTCCAGACCCCCAACCACTCGCTGCGTGAAAAAGTTTTTTTTCCCCCCCCAAAAAAAGGATTACAATGGTAATGAAAGAACAAGCCATTTTTGTTTGAACAGTGACATTTCCATCAAATGTTGTCAGGGCTTGTCTAACCTGGATTGAGCCACCTCGGTTAGTTGCAGCGAGATGTGATCCGATCAATCAAGCGAGACTTAAATTTGCCCTCTGGATACCGGGGATTTCAATAGGCCAACAATTTATGGCAATTTTCAGAAAAATCCCCAGTTCGCTTGAATTTCTAGACGGCTGTCATGCTAATGCAAGGAACATGCCATCATGACAACTAAAGGCAGAAAGCTCATCTCTGGCATATTGCAGCTGCGTTGCTACTAGCTCTGCCGTAACAGATTGAACAATCGCCCTGTTTTTCACCTGCCCACTGCAGTATAGCGTGGCCTGCTATCCATTTAAACCGCAATGTTATTTCCAATGGGGGGTTAAAAATGTGTGAAATACCAAGTCTGTTAACTATTAATGGATCAGGCGGGGGCTGCGGTCTGCTAAAACGTGATGTATTTTTAATGATTTTGCTGGTGATTTTTCCTGTCTGATTTACCACGGGCTCTTTCCCCAGCCGCTTGTTTCCCGGCAGCGCGTCATTCGCTGGCAACGGCATCCTCTGCCCCTGCCGCTTGTCGATGTGATTTCCCATTGAAGCCATCCCACGCTGCTGGGAAAACCCGGGGGGGGGGTGGCCAGCGGGAAAATGGAATCCCAACGGCCGGAGAATACCTGCCCTGATCTCTCCTCTTTGCCCCCTTTCGCTCTCCACTCCCTCTCTTCTCTCCTTCCTGCCCTCCCTTGCCACCTCGCCTCTCTCTGCCATTTCCTGTTGGGGTGTAATTCTGTTGACACTAACGGGGTATTTTCCATGTAGGGGCTAGCAGGATCTGGAGAACCGTATCGCCAAATGCAATCCTGGGAATCTCGGCTGATTAATTTTTGCTCTTCCTGGCCGGGAGCACTAGGGATAGTTATAACTTAGCTGCTACCTCTCCTGAGAACAGGAATCTCAGTAGGAACTGGGAATTGAAGCCACTATTGTGCACTGATGAGCAGTCACACTTGTTGTCCATTAGTTGGGAAGTAGGTACTTTCTCGCATGTTTACTGATATAACAGGCCACGCTAATATAGGATGCAGTCGGCAGCTTAAAGCCACTATCGTATAATTTAATCTTTCATGTTCAGATCTGTCAACTTGCGTGGGGAGTTGGTGCCTCTATCTATGTGCAACCTCATGGGTGTCTACAGCTGAAATTCACCACATGGCAACTGAGTTTCTGATCTTGGCCTCAGGGTCAGCAAGGCAGGAGAATCGCCCTGAGCTGCTCTTGCACACCCCCTGGTGGCAGTCGAATGAGGCAAAGTTTGAGACTCAGACTGAGGCCTAGCTGCTGGCTTGGCCACACAACGCCCCAATGGCCAACTTGGTCATGCAGCCTGCAAGGTAAAGAGTCCTCCGGTTGCATTTGTCGTCTCTCTGGGCTCGATTAAACCACCGCATGGGTCTGGCGCAGATCTGGGCGCACCGGTTTAATAGCAGGAAAGGCCAAATTCGAGATTCTCCTGCTCCAATTCCTTACAGATACCAAAATGGGTGGTGGTGTTGGTCCCGCAGAGGATGCCCTCGCGATGCTGGTGGCATCCCGGGCGGTCAGACGCCGAAGAAGGCATGAGTGTTGACGCAGGCTGGAGGCGGCACCCCATGTGGCCGAGGAGGAACACAAAGGGTGACGCCAGAGACTGCCCAAGGTGGAATCATTGGTGTTTCGAGGAGATGACGGAGAGCGTGTGCCTCAGGAGACTCTCCGTCTGAACAAGGAGCGAGCGCAGTACTGGTGTCACGTCTTCGCAGACTTGACATCCCATGGAGGAGGAGGAGGACACCCCCTCCTGGTGGCCATGAAGATCACCGCAGCCCTGAATTTCTGTGCCACCCATTAATTCCAGGGCTCGAGCGGGGACTTGTGCACATTTCACAAGCTACAGCCCACAAGTACATCGGTGACGCCCTGTATGCCAGGGCAGCTGACTAGAATAAATTTGCGCTGGACCAAGGCTACCAAGATGTCCGGGCTGCAGGATCCTGCCATGCCAGGAAGTTCGGCATCTGACCGGGACCCAGCTGAGTCCTGGGATCCAACAGACCTCCGACTGTTAAGTCCCTCGGATGTTCCTGCCTCCACCTGATGTGTGTCAGCAACTGTGGTGCTCACCAGATTGGGCCCACAAGCCTGTCCATTAATGTCGCCCACTGAGGTGTGTGTCTCTGTGCTGGTGGAAAGTGGGGGTGACATCTCGATGGTGGTCTCCTTGGAGCTCTCCTCTGAGGTGGTCTGTTGGGTGCCAGCGGGGGGAGAGGGGGGAAAGTCTCCAGATGGCCCGGCCCCATCAGATGAAGACCCTTCGAGACCATGGACATGTGGTCTGTGAGAGGGAAGGATCACTTTGTCTGACATGAACAACTCACTAGACAGGTCATCTGGGTGAAGGGGCAGTGGATCCTCACCTCTGTGGCACAGGCCAATCTCGCTGTCGGTGAATGCGCTCTTCTCGGTCAAACCCATGATCTCCAGGGCCCGTTCCTCATAGGGGGTGAGGATTCGGATCTGTAGTACTACGCACCCCCCCAACTTGGCCCTTTCTTGCTTATTATGGACGATCTTCTCCTGTGGGAACATAAGAGATGGCTTTAGGGCGTGATGGATCAGGAGGGTCTATAGCATGTTTTTTTAAACAAATGTAGAGTACCCAATTCTTTTTTTCAATTAAGGGGCAATTTAGTGTGGCCAACCCACCTACCCGACACATCTTTGGATTGTGGGGGTGAGACCCACGCAGACACGGGGAGAATGTGCGAACTCCACACGGACAGTGACCCGGGGCTGGGATCGAACCCGGGTCCTCGGCAGCGTGAGGCAGCAGTGCTAACCACTGTGCCGCCGTGTCGTCTCCATCTATCACAGGTTGCATGTATGGGCGCCACACCTGGACATGAAGAGGTTGTGCTGGTGGGTGCCAGGGGTTGCTGAGGAACAAGCATGAAGGTCGAATGTAGGGAGGGTGCGATGTGTCAGCCGGTGATTTGTGTGTCTGTTGTGTGTGTGTGTGTGTGTGTGTGTGTGTGTGAGGGGGTTTGGGAATTTGAGAGGTGGCAGGTGGAACTGATGCCAGGTCAGAGGTGGCAACTTACCCTTACAGCCCGGTGGAGGTCTTTGGCCTTCTTCTGACATTGGATGCTGGCACTTCTGGGATGCTGCCCGCACTGACAGCCGCTGCCACTGCCCCGCAGGTGGTATTTGTGGCCCTGCTGCTGGCCCCCTCGGGGGAACAGAATGCCCTGTCTCTCATTCACAGCGTCGGGAAGCCTGTCCAAGACGACATTGCCAAAGCGAGGAGCAGGCCATGCTTGTGTGTTGATTGGGAGTGAGTGGTGAGGGAGCGTTTAGAAGCAGCTCCCCCTTGTTAGCGGCAGAACGCTGAGGTGCCAGTCAGGCAAATCAGACGGCGAGACAGCCAGTAATGGCAAGAATAATCATCATCTTTATTAGTGTCGCAAGTAGGGTTCCATTAATACTGCAAAGAAGTTACTCATTTCCAGCACTAAGTTCCATTAAATACGGGCCACGATCTCGCCAACTTGACCATTGGGAAAAACCCCGCCAATCACACCCAAAATGACACTTGGACATTTTCCATTAAATCGCACTCTGTCAAACTTGTTTCATTATTATTGGGCGGCGAATGTGGACAAGGTGCGGCGGTGGGAAGGAGAAGGGGTTGAGTGGGTTAGGATGGAGGAGGAATCTTGTAAGGGGTCTAGTTTGAGGGCTATGGTGACGGCAGCATTGCCAATGGCTCCGAGTAGATATTCAGGGAGCTCAGTGGTGCAGTCCACGGTGAAGATATGGAATTGGCTGAGGAGGCATTTTAGGGTGGAAGGGATGTCGGTGCTAACGCCGCTGTGCGAGAATCATGGGTTTGAGCCGGGGGGGATGGATAGTGTATACAGGAGGTGGAGGGAAGTGGGGCTGGTCAAGGTGAGGGATTTGTATTTGGAGGAAGGGTTCGTCAGTCTGTAGGAGCTGAGGGAGAGGTTAGAGCTGCCAAGGGGGAGAGAGTTCAGGTATCTACAGGTTAGGGACTTTGCACGAAAGGTCTGGAAGGGGTTCCCTAGGTTGCCGGGATACACCCTAGTGGAGCGACTGCTGCTTCCGGATGTGGAAGGGGAGGGAAGAATTGGAGATATATATAAGTGGCTGGGGGGCAGGGAGGCGAGCGGGTGGTGAAGATCAAGGAGAAATGGGAAACGGAGTTGGGAAAGGAGATCAATTGGTGGGTATGGAGTGAGGCACTGCCAAGGGTAAACGGGACCTCCTCTTGTGCAAGGATGAGCCTGATACAGTTTAAGGTGGTGCACAGGGTGCATATAACTCGGGCGAGAATGAGTGGGTTCTTTCAGGGGGTAGCAGATGTGTGTGAGAGGTGTGGACGGGACCAGCGAATCATGCGCACATGTTTTGGGATTGTGAAAAATTGGGAAGACTCTGGGCGGGGGTGTTCGCGGTCTTAGCCAGGATAGTGGAGGAGGAAGTGACCCGGACCCTTTGGTGGCGATATTTGGGGCTTCGGAGAAGCCGGGGCTCATGGAGAGGAGGAAGGCCGATGTCGTGGCCTTCGCCTCTCTGATTGCACGGTGATGAATTTTGCTGGAGTGGCGGTCGGCGTCGCCACCGGGGGTAGCAGCTTGGTTGGGTGACCTGTACGACTTCCTGCGGTTAGAGAAGATAAAGTATGAGCTAAGGGGTTCAGCAGGGGAGTTCGGGAAAAGGTGGGGGATGTTTGTGACCGTGTTCGAGGAGCAGGGGGTTGGGGGCGGGGGGGGGGGGGGGGGGGGTGGCGGGTGATGGGGAGGAGGGGGTGAAAATGGGGAAAAATCTGTACAAACTGTATAGTTGATTGTTGGGAAGAATGTTTCCCGGGGTGTTTATTTGCTGTAACCTACTTTGATACAAGTTTGAACAAAATGTGTTCGAAAAAAGAAAAAAGCGCTCCCTATCTATAATTAGACAGCTGTAGTGAAATTGGTGATATCTAGAAGAGACAATTATGCCTTTTTTAAAAATTAACATTTTATTGAGGTATTTCTGGTATAGTAACAACAACAAAATAAACAATATACATGAAACCACAAACATAGTGCAAAAGCCGTTTACCTGCATACAGATCCCACCCTTATTGACCCCCTACTCTAATCTACAACCGCCCCCCCCCCCTGTCTGCTGACGGTTAATTTTCCCTGAAGAAGTCGACGAACGGTTGCCACCTCCGGGTGAACCCTAACAGTGACCCTCTCAAGGCGAACTTAATTTTCTCCAAACAGAGAAAGCTCGCCAGGTCAGATAGCCAGGTCTCCGACTTCGGGGGCTTTGCGTCCCTCCAGGCTAATAGTATCCGTCTCTGGGCTACCAGGGAAGCAAAGGCCAGAACGTCTGCCTCTTTCTCCTCCTGGATTCCCGGGTCTTCCGACACCCCGAAAATTGCCACCTCTGGACTCAGCGCCACCCTTGTTTTTAACACCGTGGACATGATGTCCGCAAACCCCTGCCAGAATCCCCTAAGCTTCGGACATGCCCAGAACATGTGGACATGGTTCGCTGGTCCTCCCGCACATTTTGCGCACCTGTCCTCCACCCCGAAGAATCTGCTCATCCGGGCCACTGTCATGTGAGCCCGGTGAACGATCTTGTATTGTATCAGGCTGAGCCTGGCACATGTTGCGGACGTGTTGACTCTACTCAACGCGTCTGCCCATAGACCATCCTCTATCTCACCTCCCAGCTCCGCCTCCCACTTGCGCTTCAGCTCCTCGGTCTGTGTCTCCTCTGACCCCATAAACTCCTTAGAAATGTCCGATACGCTCCCTTCTCCTACCCACCCTCTGGAAACTACCCTGTCCTGAATCCCCCTTAGCGGTAGGAGCGGGAAGGTTGACACCTGTTTACGTAGGAAGTCCCACACCTGCAGATACCTGAGTTTGTTTCCCTTCACCAACCCAAACTTTTCCTCCATCGCCCTCATACTCGGAAAGCTCCCTTCTATAAACATATCCCCCATTCCTTCAATCCCCGTTCTCCTCCATAACCGGAACCCCCCATCCATACTCCCCGGGGCAAACTGGTGATTATCAAAGATTGGGGCCCAGACCGATGCTCCCTCTGCTCTCACATGCCGCCTCCACTGGCCCCAAACTCTCAGGGCCGCCACCACCACTTGACTGGTGGAGTACCGTGCCAGCGGGAACAGCAGAGGCGCAGTTACCAACGCCCCCAAACTGGTGCCCTTACATGAAGCCACCTCCATGCGCTCCCATGCCGACCCCTCCCCCACCACCCACTTCCTGATCATGGCTATATCAGCCGCCCAGTAATAGTTACTAAAATTTGGCAGCGCCAGCCCGCCCTCTCCCCGACTCCGCTCCAGCATTACCTTCCTTACCCGCGGGGTCTTGCCCGTCCAAACGAAGCCCGTGATAACTCTGTTGACCCGCTTAAAAAAGGACCGCGGAATAAAGATGGGTAGACACTGAAATACAAATAGGAATCTCGGGAGGACCGTGATCTTCACCGTTTGCACCCTCCCAGCCAGAGACAACGGAAGCGCGTCCCATTTCCGAAAATCGTCCTTCATTTGCCCACCAGCCGGGCCAGATTCAATTTATGCAGCCGGTCCCATTCCCGTGCCACCTGGATGCCTAGATACCTAAAGCTTCTCTCTACTAATCTAAACGGTAGCTCCCCAATCGCCTCTCCTGTCCCCTCGCCTGAACCGCAAACATCTCACTCTTTCACATATTTAGCTTATACGCCGAAAACCGGCCAAATTCCCCTAGAAACCTCATGATTTCTTCCAACCCCTCTATTGGGTCCGAAACGTACAGAAGCAGGTCATCCGCAAAGAGTGAAACCATGTGCTCCACCCCCCCTGGACCAGTCCTCTCCAGCCCCTCGAGGCTCTCAGAGCAATTGCCAACGGCTCTATAGCTAGCGCAAACAACAGTGGGGAGAGGGGGCATCCCTGTCTCTTCCCCCGGTGCAGTCTAAAATAGTCCGATGTTGTCCTATTCATCCGTACACTTGCCACAGGAGCCTGACACAGTAACCTGACCCAGTCAATAAAGCCCCGCCCGAATCCGAACCGTCCCAGTATCTCCCACAGAAAGTCCCATTCTACCCGATCAAAAGCCCTTTCTGCATCCATTGCGATCATTACCTCCACCTCCCTACCTTCAAGATCACGTTTAACAACCTTCTTTCATTGGTCACCAACTGCCTACCCTTAACAAACCCCGTCTGGTCCTCCCCAATAACGTCCGGAACACAATCCTCGATCCTGGAGGACAAGCTTTTGGCCAGCAACTTGGCATCCACATTCAACAGGGAGTTCAGTGGGCAGCACGGTGGCGCAGTGGGTTAGCCCTACAGCCTCACGGCGCCGAGGTCCCAGGTTCGATCCCGGCTCTGGGTCACTGTCCGTGTGGAGTTTGCACATTCTCCCCATGTTTGTGTGGGTTTCGCCCCCACAACCCAAAAAAGATGTGCAGGGTAGGTGGATTGGCCACACTAAATTGTCCCTTAATTGGAAAAAATGAATTGGGTACTCTAAATTTATTTTTTTTAAAACAGGGAGATCGGCCTGTAGGACCCACACAGCTCCACGTTCTTGTCCCGCTTAAGAATCAGTGAAATCATTGCCTGTGACATCGTCGGGGGCAACACCCCCCTTGCCCTTGCCTCATTGAACATCCTCAACAACACCAGCCCCAATACCCCCGAAAACGTTTAGTAAAACTCCACTGGGTACCCGTCCGGACCCGGGGCCTTACCCGCCTGCATGGCATTCAAGCACTCCACTATCTCTTCCAGCCCGATTGGGGCCCCCAGCCCTTCTACCCGATCCCCGTCCATCTTTGGGAAATTCAACCCCTCCAAGAGGTGCCTCATCCCCTCCGGCCCCGTAGGGGAATCCAATCTGTCCAGCCTGCTGTAGAAATCCCTAAACACCTTATTCACCCTGACTGAATCATCAACCAGGTTCTCATCTCCGTCATTTACTTTCCCTATCTCCCCAGCTGCCTCCCGCTTCCTAAGCTGCTGTACAAGCATTCTGCTGGCCTTCTCTCCATGTCCATAGATCGCCCCCCTCGCCTTTCTCAGCTGCTCCACCGTCCTCCCTGTGGTCAGCAAGCTAAACTCCGCCTGTAACCTCCGCCGTTCCCTTAAAAGCCCTGCCTCTGGGGTCTCTGCATACCTCCTATCGATCTGTAGTATCTCCTTAACCAGTCGGTCCATCTCTGCCCTGTCCACCTTCTCCCTGGGGGCCCGTATCGAGATCAGCTCCCCTCTGACCACCGCCTTCAGTGCTTCCCACACCACCGCTGGTGAAATTTCCCCCGTGTCGTTGACCTGCAGGGAGCTCTGAATACATATCCTCAGCCGCTCGCACTCCCCTTCATCCGCCAAAAGTCCCATATCTAACCTCCAGTGCGGGCGCTGTTACTGTCTTTACCAACCTGCAGGTGAAAAAAAATGAAATGAAAATCGCTTATTGTCACAAGTAGGCTTCTAATGAAGTTACTGTGAAAAGCCCCTAGTCGCCACATTCCAGCGCCTGTTTGGGGAGGCTGATACGGGAATTGAACCGTGCTGCTGGCCTGCCTTGGTCTGCTTTAAAAGTCAGCAATTTAGCCCTGTGCTGGGGGTCAACGCAGTGTGGTGCATGGTCTGAGATTGTGATCGCCGAGTACCCCGTGTCCACCACCCCAGCCAGCAAGGTCTTGCTCAAAATAAAGAAATCAATCCGGGAAAACACTTTATGCACGTGTGAGTAGAAGGAGAACTCCTTCACCCTCGGCTGCCCAAATCTCCATGGACCCCCCCCCCCTCTTAGTTCCTTTGCCATTGTTTTCGAGCTTGACCGGTCCAAGCCAGGGTCCATAACTGTGTTGACGTCCCCTCCCGTGACCAACCTGTGCGAGTCCAGGTCCGGTATCTTCCCCAGCATCCTCTTTATAAACTCCACATCGTCCCAATTTGGCACATACACATTTACTAATACCACCTGCACGCCCTCCAGTTTCCCACTGACCATAATGTACCGACCTCCCACATCCGAGACTATTCTACACGCCTCAAACACCACCCGCTTATTGATCAGGATCGTGACCCCTCCAGTCTTTGAAACCCGAGTGAAAGACCTGACTGACCCAGCCTCTCCTCAGTCTAACCTGGTCCGTTACTCTAAGGTGCGTCTCCTGCAACATTACCACGTCTGCCTTCAGTCCCCTAAGATGCGCGAACACACGTGCCTTTTTGACTGGTCCATTTAAACCTCGAACATTCCAGGTGATCAGCCTAGTTGGGGGGGGGGGGGGGCTCATTGTGCCCCCCCCCCCTCCGCCGATCAGCCATCCTCTTTTTTAGGCCCGCCTCCAGCCCGTGCTCCGCACCTCCACCGGTCCATCCACAGGCAGCCCCCGCCCCCAACCTCCTCTCTGGAGAAAATTATGCTTTTAGGTTATATTTAGCATAAACCGTGGACCAGAAATGCCTTAACCAGTGAGCTTCATTGCTATTGAGGACTTCTGTCGTAATAGCTATTGGTACGCAACTCTTGTTATCCAGCTTGCAATGGTTTTAGGAATCAGAGATCCATTTATTTTAAACTGACAGTTACACTTATTGTGCCAGTTATTGGAGATGCCAAGAAAAACCCTCTTGTTTATTTTGCTTTAAACAGTAACAGAACTCTTAGGGAAGAAACAGTGGAGTTTCAAATTGATGATAACAAAGAAATGTAAACACAGATGGTGTTAGCCAAACTATAAATTAAAGCCGTTTCCTATCTTGCATTGTTGTTAGCTGTAAGTGAGTAAGTGCACTATAGTTGTATCCTGCAATTTTCTATAAAGCTCAGTTTAATTGCACCACCTCGGGATGGTATATTAGGCACTGTTTGTGCCTTTTTAATGCATTTTTTAAAAAAAATCAGATAAGTGTGCTTTGTATGGATATATAATATAATTTCACCTTTCATGAAAGCATTTGATCATTACAAATTGTGTATTAGGCGTGTAACCTGATAGGCTTTAGCCTTTGTACATTGTATGATAATTTAAATTTTTGAATGCTGAAACCGTTTTGGCGCTTTTAAAAAACCCAATATATGTTACACGCACCGAGTAATTAAAAGAGACGGGAGGGCGAGGGAAGGAACATTTGTTACAACAGCTTTCTAAAGGGTAAGTGTTGCAAAGTGAGAATTGCATATTTGAAATTAAAACGGCAGCAGACTTTCTTTAAATGCTCCACTGTTTGTCTCCAGCGGAGCAACTCGTTCGTAATTTCGGTCCAATTTGGAAGAACTCGCAGCTTTGCGTTGCATCCTTGGAAACTACAGACAGGTGCCGAAAATCGAACGTTTCCTTTGTTGTGGATCAAAATTGGCATCCTGAAGCTTTCAGTATTTGCAGCACATAGTCAAGCTGTCCTGTTACTCCCCTCCAGTACATCCCCGTGCGATAGATACTTCCACACTTTGTCAGCCGTGGATGATTTAGTGCGTGCAATCTGTGCAAACGCCGAGAGAGTTTGAGACGTCCGCGGAGAATTGATTTTCGAGACTGCCGTTTAATTTACACATGCGCAAGGCCTTGCAACTGTTTGACGAGTGGCCTTGATTTCTGTGCTGTCATTCTTCAGATTTCTGGCTCCTAGTTGATCGGAATCTGTGGCAGCAGCTCTTTCTTGGCTGTTTGTCTAGGAAGAGGCCTCTGAATCGCTGGGATCAATTAAACCATCTCCAGAAAGTGTTTTGTGCTAACTCCTCAGTATTGTAGCTGTCCAGTAGTGTGTTGGGGCATGACCTTGCTGAACTGCATCCTGATTGGGGAAATTTTGCCTGTGTAGTTGCTCATTCTTGTTGTACAATTCTCTCACAGCCAATTCTGGATGAAGTGTAATCTACACTGTACTGGAGAGCAAAATAAATACCAATGTGCTCTTTCTGATGACCATTCATTTTTAATTGCTAGTTTTTGTTTGTGTTTACCTCTCTGATCGAGCTTTTCGTCCCCACTCCTACTCTCTCACCTTATGGGGCTCAGTGTCAAAATGTGTTTGGCAATGTTCCTGTGGAGCACCTTAGAACATTTTACCATGTGAAAGGATTTTGTTGTTGCTCTTGGGTCGGGGATTTCACTGAAGTGTATCATTCCCTGATTCAAAATGAGGGCAAGAAGATGACTTGCTCCCCAGAACTCCCTTATTGCATCTTCTTGAAAGCAAGCTGATACAGGAGTCGGACAGTAATTCGCCCACCTCCCTCGCCTTGCAATTTTGATACGCACAATCTTGAAAGCTACATTAAAAAATCTATATTATTAAGAGAGGAAAAGACAATTTTCCCCAATTGATATCGCGAGGAACATTCCAACCAACAAGTGCTTTTTGAAATACAGTCACTGTTGTATGAAACAAGGGAGCCCAGTGGTGACCAGCAAGCTCCCACAAATCGCAATTCAGTTCATGATAACAAGAAACAATTGAAGGCACCGGATACTGCAAAGGCCATGGGCCCTGACAATATTCTGGCAATGGTAATAATAATCTTTATTGTCACAAGTAGACTTGCATTAACATTGCAATGAAGTTGCTGTGAAAAGCCCCTAGTCGCCACACTCCGGCGCCTGTTTGGGTACACTGATGTCCAATTCACCTAACAAGCACATCTTTCGGGACTTATGGGAGTAAACCGGAGCACCCGGAGGAAACCCACGCAGACACGGGGAGAACGTGCAGACTCCGCACAGACAGTGACCCAAGCTTTGTTTTTATATTTGTAACTGGCTGAGGAATTAAGACAATTGTCGAGGTTGTATTTGGCGAAACTTGTGAGTTTAACACTTTGCTATATTGAAGGACTTAGTCGGCATTGAATTTCCTCTGGACACAGGAAATTCTCAATTAAAAATGTGGATCAGTTTAAATATATCTAAATGTTAAAGGTGGTTAATGAGCAACAATTAGCATTTGTGGGACTGATCATAATTTGATTGAGAAATATTGCAGCTACAGGAAGACTTTCATGGGTTACTTCAGCAGAAGACTATGTGGCAAAGTGGGATAAAATAGTTTTGTTGCTTATTGGTAACATTTTATTTCAGATATGAAAGTGAGCATGGTTGAGGCTATGCTGAGCCTTTTCTTGAGTTGAGTCTACTTGAATTAACGGCTGTTCTTTGGAGGCAGAACCCTTGCCGCTGCCCAAGGCTCACTCATGGCATTTGAACTCCTGATGCCCTCTCACATCAAACCACATTCCCAGTCTCTTCACACTCCACCTGATCCTCTGGGAGTGAGGTCTGCCGAATTAGAGCCCATTTTGTTTTGTGCTGTCGACCCTTTGCTGAAGTTACGATTGCACTAAGCTCCCATTCCTGGTGTCATCAGTCACCATCAATCTCTTGGTTATGGGATGGAATGGAATCTCAGGTTCACAGAACAAACTGTTGGGGATTGAACCTCATAGGTTCTGGAACGAACGATCCAGCTGTTTTTGACCCATTCCTGTTCCTTAGTATAATAGGTACTTGATCATGGCATGTTGAGCTAGTGTCAAGAACTTGGGACAGAAGGATCATAATGAGTCAATAGTTCTTTCCTTTCTTCGCCCGCAGCACCATGTCTACTTAAATAGTCATAAGAGTTGCCCTTAGACTTGACCATCCTTGACTTGAATAACCTGGTAAAAAATTAGGTATTGAGCAGAGTGTTGGTTGCGCATTCTATTTCGGCCATCTATAAATCAGTTTAGAGGGGTCAAATTTGTCCACACTGGACTGCTAGACACATGGGGTTGAGTAGGGTCATGAGGCAGGTCTATCAAGGCTCTTGTTGATTTGCCAGTTTAGGTTATCCGCTCCATCATGGAGGGTAATGCAGGTTCTACAGCATTCAAAATGGAAGGCTGATATATATATATGAAATGAAATGAAAATCGCTTATTGTCACAAGTAGGCTTCAAATGAAGTTACTGTGAAAAGCCCCTAGTCGCCACATTCCGGCGCCTGTTCGGGGAGGCTGGTACTATTATATTTAGTCATTCTTTTCCGTTTTCCTGACACAAATACATTTCAGTGGCTTGGGTAGAACTGCGCTAACATTGGGGAGATAAAACCCAGCGAATGAAAGAAAGATTGCGAAATTTAATTTCAGACTCAGAAAAAGCTCGAGTGGAGCTGTCCGCTGAGGTAAGATGGAAGGATATGCGTTTCCTGAATATTGAGAGGTTGCTGCGTGTTGCTCTTACAGTCGAAGTTCCTTTTGTGAGTTGTGTTTTTTTTGTTGTTGTTGGCTGAAATGGAAATTTGGCTGGAGACTGAGGCACAGGTAGCACTCCGATAGTCGGTCGCCATTCCATCAAGCAAGCTAACACCAACTGGATACGTATACAATTAGTAAGGACTGCATTGCTGGTGTAGAACAGAGTTGGTGTTTCTTTAACTGTCGGACCTGTTTTGTAAATACAGTACTTAGCATGTTCAGCCTTGCATGATGTGGCCACTTCCTGTGCTGAACAGTGCCGTTCATTCCAGCCATAAAATGCACTTACAAATGAATATTCCAACAGGATGAGAAACAGGTAAGTAATGTACTCAATGTGTGGTTGTCTAATTTACCTGTCAGCTAATGTCAAAGGACATGTTATAGTGAGAACTAGCTGTCAGGCTGCAGTTGAAAATTTATTAGAATTATTTTCATAGAAAGTACTCCTTTTTTTCCCCATGACTGAATGTTCATAATGCTTCACAAGTACAATTCTTGGGCTATTTGAAGTAATGAATTCCCGCCAAATCCCCCTCCACCCCCACAAATTTGCCAAGATAAACTATTTACTTAAGGGCTGTTTAAACTTTGCCTTTGCTTCTCGAGATGTACTGAGAATGCGCTCTGCCCTAACCTTTACTTTGTAATTTTCTGCCTTGCTTTGATAGCAGAGTATTGCTTGTTGGGTGGTCGTTTTTTAAAAAAAAGTGACTTCAAAGGTGCTTTTGGAGACGTCTGTGGTCCTGGACTGTCTGACCCTTGGATCTGATAAAGGTCACGCATAGACTAGAGGCCTTGAAGGGGGTGCGGGGACGGATGAGGGAACCAGGGTATTGTAAAAAAATGAGCGTAGATTTACAAGCTTCAGTCTAGCCGAGCAGAGGAACCTAGCAGTTGCCTGAGCACGGATGGTCTGGTATCAACCAATTATGTGGGCGAGGCATTGGCCGACCACAATGCTTGTTAGGAATTCACGGTGAAGATTTTCCTGCTGTAGAATGAGCTTATTTCAACAAGCTTTTACTTTTAACATGGTACCTGGTGTAAATTCCAAGTAAATAGTTTTACATCAGGAATAACGTCTGCAGAAAGTGCAATTGATTTTCAAATTCAAATCATGTAGGGGTAAAATTCTGACATGCAACTCCTTCATTCTTCTGCAAGCAAATATTATAAAGCTGTGCCACCCCAGCCAGTGTTTTTTTTTAGCTTTCTTCCTGTCCCGTAGCAATGAATGGAGACTCCCGGGCTATGAGGTTTTGCAAGGTACACAGCTGGCATTAAGTCAATATTTGGCTGGAATGCTTTGCCAAGCCTGCCTGCTGTACTATTGGCTGCTACGGTCTTTGTGTGTGTGTTTCCTGCTAAGCGTCATTCATCAAAGGGATCATTTCATCAATTTGCGGTCCTATCAAGGAGCTTCGCCCAGTGGGAGCTTTGGAGCCTCAACTTTGGCACATGCTTCGAATGGGCGGAAAATTCGCGGGATTTGAACGCCCAAGTTTCAGATGTGCTCCAGGTTGGGTGTCGGTTCAGTACAAATTGGTAAAGGTTACTCCCTCGTAGCACAAAATAACAAATGATGAAAGGCGTTGATGCAGAGAGAATGTTCCCACCTGTGGGGGGGAAAAATCCTAACTAGAGACCAGCAATATAAGGTAGTCACCAAGAAATCCAGCAGGGAATTCAGAAGAAACGTCTGCATCCAAGGGACGGTGAGAATGATGGAACCCGCTACTGCAGGGAGGGGTTGAAGTGAGTAATAGGAAGGGGAAGCTGCACCATGTATGTGAGGGAGAAGGGGGATAGAAAGTTCTGAATAAATTTCGGTGAGGAAAGATGGGGAGAAGCTTGATGAGAGCATAAACTCTGGCTGGGCCAAATGGCCTGTTCCTGTGTGATTTATCCTTTGTGACTACTCTAAAGATTCCTCTTACATGAGATGTGGGCGTTGGTGGCAGGGCCAGCATTCATTGCCCATTCCTAATTACCCTTGAACTGAGTAGCTTCCTGGGGCGGTTAAGAGTCAACCACTTTGCTGTGGATTGTAGACATGCTTAAGCCACACCAGGTAAGGACGGCAGATTTCCTTCCCAGCAGGGCGCTAGATTGGGGTTTCACAGCAATTGGCGATGATCATGGTCAGATTTTGTTTTTAATTCGTTGAATTTAAATTCCACCACAGTGGGATTTGAACCCATCAGCCCAGACCATCTGGACTTAGATTACTATCCCAGTGACGTTACACCACCGTCTCCCCAGAGTAATGATGAAATCTGTCCCCTCCTTTCTGATGGCCTTTGAACCAGTCATGTTAAGTATCACAATACAAAGGCATAGTAAATATATGGGTAGTGTCCTCTATCTAGAAATCATTGTTGGCAATGTAAACGCTTAACCCGCTTATCTGATGATTCCCTATCTGCTGTTCGAATATGGTTGTTAACCCTTTCGTTTTAAGTGAATTAGTGTCTCCACTGAAATTGCAAATAATGTCAGATGACCATGTCAAGCATTTAACTGGTTATATTGACAACAGTAGCACCAGTGATCAGCTTTGCCCCCAGGCAGACGACATTTAAAAAAAACCGACACTTACCTTTTAAAGGCAAGTACGTTATTCTGCTTCTGCCATTGTTTCTGGCATGTCCTAATAACCTGTCTAAAGCAAACCTCTCCTACCCGCTCCCCTTGTCTTGTGTTCTTCTTTCCCATTGCTGGGTGGCAGGGCGAGAGTGAAAATTCACCGTGGGCAGTTTGGATAGTTAGTGCCAGCAAACAGCTTATATGGATGGCTGGTTGCTGACCTACTTCACTTGATGTGCAAAATGGTTATACTCGGTGCTCTTCACCTACCGTTCCACGATCACAGCTGTGCCCACAGCGTAGGCACAAAGTGCGAGTGAGGTGCTTTCACAAAAAGGTGTGGAAGTCAGCGGGCGCGTTTCTTCCCTCTGGCTCATTATCTGTGTCATTATCTTGCTGAGCAGCATAGGAGAGACTTGAGGGTGAGTTGCCTATGTGTGTTCTCAGCAGTCAAATGGTTTGTGGTATGGCTATGAGAAAATGCAAATTGGAGTTTAAAAAATAACGCTTCAGATTCATTCAACCAAGATGATGACGCTTTGTAGCAAAGGCCTGTTCATTTTGCGTTTAAAAAAGCCTGTTCCCCTTTGGGGTAGATCAGAATGAGCTGAATGGGTAGCTTCCTGTAATAATAACCCTGCTTCCTATTACATCTTTCTGCCAGTGTGCCCTCTCCCACCGTTATAGATATATCCTGGTGCACACAAACACGCTCTGTTTGGGGTCCTTTGATCTGTTTCCTTATTGCTGCTGTTTTTGTTGGAATTTATTTTTTTTTGCTCAAGCATAAAGAGGCTTCTTTGTTGTAGAGCCAGAAGTCTGCAGAAGGAGGTCAGGCTATCATCACTGGAGAAAGTGCACTGCCCTCGTGCACCATGACAGAGATGTATCACTAGGGCCAGGTCACCACCACAGGTAGCCGCTTCCTTCGTAGTTGGTACGATTCTGTGGGCAAGCTTTGGGCCAGCTTGGCGCAGGGCGCATTGGGCCTACGAGCGCAACATCATTTACCTCCTATGATTTGAGGCCCAGCAGCAGTGGGTATGTCTCAGTGGGAGAAAGAAGTCTGCACTTAAGTCGCACACGATAAGGCACCAACTTTAATCTGTTTCAGAGGCAGGCAGATGGGAAACGGCAAACGTGGAAGCAATCTGTTTTAAAATTGAAACTAAGCATTTGACAGGAAGCGAGATCTTGGAACCATGAAGAAGGACACTTTACTTATACTGTTCTGAAGGAAATAATGCGGGTTTCACTTGCACACCTTTAACTCTGCTCAGTAACGAGTCCAACAAGACCACGGGCCTGTGCAGAGTAAACTTCCAGGTAAAAGCGGCTCTTTTCACTTGGCAGAATTCATGCAGTTGGTAGCTAAACAATCTAACCATGCAGACTTGTTAATTTAAACTGCTTCATGTCATCATTAAGAGGGAGCACTATTGATCTTTTTTAAAAAAGTGTTGTTCATGACGAAAAAGGACTTGGAGCTAAGACCTTCATTATTTGGACATAAAGGATTAATTATAAGGCGGCGTAATTTGCCAGATGGTAGGAGGTGAATTGTCGGGTAGTTAAGGATTGCTATTGGTGAGGGATTCTCCTTCAGCTGCCAGCTCTGAATCTGAAGCATGCTTGTTGATGGTGAAAAATATTCAGTGGGAGGCAGCACAGTGGTGCAGTGGGTTAGCCCTGCTGCCTCACGCCGCCGAGGTCGCAGGTTCGATCCCGGCTCTGGGTCACTGTCTGTGTGGAGTTTACACATTCTCCCCGTGTTTGCGTGGGTTTCGCCCCCACAGCCCAAAGATGCGCAGGGTAGGTGGATTGGCCACGCTAAATTGCCCCTTAATTGGAAAAAAATGAATTGGGCACTCTAAATTTATTTTAAAATATATATATATTAAGTGGGTATAAAAGGCCAAGTTATAAAGTTTAGAAATGTCATTTTATCAGGAGCTTGGGGCCACGATTCTGAATTGAAAGTTCAGTGTAGAATTAAAGGGAGTTCCATTCTGTGGTCAAGGAAGGCAGGCAAAGGTTTGAGGGGCGTCTGGCACAAGTATTTTTTTGTGTAAGAGGAAGTAACCATGAATTAGGAAGTCGCAGCACTGAAAACCTTCTGCTGATAACTCTGCCTGGAAGTCTAACTCAGTCGAAAACCTACCGAACCCACAAAGACTCTGGTCCCAAGTTAATTAATATCAGAACATTTCTCTTGAAGATCGATGAAGAATTACACAGTCAAATCTGCACACCTTTTGTATGGTCACTTTCTGGATGTCCAGCCTTCACTTTGGGCAACCTCAAATGAGGAATCTGCTTGGGGATGGTGGTGCACCTCTTGTATCTCCACCCGTGGATCATTCATGGTTGTTTTTGGTTTTGGGTTGGCCTTATTTTGTAGTCCCCACGAGATAATGATCATTGCAGTCCTGGATTACAATTCTTATTATAGATGTTGACGTGTATTTGGGCTCTTCCCACGTAACAACCAAACAGTTTGAAGAAGGGGAATCTTTGCTTTGTCGATTCCAATGCAACTTATTACACTTAGCAGGGAATACATTTTTAAAATGTCCTTCTGGTGGCCGGGAAGCGGGGGCAGGGGGCGGTGTGGGGGGGGGGGGGGGGGATAACTAATCACATCAAACTGTTGGAATACAGTTATAGAAGGTAGTGCAGAATGTGAACAATGTTTATGATAGGAACATGTAGCACGATGGTCTGTCAATTCTTGTTTCACTGATATACTTGGTTAACTTAAAATTAATTTTGTTTTGGTGGCGTCAGTTCAATTGCGCGTAGCGATGAAGCTACGTCTAGGGATCTAAAGATATTCCACCGTTCTGCGGTCTAAACTGCATGGACTTTTTTTTTTATTGTGGTATGATCCACACTGATGGGCGCACCCTTCTGCGGGTGGGGAAATTGTCCTGTCCGGGTTGGGCAGTGCCCATTCGAGACCTGACTGGAAAGGACGGGGGGCGGAGGGGGGGGTGGGTTTGGTAATTCTTTTGTCCTCTGGCAACATTGCGAAGAATAACTCTTGATCTTTGATTTTTGTTCTATGTGTGTGTGTGTGTGATAGAACCGGGGCCGCTTGGCTGAAAAGAGAACAATTCCTTTGCCGCCAACGAGAGTACCTAAGAAAGAACTGACCTCGGCTTTTACAAATAGTGAAGATAGTGAAGAGAGCGAGAAAGCACATGGTGACCGCCCTCCTGAGGTAAAACAGGAAGAGGAGATACAGGCTAGCACAATGAAAAGAAGGTAACAGTTTACAAAGTGTTTAATTTATGTTGGAAGATAGATCTATGAGGTTATTTTACAAAGGCTACATATGGTTCACACCATGCATTGTTGCCTCTATAATTAGGAAACCATGGTGTTCAGTTTCACAACTGTATCAGGGCAGTGGGGTTGGCATTTATTAAAAAAACATTTTTAATGCCAATTACGTCACAGTGGTGGAAAATACTTTGGCAATAGTCCGAAAGGTTGTAATCGGCATACTATAGCGGCAATGCTGCACTCTGATAAACGATCCAATTTGTTGAGTTGTTTTAACCTGTTCGGTAATAAGATGCCCCTGAAGGAATATCGGGTAGGAAAATTTTACTTGCTCCAGTGGTCACTGTGAGACTTTCCATTTATCATTGGAAGCCCGGAGTTTCGCAACACAGTAGGAGGCCACCGTCCTGGCCCTCCGAAAGTGGGAAACACTACGGTGTTTCTTGCCATGTGCCAGGGGGGTACGTATATCGTAAAACTGCGGCACTGTGACATCTCTCCGCATGTTCACCTTAGCTGGCGCTGCCAAACGCTTTGCCGAATTTGCTCCTGGTGTGCCCCAGGATTGGTGGAGCCAGCAGCGTTCCCATGGCCTCACCCTCCCTCTGACCTACTCCCCCACAACGCGGGTGCAAAACCTCTTCAATATTTTTTTCCCTTTTCAAATATTTACCCACTTCCCTTTTACTTTTCATGCCGCCATTGACTGTTCACACCACTCTGTTTCTGGTACGACTTTCCACAAGCCACTCGTGTTTTTTTCTTTTGAAATATTCTCCTAACCTCATTTTTAATTGCAAAAAAAAACCCATTCGGCAGGCTTTGAAGTAGAATTGAGAATAAATCTGTGCCGGGCTGCTTCAGTATCTTGCCTCACGGCTCATTTGGGAGGAAAGGTCTCCCCTCCGTGTCGGGGGCCCCCATCACCAGCCCCTCACTCCCCCCCCCCATGCATCCCCTGGGTGAAACTGGAAGCAAAGAAATATGTTCGCAAAGCTGCTGCCGCCCTTGTAATGCGATTCGCTGCTGGCAGATTTTCAGCAGTGGCCTGTGGTGGCTTGTCTTCTGTCGATTCCACACTGTTGTTTCCGCTTCCCTCCCCGGGGACAAGTTGCGTTATCTCCTTGTCATTGCTTGCTGCTTCTTCCAGATGGCACAGTTGAGATGACGAGCTCATGGGTTTTGGGGGGGGGGCCATGGATAATTTCCTGTGGTAGTTCGTCGGTTCATGAATTTTCTCGATGCACTGTGTTAGCACGTTAACCCATTTAGGCAGAGCTCAGTTAGTGCGGAGAGGAATATTCTGTGTGTGAGAGGGGAGGAAAAAGGGCTACACCAAGAATAAGCAACTGCCCGCTTTCTTCGCGGGGGGGGGGGGGGGGGGCATGTTGTTTGGACTTAATATTATAAATCTGCAATGAAGCAAAACCCAAGAATTAAGGCAGTAAGTCGTTCCGCAGGCTCCATTTTAGCACATTTACCCATTTAGACAGTGTTGTTGGACTAAATCATAATGCAATCTTACGTGAACATGTTAACTGGAGTAGGTCAAACCCCACCATGTTTACAATTGTGGGCAGATATTCAGGAATTATTTGCTGTGTGGCAGAGCATTGAAGCACAAATGCACGTTGCCAATGTGCAACCTCAAACTGTTTCCCTCGCTCCCTTTTACCAATGGTTTTTGAAACAGTTAATTTTGTCTCTTGCCGTCACTGTGCTTGAACACACTGCAGGCTACATCACACCGGGTAACACACAGGAATGGACCACACTGTGCCCCTGGGTCCCCCTCCCATCTGACGTCACCTCGCCCCATCAGCATAAACTTATGGGAATTTGTTAAGGGAGGCACAGCTGCGTCTGGGGTTATTTTCCAAGTCCACCGCCTTTCTGGCTGCTTTGACAAGTCAGACACGCATTCTGAGAATCTGTGGCATGTGCCGGGCTGAATTCTCCGCTTCCGACCGCCGGCCGCGAGAATCACGATCGGGCGGAGAACAGGGCACAATGGAAAAATCGCAATTTGCGCTCGACGCGGATTCCGTCTTCATGCTGGCGGCGTTGTCGTAGCTCGCGCTGTGCACAGGCAGGTGCATGCAAACCCGTCATTTGCATGGATTTAAATCTCATTAGCAGATTGGATACTTCATGCTCCACCCCTCCGCGATACCCCACCCCTCTTAGACAGAGGTCTCGCGGGTGCAAATTAGTGTAAGTATTTACACCTGGGGGTCTTGGCACCATGGCTGCTGAGGGGTGCAGGAGGCGTCAAAATCTCTCAAAAGCCCTCAAAAATTGCTGGGCTTGTGAGGGGTGGCCTCCCGGTCTGGGGGCAGTAACGGTGAACGACTTGGTGCCAAGTCTGTGAACTCGGTGTGTCCCCCTTGGGGTCAGGTTGGCCACACTCAGACTGGTTCACCTCAAACGAAGAATACCTTCTCCGTGGCCTTTGGAACTCTGGTTCTTTGCCCCTCTCAGGACAGAGGCCTCAGTGACCCCCACCCCTCAGGATCACAAGCTGTCTCCTCCCGGTGAGATTGGCAGCACTGACTGCCGCTGCCACCTCCCCTCAGGTGCTGTTCAGGAGAGCGCGCTTGAGTCTGCGGCCCACCCTGGGAAAGGGGATGCCTTTCCGCTCCACATTGGCATCGAGCAGTGGGTCCACCTTGGATTCCAGAACTCGGGGATTGGTCTTCTGTGAGCCATCTTCGTGGCTGCCGTGAATGTCTGGTTAGTGGAGCGCTTAAAAACAGCTCCAGCTGCCAGGCTCTTTAGCGCTAACTCCGGCCTCAGCGATTGCAATGCCCATTAGGGCCGGGAATTGTTTTCACTTCACACCAGCAGAGTGCTGGCTCATTTGCATGTTCTCAATCCCGGGATGAGTACCCCTCCCAACGGGAACAATAATTGCATGCTATTCCGTCCTGGTGGGAACACTTAGGGTGCGATCTAACGGGGAAAAAAGTTGCCTTGCGGGCGGGTTTAGAGGGGTGTTTCCTGGTGCATAGAGCGCCGGGAACGGCCCCACTATTGAATGGGATGGTTACTTTTATCAGGCCTTGGCCTTCATTACCTTAATTTCCTGCACTGAGGAGCTCCGCTAGCTGGTGCAGGAAGAGCTTGGTGGCACCCCGACCGCTCAAACTCACAACGTGACACCGGACAACCCAATATCCCAGCGTACCTATTGGGGAGTCCACAAGCCTCCCGTACTCACCCCATAAAGGCAGGCCCTCCCGGGCCCAATCACCAGCGTGGGCAAAATGCCACCTTGGTACTGCCAGCCTAGCAGTGCCCTCCCAACCTCTGATTGCGCCCCTCCCCCCAATACCGTTCTGCCTAGACCCCATCTGTGGAGGCCAGTGTTAAATGGCACCCGGCTGGGATCTCGTTGGCGAGTGGACTCGATCCTGGGCGTTGATTAGATCCAACAAGTGCATATCCAAGAGTTCCTAACTGCTCACGTAATCACTGTCCGTGACTAACGGAATACAACGGAATAGCAACTAACGGGATGCAGATCATGACGTCTAGCGAGATCTCGTTAGATCTCGTGAGCCGTGGTGAGCCGGGTCTTGCAAGATTTACTGGCTGCATTGCATCCCGAGTCAGGTGCAGTGCAGCTGTTAGATTTCCCCCCCTAGTATCCCAAACAGGGAATCCTGGCCACGGTTTGTGATTTTGAACCCAGAACAAAAAACGGTTAAAAAATGGTGTCCAGTGTACGGCTGACCTTTGACATATACTCCCAATGTCTTCAGTTACTGTGGAGCCACTATCTGGAGTTCCGTTTCCAACCCCTTCTCCAAGCCGTTCCTTGACACTCTTCTCTTTGATTAAGATTTGGATGCTCTACTGAGTTCTCTGTTTGCTCATTGTCTGACCACACCTGTGTGCAGCATTTGGAGCATTTCTCTACCTTAAAAAGTCAGACATAAATGCAGGTCGTTGTATATATAATCATACACATGGGGCATGACATAATATAAATGTATCTTCATTCCAATAATGGAAGAAAATAAACAATAGTGTGATGACTTTTGACATGGAAGCAGAACAATAAGGAAAACTTTTAATTTATTTTAATGTCTGTGGAATCTAATTGTTTTTAAAGAGAGTTTGCGTCAATTGTAAAGGAATCAATTGCAATTTTCTTGGATAATGCTCCAATTGACTTGTTGCCTCTTGATCTGGTAGCAATATCAACAGGAATTGGGAAGATAAGAAAGAAGCCATGTTGCTGGCAGCCACAAAGGATATGCCAATGTTATAATGACTATTTGAAGCGAAGTTTATCTTTTTATTGGAAATCCTATTTGCTCTGTTAATTTATATGTAACTTGTCTTGGTTCTGATTCATGTTAAAATCAAAGCTCCGGATCACTGTCCTTGTGGAGTTTGCACATTCTCCCCATAGGTCTCAGCCCCACAACTCAAAGATGTGCAGGGTAGGTGGATTAGCGATGTTAAATTGCCCCTTAATTGGAAAAAAAAGAATTGGGCACTTTAAATGAATTTTTTTTTTAAGTCAAAGCTACAACACCTAGAATAGTGTTTGTTGGTCATTCCTTCATCTGGGACCATTCAGTAAAATTAGTTATTTTGTTTTACGGTTTCTCCATGGGGATCATAATAATACGAATGTGTTCAATGCCAAAATTAATAAGATAACGCATAAATCATTCAATCCTCCATCCATGAACCAGAGTTTGACAATTTACAGAAAATTCACTCAATGTTGCGCAATAGATCAGGGATATCCTCCTGCATTTGATGGCGAATCTCTGGCGACCTATCTGATCATGGTGGGAGTGACTGGAAAGGTAATACACCAGGAAGGGAGGGCAGCACGGTAGCATTGTGGGTAGCACAATTGCTTCACAGCTCCAGGGTCCCAGGTTCGATTCCTGGCTTGGGTCACTGTCTGTGTGGAGTCTGCACGTTCTCCCCGTGTGTGCGTGGGTTTCCTCCGGGAGCTCCGGTTTCCTCCCACAGTCCAAAGATGTGCGGGTTAGGTGGATTGGCCATGATAAATTGCCCTTAGTGTCCAAAATTGCCCTTAGTGTTGGATGGGGTTACTGGGTTATGGGGATAGGGTGGAGGGGTTGACCTTGGGTAGGGTGCTCTTTCCAAGAGCCGGTGCAGACTCGATGGGCCGAATGGCCTCCTTCTACACTGTAAATTCTATGATTCTATGACCCAACCAGGGCTCCCTCTCCTGATCACTGTGTAACACACAGACATAAGCAGCTAATGCTCAACAACTCGGGTAGCATCTGTAGACGGAGAAACAGAGTCGCCATTCCAGGTTAATCACTTTTCATCAGAACTCCCTTCTTTCTTGCTGGAATGGGCAAACGTTGGATTTGGCTACTGCGAAGTCTCTGTAGTTGAATAGCTGGCTTATACTTATTCTAATGGTCACTCAAAAAAAAAAATGACCATGCTGATGGATTACTAAAAGGCAGCTTCGGAACTGCACCCCAGCAAGGAGTCAACTCTACTCGAGCGCAAAGAATTGGCGGCATAGCAGAGTCTACATTATTACCAGTTGACGAATTGTCCCAACATTCCCAATGGTTTCTCCTTTGGTTAGGTGCTGCCATCATTTATTGGACGATAATTTAATAAAACAAAATGACAATTGGACAAATGCTGATAGCCAGGGAAGGAGCAGGGCGACCTCGAGGTGGCTGGAGGAAGAGATGTCCGAGGTGAAGTGGGAAATGGGAGAGCATCAATATGAGCCTGCGTGGCTCAAACAGTCAGCAGCATTACTGACTGAGTGATCGAAGGAATGGGGTGGCAGTCTCGAGCAGAGATGGGATCTTCATGCTGCGGTTCTGGTATTGGTGCTCAAATGTCTCACAGAATTGTTTGGTGTGAAGCGAGATCGATCAGCGCGTGGATAGAAAGATCAAATCGCCTTTCCTCTCAAGACTTGGTTTTGAATCCAGCCCAGGCTAATGAACTGAAAGCTTCCTGTTCACTGGGTGCGAAAGGTACAACAGGAAACGCGTTTGGACCGTCTGGCCTCGGCTCCTCATGGGCACGGGGCCACGGTGAAAATTGGCCGTAGGTTGGTAGTCATTGGCAGTCGCACTCAACAAGGCCACAAAGGGTTGCGTGGGGGGCAGAAAAGTGCCCCACTGTTCGTCAGGGGCTGCAGTTAAGATGGTTAAAGATGGATCTGCATTTAACCTGACACTGGATGTCTGAGGTGGAAAGTATTCCACATTCATCCTTTATCTTGGCATACCAGATGGACTTAACGATTGGCTCTGAAAGTTTTAATCGCTGTGTAATATAACCTCGTGTGCCTGAAGACACATCTGTCTGAGCGAAAGAAATTGCATTTTGAGGTGCTTCCTTTGCACGGCAGGGGTTCAAATACCCCATGGGGCCAGGGGGGAAAAAAATCCTTCAAATGTGTCGTATTGCAAAGCATGTGTTGGATTTGGGCCAGGGTTTTCAGGAAGCTGCAATTGATCTCATGAGGATTAAGAGCCAATACTAAAAGGAAATGGCTAGTTATATCCCAGCAATAATGCAGTATTAAAATGACAAATGGGCAGACAATAGACCTTCCTTAACAAAGAACGGATGGGAATAAGTAATAAAAGTGGCTGCAGAGGAAAAGGTTTTGAATTAAATTGTTTGTCTGCATGCTGCCCATTTAATCTTTGGAAGGGGTTCCAGAAATAGAGCTAAATCATTTTATAACAGTTTTTTTTTAACTTTCTCCTCATGAAAAGGATTGTTCACAGTTTGGAATTTAACATTGCAGATCGTCAATACTGAGTAGGGTAGGGTAGTGGTCGCTCGTGTGTACGTTCCTGGAATTGTAAGCTGGAGGCCAGGAATAATGAGTTTGAATGCCACCACAGTAACAGGGAAATTTAAATTGAAACAAATACATCTGGAATAAAAAGCTTGTACCGGTAATGATGGTGACGCAGGCGTCTCGAGGAGATTGAGGCCGGAATTCTCCGACCTTTCACACCGGTGGTGTTCTCTAGTCCGACCGGCAGCGCACCCCCATCCTCCCCCACCCCCCCCCCCCCCCCCCCCCCCCCCCCGGGTGGCTTCAGTGGGAGCAGAAAATCCCGCTGCCTGTGAATAGCGTGGAGCCTCCTGCTGGCGAGAACAATGCAGCTGGGAGGCCGGAGAATCGCGCCCTCAGTAAGGCTTTTGACAAGGTCACACATGGGGGACTGGTCAAGAAGATAAGAGCCCATGGGATCCAGAGCAATTTGGGAAATTGGAACGAAAATTGGCTTTGTGGTAGGATGATGTGGAGAGGCCAGCGTTGGGACTGGGGTGGGCACAGTAAGAAGTCTTGTAACACCAGGTTAAAGTCCAACAGGTTTCTTTCAAATCACTAGCTTTCGGAGCACTGCTCCTTCCTCAGGTGAATGGAGGAAGGAGCAGAGTTCCGAAAGCTGGTGATTTGAAACAAACCTGTTGGACTTTAACCTGGTGTTGTAAGACTTTTTTGGTAGGAGGCAGAGGGTGATGGTCAAAAGTTGTTTTTGTGACGGCGTGCCTGTGATCAGTGGTGTACCTCAGGGGTCAGTGCTGGGTCCCTTGCTGTTTGTAGTGTGCATTTAATGATGTAGACATGAACGTAGGAGGTACGATCAGTAAGTTCGCAGGTGAGACGAAAATTGGTGGATTGGTAAATAGCGAGGAGGAAAGCCTTAGGTTACAGGACAACATAGAGCGACTGGTTAGATGGGCAGGAGAATGGCAAATGGAATTTCATTCTGAAAAGTGTGAGGTGATGCATTTTGGAGGGATTGACAAGGCAAGGGAATGCACAATGAACAGTAGGATGGAAAGAGGTACAGAGGACCTTGGTGTGCATGTCCAAAGATCCTTGAAGGCAGCGGGACACGTAGATTAGGTGGTTAAGAAGGTATATGGGATACATGCATTTATCAACCGAGGCACAGAATATGAGAGCAGGGAGGGTATGTTGGGGCGGAGTAAAACGCCCGTTAGGCCACAGCTGGAGCACTGTGTACAGTTCTCGTCATCACACTACAGGAAGGATGTGATTGCAGTGGAAAGCAGGTAGGGGAGATTCGTCAGGATGTTGCCTGGGCTGGAGCGTTTCAGCTATGAAGAGAGGCTGGTTAGGCTGGAATTGTTCTCCTTCGAGCAGAGAAGGCTGAGGAGGAGCTGATTGAAAATTATGAGGGATACAGATAGGCTAGATGGGAAGTCAATAACCAGGGGGCATTGATTTGCGTTAAGGGACAGGAAATGAAGAGGGGATTTGAGGAAAATCCTTTTTTACCCAGAGGGTGGTGGGAATCTGGAACTGGCTGCCTGAGACCTGGTAGAGGCGGGAACCCTCACAGCATTTAAGGATCGTCTAGATGAGCACTGGAAATGCATACAAGGCTACGGATCAAGTTCTGGAAAATGGGAATAGTAGATGTTTGCTGGCCAGCATAGACAAGATGGGCCGAAGAGACTGTTTTTGTGCTGTAAACCTCTATGATCTACAGCCAATGACTATAGATACAAAAGCAATGTTTAAAAAAAGGTCAATTTTTCAATCGCTGGCCTAAAGTGCATCTGTCCCCAACAACCCCCCCCCTCCCCCACTCCCCCAATCCCCGAATTGATCACAGATTCTTGATGGGCGATCCTGCTGGTGGAGGGTTTGTATCGGGGGTGGAACATGAGACCAGAAAACGTAGCCTGCAGTTTCGCAGTCCAGTTTTGCGTTCTGTGAAATGCCTGTGATGCGAAACTCGCGCATGCCTTTTGAATTGAGGGGGCGGGGAGGGCAACTTTCTTTGCGTTCAAAATACGGAAAGAGATTGCGTTTTACAAACCGTCTTTTCAGTATCATAACGTGCCTCTCCTCTTGAGGCATTCGCAGCTAGTTTTCCTCTCCCAGGCTGCACGATTTCAAGGATCACAACGATTGCAACAGATCACGATCCCACGCACATGGGCATGTACGTGCATGGGACCGTAGCTGATGGGCTTTCTTTTAAAATGACTTCTGGGCTCTATTAGTTCAATTCACATTCTCTTCAAAAAGGCAAGGAAATCCTGAGGAAATACTGGATTGGAATTGCCACTCTTGGATATAACTTTGAGCCACCTCTTCAGCTTCCCACATATTATAACTTTGGTCCTCCTTTCCCCATTTTCCCATGCAATGTGCTGTGCACAGTTAGACCAGAAAGACATAGGAACAAAAGTTGGCTACTTGGCCTCTTGAGTCTGCTCCGCCATTCAATGAGATCATGACTGCAGGTACAGCAGGCGGTGAGGAAAGCTAATGGCACGCGGGCCTTCATAGCGAGAAGACTTGCGCCTAGGAGTAGGGATGTCTTGCTGCAGGTATAAAGACCTTGGTGAGGCCACACCTTGAGTATTGGGTGAAGTTTTGGTCTCCTAGTTTGAGGAAGGACATTCTTGCTCTTGACGGTGTCCAGCGAAGATTCACCAGACTAATTCCTGGGATGACAGGACTGACATCTGAAGAAAGACTGGATCGACTGGGCTTGTACTCACTGATTCTAGAATCCACTGTTAAGGATGAGATTTCTAAATTCTTGGAAGTGCAGAGTCGGATTAGGACAAGTCAGCATGGATTTAGTAAAGGGAGGTCGTGCCTGACAAACCAGTTAGAGTTCTTTGAAGAGTTAACAAATAGGTTAGACCAAGGAGAGCCAATGGATGTTATCTATCTTGACTTCCAAAAGGTCTTTGATAAGGTACCTCACGGGAGACTGCTGAGTAAAATAAGGGCCCATGGTATTCAAGGCAAGGTACTAACATGGATTGACGATTGGCTGTCAGGCAGAAGGCAGAGAGTTGGGATAAAAGGTTCTTTTTCGGAATGGCAACCGGTGACGAGTGGTGTCCCGCAGGTTTCAGTGTTGGGGCCACAGCTGTTCTCTTTATATATTAACGATCTAGATGACGGGACTGGGGGCATTCTGGCTAAGTTTGCCGATGATACAAAGATAGGTGGAGGGGCAGGTAGTATTGAGGAGGTGGGGAGGCTGCAGAAAGATTTAGACAGTTTAGGAGAGTGGTCCAAGAAATGGCTGATGAAATTCAACGTGGGCAAGTGCGAGGTCTTGCACTTTGGAAAAAAGAATAGAGGCATGGACTATTTTCTAAACGGTGACAAAATTCATAATGCTGAAGTGCAAAGGGACTTGGGAGTCCTAGTCCAGGATTCTCTAAAGGTAAACTTGCAGGTTGAGTCCGTAATTAAGAAAGCAAATGCAATGTTGTCATTTATCTCAAGAGGTTTGGAATATAAAAGCAGGGATGTACTTCTGAAGCTTTATAAAACACTAGTTAGGCCCCATTTAGAATACTGTGAGCAATTTTGGGCCCCACACCTCAGGAAGGATATACTGGCACTGGAGCAGGTCCAGCGGAGATTCACGTGGATGATCCCAGGAATAGTAGGCCTAACATACGATGAACGTCTGAGGATCCTGGGATTATATTCATTGGAGTTTAGGAGGTTGAGGGGAGATCTAATAGAAACTTACAAGATAATGAATGGCTTAGATAGGGTGGACGTAGGGAAGTTGTTTCCATTAGCAGGGGAGACTAGGACCCGGGGGCACAGCCTTAGAATAAAAGGGAGTCACTTTAGAACAGAGATGAGGAGAAATTTCTTCAGCCAGAGAGTGGTGGGTCTGTGGAATTCATTGCCACAGAGGGCGGTGGAGGTCGGGACGTTGAGTGTCTTTAAGACAGAAGTTGATAAATTCTTGATTTCTCGAGGAATTAAGGGCTATGGAGAGAGCGCGGGTAAATGGAGTTGAAATCAGCCATGATTGAATGGTGGAGTGGACTCGATGTGCCGAATGGCCTTACTTCCGGTCCTATGTCTTATGGTCTTATGGAGTTCAGAAGAATGAGAGGGGATCTCATAGAAACGTATAAAATCCTGATGAGACTGGACAGGCTAGATGCGGGAAGAATGTTCCCGATGTTGGAACTAGGGGTCACATCCTAGATGTTCCAGAACTAGGGGTCACATCCTAAGAATAAGGGGTAAGCCAATCAGGACGGAGATGAGGAAGAACTTCGTCTCTCAGAGTTGTGAAGTTGTGGAATTCTCTCCCACAGAAAGCTGTTGGGGCCGGTTTGTTGGATATATTCAAGAGGGAGCTGGACGTGGCCCTTGCGGCTAAAGGGAGAGAAAGCGGGAGTGGGATACTGAATTTGCATTATCAGCCATGATCATATTGAATGGTGGTACAGGCTCGATGGGCTGAATGGTCTATTCCTGAACCTATTTTCTATGTTTCTGAGTGTTCTGATGGGCGGGGCTCTCTGGCCACGCCCGCCCGGCGACCGGAAATTCCTGCCCGAGGTCAAAGGACCTTTACATGGTGCGTGTCCCGCCCGTGGAGATCTAGCGGCGGGCGAGGCGGAAGAATCTGGCCCGATATGGTCCTCAAGTCCACATTCCCGCCGTATCCCCATAACCCTCGATTCCCTCACTGATTAAAACTCTGTCTCTCTCAGCCTTGAACACACTTAACGACCCAGTTTGTACAGCTCTCTGCGGTAAAGAATTCCGCAGATTCACTCCCCTCTGAGAGAAGAAATTACTCCTCATCTCTGTCTTAAACCCCTTACTCTGAGATTATGCCCTCTGGTCCTAGACTCTCCCACAAGGGGAAACAACCTCTCAGCATCTACCCTGAGAATTATGTATGTCTCAATGTATGCCTGCATGTTTTCCTGAGAGGACTGCTACACAATCTGGTGTTTCTAGCAGTTGCCAGTGAGAGAACAAGACTTTACCATACCGGGACTGATCCTGGCGTTGCCCTCGTCCAGTTTTAATAGGAGTGGGAACAATGTGTGTGCTTGGGAAGGGGTGGGGACGTGTTTTGAAACAGACAACCAACCCACTTCCAGGGTGCTGGTTACTTATTTAAATATTTAAATGAGGCTGGGTGCCTCAGATTATATCAGTCTCCCAGGTTTAACACAGGTCAGGCAGCAGTGCTGACTAAATTCCATTCCCCACCCCATTTCCCTTGATTTTTTATCCCGCCCCACATGTTTGAACGTCTGTGTCCAGTTTATAACAGAACCATAGATTTGAAAATCAGACTAGATTTCTGAAGCAATAACTGATCTCTCTCTATCTCTCTCTCTCTCTCTTGCATTAACACTATTTATATTTATTGTCATGCCAGAAGTATGCACTTTGTAAACTCCATTCTGCTTTATGGAGTGGTGGAGTGATCAATGGGAATGTATGGGCTAGCATACACTGCTGCGCCAGCGCCACGGACCTGGATTCAATTCCAGCCTCGGGTGACTGTGTGGAGTCTGCACATTCTCCCCGTGTCTGCGTGGGTTTCCTCCGGGTGCTCCGGTTTCCTCCCACAGTCCAGATATGTGCAGGTTAGGTGGATTGGCCATGATCAATTGCCCCTTAGTGTCCAAAAGGTTAGGTGGGGTTGTGGGGAAAGGTGTGGGCCTAGGTAGAGTGCTCTTTCAGAGGGTCAGTGCAGACACGATGGGCCGAATGGCCTCCTTCTGCACTGTTGGGGTTCCATGGATGCTGTGAAATTCCTGCAAAGTTCAGTTTTAACATTGCCGTTGCTTGGTGGTTGCTGAAGAATATTGGGGGCGATTCTCCAAAATGGAGACCAAGTGTTCGCGCCGTCGTGAAACGGGCACGGGGACGACCGAGTCTGGCCCCCACAAGGGGGTTGGGGCGATTGTCCGGCCCGCTGCGGGGGGGGCGGAGAATCGCGCCCATTGAGTCAAAAAGGCTCGAAATCTGCACCACTCATTGATCACTTTCAGCAAGAGGCCTTCAACAAATTAGGCCTCAAAATTACATTCGGAAGGGGGCTAAAGCTTGTTTTAAGCGTCCACCCAGGAATTGGTCAATACCTACACGGGCTAGACGATGGGTCTTCCACTATCTGGTTGGGTGTGCCTTCAGTCCATCATGCATCTAAAATGGGCACAACACATTTCAATTTCTACTTCGAAATGCCTCTAAGTCTTGAGCCAGAAAATGAAAAATGTATTTTGTTTCATTTTATGTTGTAATTCGATGTTACTGGTGGGAAAGTTTTGTACAAAGTGGCTAGGAACTCTCCCGTAACCGCTGCATTCAATCTTTTGTAGGGATAGACAACCCAACCTGCCCAACATGTAAGCAATGACTAATAGGTTTAGTCAAGCCTTAACTGGATACTGGTTGGGACTGTTCCCACTTGTGCAAGAACTGGCAGGAGTGTGTCTCATTAACATCAGCCCTCGGGGATGGGGTGGGGCAAGGGGGTTTGGATTCACAGCTGTCTCCAGCTTACTCACAGAGCACCATTTGTGCTCGAGCTCCGCAGGAAAGCAGACGCTTTACCAGGCAGGCCCAGCCAGTTGGAAGGGAGCCCGAGCATGGAAAGTGGGACCAACAAACCCCCGAAAAGGTGTGACCGTCCATCCCCAGGACTGCCTTCTATCAGTGTCAAAGACTGGCAGGCTCTTCACATTAAAAGGTTAGCAAAGCATAAGTGAATGTGAATTTGGATCAAGGCTGCAAGCTAAACCCCCGAGTTCGTCATAGTTTTAAATTTGTTTCAGTGTCTAAAGTGGGTTTCAGTGCAATGCAGCTTACAGCAATTGTGGGCAGTATTTTGACAATTGTTGTGGACCATTTACCGATACAGATTGTGCCTTGAAAACAGCCTTACTACTGCTCGAGTCCTGCCTTTACAAAACTTTTGAGCATAATCATTTGAAAGATATATGAATTTTGCTAATTAGGTCTAATTTGCTTATGCAGATTCATTAAATAATTAAAGGACTTGGCAGATATAATTGAGATAATCCAATGATGAGCTTCAGTAAATCACATATAACAGTGTAATGGATTCACCAGTATCCAGGTACGTGTATCCCCCTGTCAGGGATCTTGTGGCGCAGTGGGTAGTGTCCCTGGCCCTGAGCCAAAAGCTCCGGGTTTGAGTCCCACCCCTAGGAAGGTGCATTCTTAACGTGGCCAACAGGTTAAGTGTCAATCTGAAAAATCCTTCCAGACGTGCCAATGGCAGGCGGTAAGAGTGGGAGGGACTCCTGGTCAGCCTTGTTTGATGTGGAGTGGCACCCAACAATCTACAAGCCACTCTCGACAAGCTAGCAACTTGTACCAGGAAAAATGTATGGGGACAAAAATGAAAGTCTGCCTTGCGCACCCACTAGGTGCGGGAAGAGAAGCGAAGAGAGCAATATCCCCTCGTTTGTAGGTTTTCAAACACGGTTTGAGTGGGAGCAATGAGGGGCTCCCAAGAGAAATCTTGTCAGAGTTCTGCATTTGTCCACTTACTGGGACATTGATAATTCTTTGCTGTGTACTTACTCACCAAAATCCCTTCGACAGCACCTTCCAATCCATAACCTCTACCATCTAGAAGGTCAAGAGCAGCAGATACCTGGGAACCCCACCACCTGGAGGTTCCCCTCCAAGTCACCCACCATCCTGACTTGGAAATATATCGCCGTTCCTTCACTGTCGCTGGGGTCAAAATCCTGGAACTCCTTCCCTAATAGCACTGTGGGTGTACCTAAGCCACAGACACAACTGCAGTTCAAGAAGGCAGCTCACCACCACCGTAGGGCAATTAGGGATGGGCAATAGATGCTGGCCAAATTAGCGAAGCCACATCCACGTACATTAAACCGTCATCAACAACGGTAGCAACTGTTTTCTGCTGAGCTACTGAGTCTCTTTTTGAAAGTTGATGACTGGGATTCCCTGGAGTGTGTTGACATTCCCAGGCATCCTGGAAAAATACTGAATGATGTGGTGAGGTTCGGCATGCAAAATTGGTAAAGGTCTCTCTCATTCTCTGTATAGATTGCTACATTAGCTATGGAAGAACAATGTCTATGCAAACACTTGAATATTGCAATGATTATTTGATACTCACGTGTCAATAAATAGAAAGCCACCTACTGTTGGGAAAGCTCACTCATTGTTGCATTATCCTAAAATGGACGGAAATCTGGATATCATCTTTTCCGATTCTTTCTATGTATGATTAGTATTTTGATATAGGTTTTTAGAAAATTATTTGGATTTTGAGTGTCTTGACACCAGGTGAAATAATGAAAATGTCTGCTACTTTTTTAGTACTACTTAACTTGTGGCGCATTTTGACTCAGCGACTAGGTTAAATTTCTCTCTCTGACTCCTGTCCGCTGGAGCTGTGTGGATGGGTTGTTAACCGTCTCCTAGAGGAGTGCCCCAGCGTCACTGGGTTTAGGAGAGTGATGTCAGATTAGATACACCCCCTCATGTGCTTGCATGCCTACCCTAATTGATTCATCTACCTGCGTCTCTGTTCGCAACCACTGCTGCACTTTGCTGAGAGTTTCAGTGGTTAGTGTCTTGCTCTTAGAAATGTGGTGGAGGAATATGATTCGAAACGTGGCGGGGGGAGGGGGGGGAGCTGTTGAACGAGAAGCTGAGCTGTCGGCCCAGCAGCCTGTGTTGTCCGAGTGGACATTAGAAGAGATTCAGTCGCTCACTATCTGACGATGAACAGGGTAGCATTGTGGATAGCACAATTGCTTCACAGCTCCAGGGTCCCAGGTTCGATTCCTGGCTTGGGCCACTGTCTGTGCGGAGTCTGCACGTTCTCCCCGTGTCTGTGTGGGTTTCCTCCGGGTGCTGCGGTTTCCTCCCACAGTCCAAAGACGTGCGGCTTAGTTGGATTGGCCATGAAAAATTGCCCTTAGTGTCAAAAAGGTTCGGTGGGGTTCCTGGGTTACGGGGATAGGGTGGAGGGGTGGGCTTGGGTGAGGTGCTCTTTCCTAAGGGCCGGTGCAGACTCGATGGGCCAAATGGCCTCCTTCTGCACTGTAAGTTCTATGGATCTGTACTTCTCTCCATAATGTAACGGATTTATTATATATTATTGAAGGTGGAAAATTAATTGTGCAACTTTACAGTCGTGGAATTGCTGTGAAAGATTTTATTTTTTGTTAATTTTTTAATCTAAGAGTATTGATAACATAATTTGAAACTGTATCCCTGATGGCCTAAACCGTAACTTCCCAGTGGCTTCATAGGGGCAACCAAGTACTGAGGCTAGAACAGAGAGAATGCTGGAAAGGTTCAGTAGGTCTGGCAGCATCTGTAGGGATCTGATCTTGTTTCAGATTCCAGGATCCGTGGTGTTTTGCTTCCTTTATTTGTGCTGTGGAGATGTCGGCGTTGGACTGGGGTGGACACAGTAGGAAGTCTTACAACGGCAGGTTAAAGTCCAACAGGTTTGTTTGGAATCATGAGCTTTCGGAGCGCAGCTCCTTCATCACTCAACTGACGAAAGAGCTACGCTCCGAACGAACCTGTTGGACTTTAACTTGGTGTTTGTAAGACTTCTTACTGTTACTTTATTTAAGCAGTGAGACTTCTCCATGAGAATAAAAAAATCCAATGGCTGGTCTCCACCAGGAGAAAGTCCACGGCCTGTGTTTTTGACTGACTGTCACCCTCTGAAATACCTTTGGTGCCGGTTTGGAAATCCAGTGATTTTTTTTTTTTGGTTGCTGTGGAGGAGGAATTTCTCCAGTCAGAAGGCGGTGAATCTGTGGAACTCATCGCCCCAGAAGTCTGTGAAGGCCAAGTCACTGAGTGTCTTTAAGGCAGAGATAGATAGGTTCTTGATTAATAAGAGGATCAGGGGTTATGGGGAGGAGGCAGGAGAATGTGGATGAGAAAATATCAGCCATGGTTGAATGGTGGAGCAGACGCGATGGGCTGAATGGACTAATTCCGCTCCCATGTCTTATGGTCTTATAACCATTTGGGACAAAGAGAATGCTGGTAATTTTTCTTTGACTGAGAGCATGAATTAAGTAAGACCCTTTATCATTATTCACTTCTCACCTTAAGATTAAAGAGACTGAAGGTGGAAGTGGCTTGGGAGGAAATGAGGACCGATTTCAAAAGAAAGAACGTGGGGCGGGATTCTCCAACCCCCTGCCGGGCCGGAGAATCGCTGGGGGGCGGCGTGTATCCCGCCCAGCCGCCCCGGCGCTCCGGCACCGGTTTTTCGGCGGGGCGGGAATCGTGCCACGCTTGTCGGGGCCTCCGGCAGCCCCCCCCTCCCCGGTTATTCTCCGGCCCGCGATGGGCCGAGTGGCCGCCCGTTTCCGGCGGGTCTCGCCGGCGTATGTTACACCAGGTCTGTACCAGCGGGACCTGACTCTGCGGGCGGTCTGTCGAGTCCTCGGGGGACGAGGGGGTATATGGCCCCAGGGGGGGGCCCCCACGGCGGCCTGGCCCACAATCGGGGCCCACCAATCCACGGGCGGGCCAGTGCTGTGGGGGCACTCTTGCCCTCCGCGCCAGCTGGTGTAACGGTCCGCCATGGCCAGCGCGGAGAAGAACCCCCCTGCGCATTCGCTGGGATGACACCAGCACAGGCTGGCGCTCCCGCGCATGCGCCAGCCCTCGCCGGCCGACGGAAGCCCTTCGGCGCCGGCCTAGCCCCTGAAGGTGGGGCAGATTCCACACCTTCCGTGCGGCCCGACGCCAGAGTGGTTCACGCCGCTTCTCAGCGCCAGTAAGCCCGCCCCGCCGGTTGCCGGAGAATCCCGCCCATTGTTTTAGTTCCCCAATAGGCAAAGCAAATTTAGATGTAGGCAGGCTTGAGTTGTTTGAGCAGAGTTTTAGTAAGCAGGCCTGGTGACCAATTATAAAACGTCCCAAATTGAAGACTGATTCTGGTCACAGTGTTATCTTACATATTTCATAGAATTTACAATGCAGACGGAGGCCATTCGGCCCATTGAGTCTGCCCCGGCCGTTGGAAAGAGCACCCAACATAAGCCCCACGCCTCTCCCTATCCCCATCAGCCCACCTAACCTTTTGGACATTCAGGGGCAATTTATCATGGCCAATCCATCTAACTAACCTGCACATCTTTGTACTGGGAGGAAACCGGAGCACCCGGATGTGGTGTTGGGTGTTCTAACACACAGAAGAGCCAACACAGTTGCATATGGTACAACGCTTGTTTATTTAAACTCACTATTTACAACTTGGTCTTTGCACTCTGCACGTGGGGGGCTCCCTGCTTGTGGTGTTTCAACAGCTCTTTCATGCTTCCTTCTCCCCAGACCTACTGACCTCCAGGTGTCGTGCTCGTGCTTTTTATGTGGTTGGTGTTCTTGTCTGTGATTGGTTGTGGTGTTGTGTACTCTGATTTGCCTGTTAGTGTGTCCATCATGATGTGTGTGTTTGAATATCATGACATCCCCCCTTTTTACAAAGATATGTGCCTACGTGGTAATAAATATGATCGTGACGTGAGTGCATCTAAGAGTGTGTGTGTGTCGTGTGCAGCATGTGTCTATGACGGAACTATGTACATGGGGCGATGTCGAGTGCGTCACATGAATCCAGTTGTACCATAACATAACAGAAATGCGAACGAGAGAAGAAGAAAAAAAATTTTGAACAGTTGTCCAGTCAGACGACATCTGGAACGATAAACAACAACAGGTTATCATGTAAAATTGTCCAACTTATTAAACATATGAACTGTATTATAAGTCCATTCTAATGGGTTTGCGACGAATTCGGGTTGACCGCCTTAAGGGTGGATCAAGAACCACCGGCTGCTGTGCAGGCATGGCCATGGGTGGCGATGGAAAGGGCGTGATGTGCGGCAGCTCCACAAAGTCATCCTCGGAAGCCTGTTGAGGATCTGGCGTGTTGTGTGGCTGTGAACGTGGAAGTCGGCGAAGGGCGCGCCGATTGCGGCGACGCACGGAACCATCCGGCATGCGAACCAGGAACGAGCGGGGAGCCACTTGTCGGAGGACTTCGGCCGGTGCTGACCAGCCACCATACGGTTGATGGACGCGTACTTTGTCTCCGGAGGACAGGGGGGGCAGGTCCGTCGCTCGTGTGTCGTACCGACCTTTCTGGCGATCACGCTGCAGTTGCATGTCCCGAAGAACCGCCTCATGGTCTGTTGTCGGTGCCAGGACGGAAGGTACCGTCGTCCTGAGGGAGCGACCCATTAGTAGCTGCGCTGGCGAGAGGCCCGTGGATAACGGGGCCGATCGATAGGCCAGCAAGGCAAGGTTAAAGTCCGATCCGGCATCAGTCGCCTTGCACAGGAGCCGCTTTGCGATGTGGACACCCTTTTCAGCCTTCCCGTTCGATTGTGGATGCAGAGGGCTGGATGTCACATGAGTGAAACCATATGCTGCGGCAAAGGACGACCATTCACGGCTGGCAAAACAAGGTCCATTGTCTGACATGACAGTCCTTGGAATGCCATGGCGAGCAAACGTTTCCTTGCAGGCCCCAATGACTGCGGACGACGTCAGATCATGGAGAGGCATGACTTCCGGGTAGTTTGAGAAGTAGTCTATAATAACAATGTAATCTCTGCCGAGCGCGTGAAATAGGTCAACACCCACCTTCGCCCAGGGGGACGTCACCATCTCGTGTGGTAGAAGTGTTTCCGGCGGTTGCGCCGGCTGAAACCTCTGACAGGTTGTGCAGTTGAGCACCATGTTGGCTATGTCTTCATTAATACCCGGCCAATATACCGCCGCCCGGGCCCTTCGTCTGCATTTTTCGACACCCAAGTGGCCTTCGTGTAGTTGACGAAGAATCATCTGGCGCACACTGTGTGGAATGACGATCCTATGCGATTTCATAAGGACCCCGTCTATATTGGTGAGATCATCTCGCACATTATAAAACTGGGGGCACTGCCCTTTTAGCCACCCTTCCGTCATGTGGCGCATCACTCGCTGCAGCAGAGGGTCAGTCGCCGTCTCTGCGCGTATGTGGGCCAGACAAGGATCATCAGCTGGCATATTTGCTGCTGTCAGAGTCACGTGTGCCTCAATTTGACGCACGAACCCCTCCGCATCTGGTGGTGTGCTCACTGCTCGGGAAAGAGTGTCCGCCACTATGAGTTCCTTCCCCGGAGTGTAGATCAGTTCAAAATCGTACCTCCTGAGTTTGAGTAAGATGCGCTGGAGGCGAGGAGTCATGTCGTTCAGGTCTTTGTTAATGATGTTGACCAGGGGGCGGTGGTCAGTTTCGACCGTGAATCGTGGCAGGCCATACACATAGTCGTGGAACTTGTCCAGTCCAGTTAACAAGCCCAGGCATTCTTTTTCGATTTGCGCATAGCGCTGTTCGGTAGGGGTCATGGCTCGTGAGGCATACGCAACCGGGGCCCATGATGACGTGCTGTCTTTTTGCAGGAGTACCGCTCCAATACCAGATTGGCTGGCGTCTGTTGAGATCTTTGTAGGGCGAGTCGCGTCAAAGAAGGCCAGCACTGGTGCCGTGACCAGTTTGTGCTTGAGCTCCTCCCATTCCTGCTGATGCGACTGGTGCCAGTTGAATTCCGTCGATTTTTTTACGAGATGGCGCATGTTTGTTGTATGAGAAGCCAGGTTGGGAATGAACTTCCCAAGGAAGTTGACCATGCCCAGGAATCTTAAGACAGCCTTCTTGTCAGCCGGTCGTGGCATGGCTGTGATGGCGCTAACCTTGTCTGCATCGGGACGGACCCCGGACCTTGAGATGTGGTCCCCGAGGAATTTCAGCTCCGTCTGGCCGAAAGCACACTTCGCACGGTTGAGACGCAGGCCATTTTGCCGTATGCGGGTGAAGACACGTCGAAGACGATGCATGTGTTCCTGCGGAGTGGTGGACCAAATGATGATATCGTCCACATATACACGTACCCCTTCGATGCCTTCCATCATCTGCTCCATAATGCGGTGGAATACTTCAGATGCCGAAATGATGCCGAATGGCATCCGGTTGTAGCAGAATCTGCCAAAAGGGGTGTTGAATGTGCATAGTCTTCGGCTGGCCGGGTCCAGTTGGATCTGCCAGAATCCTTTGGACGCATCCAATTTAGTGAATATGTTGGCTCGCGCCATCTCGCTGGTGAGGTCTTCTCGTTTCGGGATGGGATAGTGTTCCCGCATGATGTTGTTGTTCAGATCTTTTGGATCTATACATATACGGAGCTCGCCAGAGGGCTTCTTTACACAGACCATGGAGCTGACCCATGGCGTGGGCTCCGTGACCTTGGATAGGACCCCTTGGTCCTGAAGAATCTGCAGTTGTGCCTTGAGGCGGTCTTTGAGAGGCGCAGGAACCCTGCGAGGTGCGTGAACGACAGGGATGGCGTCCGGTCTGAGTCGAATCTTGTACGTGTGTGGCAATGTCCCCATGCCTTCAAAAACCTCCTGGTTGTGAGCGAGGAGGGAATGGAGATTCGCGTGGAACTCAGCATCCGGGAAGTCGGATATCTCATCTGGAGAGAGAGACATGATGCGCTGTACCAGGTGAAGGACCTTACACGCTTGTGCGCCCAGTAACGAGTCCTTTGATGAGCCCACAACTTCGAAGGGGAGTGTGGCCGTGTACCTCTTGTGAGTCACCTGTAGCTGGCAAGATCCTACGGACGGGATAACGTTCCCGTTATAGTCAACCATCTTAAGCCGGGATGGTGTGATGAGTGGTTTGACCTTCATGGCCTGGACTGCAGAGTAAGCAATCAGGTTGGCGGATGCGCCGGTGTCCAGACGGAAGGCGACGCGCGATCGGTTGACCGTCAGGGTGGCACACCACTCATCGTCTGGATTGATGGCATTGACCTTGTTGACATCAATGACGGCAACTCTGAAGTCATCCTGGTCATCTGCATCACTTAACTGGAAGTCTTGATGCGTGGGCTGGACGGTCCTGACTCGTGTGCGAGGTTGTCGAGGATGCGCCGGATCCATGGGTTGAGCCGCACGACAGCGGGCTGCGTAGTGGCCTATCATGGCACATCTGTTGCACTGTTGGTATTTTGCAGGACATTGCCCTTTTAAGTGTAGACCTCCACACTTGCTGCACGTCATGACGTCACGGCGTTCGTTGCGCCACTGCGCATGCGCAGTGCGATCTTGCGGTGGGCGCGCCTGCGCAGTGCGTCCCTCGTTGTGGCCGTTATTCTTGGCGCGCACCTGCGCGGGAGACCGCGAAAAGCGCGGGAAGCGGCCGCTGTCGTCCGGGCCGTGGGGCGGGAAGAAATCGACGGCCTGGATGCGTTCAACGTCGTGGGCGGCCTGGCTTGCCGATTCGACGGCTGGGGACCCCCTCCGTGCCAACTCGGACGCCTGAAATCGGGCAAAACGGCAGGTAGCATTTTCATGGAGGACACAGGCTTCCACAGCAGACGCTAAGGTGAGGCTCTTTATTTTAAGAAGCTGCTGGCGTAGGCCACTGGAGGCAACGCCAAAAACAATCTGGTCCCTGATCATGGACTCTGTGGTGGTGCCGTAACCGCAGGACTGCGCCAGAATCCGGAGGTGCGTCAAAAAGGGTTGAAAAAGCTCCTCCTTACCTTGCAGGCGTTGCTGAAAGATGTATCTTTCGAAAGTTTCGTTTACTTCAGTTTGAAAGTGCTGGTCCAGTTTGAGGATGACCGTGTCATATTTGGCCTGGTTTTCGCCTTCCTCGAACACCAGTGAATTAAAGACATCATTTGGGTGGGGGCCTGCGTAGAAGAGGAGCATTGCAATCTTCGAATCATCCGAGACATTCTGTTTTTCGGTGGCACGGATGTACAGGTCAAATCGCTGCCTGTAGAGCTTCCAGTTGGTGCCTAGGTTCCCCGTGACTTGCATCGGCTGCGGTTTGCCGGTGTGGTCCATGTCCAGAATGGCAGGTTGGTAGGCAGGTATCGATCCACTCCTGTACCATGTGGTGTTGGGTGTTCTAACACACAGAAGAGCCAACACAGTTGCATATGGTACAACGCTTGTTTATTTAAACTCACTATTTACAACTTGGTCTTTGCACTCTGCACGTGGGGGGCTCCCTGCTTGTGGTGTTTCAACAGCTCTTTCATGCTTCCTTCTCCCCAGACCTACTGACCTCCAGGTGTCGTGCTCGTGCTTTTTATGTGGTTGGTGTTCTTGTCTGTGATTGGTTGTGGTGTTGTGTACTCTGATTTGCCTGTTAGTGTGTCCATCATGATGTGTGTGTTTGAATATCATGACACCGGAGATAACCCGCGCAGACACAGGGAGAAAGTGCAAACTCCACACAGACAGCCACCTGAGGCCGGAATTGAACCCAGGACCCTGGAGCTATGAGGCAGCAGTGCTAACCACTGTGGTACCATGCCCCCCCCATATTTAACACATACTTTAAAAAAAAAGAGTATCGAGTTAACAATCCAGTTTTCTTGCTTTGGAACAATGAGTCTGTCTGTACCCGCTGGTTATTTTATAACCTATTCGTATTTTGTCACCAGACTAATTCGAATTGGATGTCTGATATTTTTATCACCCCCTTTCCAAGACTATTTAAAACCATGGAGCACTGAAGGCATCGGGGGATGTTGAGAAGGATTTTGATTACATCAACAGAATGCCTCCCACAGTCTACAGCTGAGTGCCTTGGCTGCTTCCTTGTCATGGCAGGCTGTGCTCACACTCCCTGCTGTACGGCAGTGTTATTTTTACCTCACCCCGTCAACATTCCATATTTCTCTCTCAAAAGTGGTCAAAGCGCTGTGCCAGTTACAACGTGGAGATTGATGGAGGTGGCCCTGGTACAGTCTGGAAACCTGGAGGACAATTGGTGTCCAGTTATTGTCGGATTGGTTGCAGCACAGCAGGAGGCTGCTTTTGCCAGTGCCGGCCCTCTGTAAGGTTTACTCAGCTAGTCCCACTCCCGCACGTTTTCCCTATGGCCTCCTCCTCAAATAATTATTCAGTTGCCTGTGGACTAAATCTAGCAGTTGACCTGGTCTCGGCCTATTTCACATCCTTCCAGGTAAAAGAGAATGTGCCAGCGATATCTGAAGAACAAAAAGGTGCCACATGGATACAGCAAAAGAATGCACGGGGGGGGGGGATTTTCCAGCCCCCTCCCATTGGTGGGATCTTCCAGTCTCGCCGAAGTCAATGGGGATTTAACTGGCTCGTTTACGTGGGCAAACCCTTCGCTCCAGGGCCAGAAAATTGCCTAGAAGAGATTGAGATAGAACAAGCTAAGGGCAGCAGTGTGAGCAGCAGCAGGGCCTATTTTTTCTGAGCTCCTTGAAGCCTCCATTTTGACACCCAGGGACAGTCGCTTTTCAGTCCGGTTCAGGCAGCATCACAACCAGCACAAGCATTGACACCTACTTTAAGCAAAATGGGCTCTCCATTTTCTGAGTCATATTGCTTGACTTTTAATTGTTTCAACGCTTTGATGCCTTAGTATTCTACGTGGGAGTCCCTAGTAAATTAGGCAGGCCATGGGGCGACACAGTGTTTAGCACAGCTGTCTCACAAAGCTAGGGACCCGAGTTCAATTCCGGCCTTGGGTGACTGTCTGTGCAGAGTTTGCAAGTCCTCCCCGTGTCTGCATGGGTTTCCTCCTGATGCTCTGGTTTCTTCCCCCATCCAAAGATGTGCAGGTGAGGGCAGCATGGTGGCGCAGTGGTTAGTCTCACGGCGCCGAGGTCCCAGGTTCGATTCCGGCTCTGGGTCACTGTCCGTGTGGAGTTTGCACATTCTCCCCGTGTCTGCATGGGTTTCGCCCCCACAACCCAAAGATGTGCAGGGTGGGTGGATTGGCCACGCTAAATTGCCCCTTAATTGGAAAAAAAATGAATTGGGTACTCTAAATTTTTTAAAAAGCGGCGAGATTCTCCGACCACCCGCCGGGTCGGAGAATTGCCGGGGACTGGCGTGAATCCCGCCCCCGCCGGTTGCCGAATTCTCCGGACCCGGATATTCGGCGGGGCGTGATTCCCGCCCCGCCGGTTGGCGGGCCCCCCCCCCCCGGCGATTCTCCGGCCCGGATGGGCCGAAGTCCCGCTGCTGGAATGCCTGTCCCGTCGGCGTGGATTAAACCACCTCTCTTACCGGCAGGACAAGGCGGCGCGGGCGGGCTCCGGAGTCCTGGGGGGGGGGGGGCGCAGGGCGATCTGGCCCCGGGGGGTGCCCCCACGGTGGCCTGGCCCGCGATCGGGGCCTACCGATCCGCGGGCGGGCCTGTGCCGTGGGGGCACTCTTTTCCTTCCGCCTTTGCCACGGTCTCCACCATGGCGGAGGCGGAAGAGACCCCCTCCACTGCGCATGCGCGGGGATGCCGTGAGCGGCCGCCGATGCTCCCGCGCATGCGCCGCCCGGCAAAGTCAGCTTCGTGCCAGCTGGTGGGGCACCAAAGGCCTTTCCCGCCAGCTGGCGGGGCGGAAATCAGTCCGGCGCGGGCCTAGCCCCTCAAGGTTAGGGAACGGCCGCTCAAGATGCGGAGGATTCCGCACCTTTGGGGCGGCGCGATGCCGGACTGATTCGCGCCGTTTTTGGCGCCGGTCGGCGGACATCGCGCCGATTGCGAAGAATTCCGCCCAAGTTGTGCAGGTTATGTGAATTGGCCATGATCAATTGCCCCTTAGTTTCCAAAAAGGTTAGGTGGGTTACTGGGTTACAGGGATAGGGTGGAGTTGAGGGTTTAAGTAGGGCGCTCTTTCCAAGGGCCGGTGCAGACTCGATGGGCCGAATGGTCTCCTTCTGCACTGTAGATTCTATGATTCTATGAAACCTCTGAATTGGTTGAGAGCAGATGTGTGCATTCCTAGACTGCTTAAACGTCGTCTACAACTCCGAGGAACCTGTTACTATCGGTAATAGTATTCGGTGAAGGAATAATGCAGCAGCTTATCGTTTACCTTCAGCTAACCTCCCTAACCCCAAATGTTGCAGCTGTGTCCATTTTTACTCTTTCGGAGCTTCCGCCAAAGATCGTCACCTGCCTTTAACAAAACAATGAGCTTAGCAATGGAATTGCCAAAGCGTGTACTTGCTGATACATTGACAGGACTACATATTCAGTCCGTGCTGGTAGAGTTCGCCAACCCCTTTGACTCAATTTATACGAGGAGAGGTTGGACGAGAACTCCTATTTCTCTCCCTCTAGGAGATAACTGCAGGTGTTGGATCCCATATCCGGGAGGCTCACGACGGGATGTGTGCCAGATTTGAGGATGTGGTTTGGGTCCCGTACGTAAAATCCTTCTAAAGTATGAAAAATAAAAGTTACAACCAGCAGTCTACTTCCTTTGTGCTCTCACCAAGGTAACAAAATGCCACAGAATGAGGAGAATCAAACCAAGAATATAATTATTTGTGCGCCAATTTCAACTTGGCGGTTTTCGGGTCCTGCGGGAGTCTGGGATGCCGGGTGAGGTGACCGGCACCTGAATCTGGTCATTATCCTTACAATGTGGTGTCTGATTGAGCCTGGAGACCTGTTCAGCGTCACCCTGGCGCATTGGAAAAAGTTCTGGCTGCTTACAAAAAGCACCCACACTCCCCAGGGGCAGAAAACTCTTTCTCACCCTGCCTCAATGTCAGATCGCTCAAAATAAACCCCCCTTTGCTCAAGATGTGGTTCGGACCTACTGGATTGAAGTCATTGCAGAGGCTTGATGACTGAGCCGCTAATCTTTCGGGGTTTTTTTTCTTTAAGGAATCAAGTGTTATCTTTGATAACAGAGTTTAGAAGAGAAAAGCAGCTTAATTTCTTATCATCTCTCTCTCAGCACTACCAATTCTACTACCTTAGACAATCCTTCCAAAGAGAGATGGAGCTTATTTCACTTTCCTGTCAGAATATCCACCTTTCACTCCAGTACAGATGAGGGAAGATCAAATTTGACACGAAAGGTTATTTCTTTCACTCTTGGCTTGACTCAGTTTGTAGTGTTTTGCCTTTGAACCAGAAAGGTTATGGCCTTAAGTCTTTCTCAGCCAGGACCGGAGCCCTCCTCCAGGATTATGCCAGTGCCAAGCTGAGGGCATTTTTCAGTGCAAGGTTCACTGTCCTTTGGTTGAATTTTTAAAAAATATATGCGTCTGATTAGGTCAGTGTTGAAGATCCTAAAGGCAGTATTTGAAGGACTTCTCCTCAAGTTCTGGCTCACACTCTCCAACGACCAGAATAGTAATCAGGTTGGCTAGTTATCTATCTCATTGCTGTTTCTGTGGCCTGCTGCACAAAATGGCTGTCCGATGATTGATGTCAGATGGAAACTGTTCTAAAACCAAACTGACTGACTGAGCCCAGTCGGCACAACTCAAATTCTCACTCAAAGCCGCTTCCTCTCTCCGAATCAGTCAAACAATTAGCATTTGTTGATCGCTTGAGAATTTAAACCTAAGGGTTTAAAGTTCACTTATTAATTTTCCTGTGTTTAAAGTTAATTCTGCCGACAGAAGTCCCAGTCATTTGTCAAGCAGTTCATTCTTTTGTGAAGGAAAAATAGGTTGCAATACTTTTGAGCAATCCCGCCTTGTGTCCCGATCGCCTAAACCTCAGTGGTAAATCCTGTGTCGGTTAACGGGAGGTCAACATAACGTGGCTGTAGTGAAGCTTGGGAATCAGCGACGTTGTAAGCATACACGTGCGTTTGCTCACCTTTACGTGTTGTGTCAATCCTCAGGGAATGCAGCCCACGTTTCATCGAGGAGATGCGTTGGGTAGATTGTTGCTCCTTCTCTTTATTCCACTCCTTGTCTTACTTGTTTTATTCAGTCTCTTCCCACAGTCAGCAGCATTGGGGAAGACCAAACATTGACTAAATGAAACTTTTACCTGCCCAATAAAGTTTTTTTAAAGATGGTACCCACTAATCTTTAGAAACTGGTTCTGACTGTTGTATCTGGCATTCTGTGTTGCTACTTATAGAATTCAGAAAACCAACAACCTATGTTTTGTTGTTTTTAATGTGTTTTGTAGATGTTCCATACATCTGTTTTTATGAAGTTCACATCAGCCAAGAGGAACTGAGCAGATTATAAGACCTCAGCTCAAGTACGTATAATATTGGGCTTCACACTTTAGGAAGGATATTGAGGCTATGAACATAGATTCACGAGAATAGTGCACATGAGTGGAAATGTGGAGAAGGACAAGAAAAAGTGAATCTTGTTTTGTTTAAACTGTACAGATTACCATTGGTTGGGGTGGGGCGGGGGTGGGGGGTGGGTGCGTGGTAAGGATATGATAGAACTGTGCAAATCATGAAGCAATGAACGGGCTAGGAGGAGACTGTTCTCAGCCGTTAGAGGGGTTTGAAACGAGGTCCATAGATGTAACATTGATGTAAAAGACTTAGGACAAAGCGCAGAAGACATTTTTCAACATAGAGTTGTGAAGCTGTGGAATTCACTTTCAGGGTTGCTCCTTAAAGCAGCAACTGCAGCATTGTGGAGAGATGGTGGCCTCGTGGTAATATCACTAGAAGCCCAGCTAATGCTCGAGGCCAGGAGGTTTGAATTCCACCACAGCAGCTGGTGGAATTTTAAATTCAATTCATAAAAATCTGGAATTGAAGGCAGGTCTCATGGTCATAAAAACCCAATCTGGTTCAATAATGTGCCTTTCGAGAAGGAAAACCGCCGCCCTTACCCGGCCTGGCCTACGTGTGACTCCAGACCCACAGCAATGCGGTTGACTCTAAACTGACCTCGGAAATGGCTGAGCAAGCCACTGAGTCCAAGGGCAATTAGGGATGGGTAATGGGTGCCGGCCCTGCGAGAGACACCCACATAGATGCATGAAGGAAAGGGACACCCTGTGCTGAAGTTGTTCCCCTTTGGGCGGAAAAGGCCAAGAGAAAATTTGTTAGAAGTTTTTCCAATCATGAAGGGTATGGCTGGAATAGATGAAAGAGAAGCTGTTTCCAATGGTTGCAGGATTTGTAACCAGAGGGTACAGATTTAAGTTGAGGTCACATTTAATGCGATGAGTGTTGCAATGTAGTGCTTGATTGGGCAGTGAAAACAAATTTAACAGTAATATTCCAAAGGGAATTGCAAAACTAGTCAAAGGACAAAAAGTAACAGGGGTAGGGGAACGAGTCGGTGAGCGGGACTTAACAGGAGTAAAGAGCTGGCACAAACCTTTTAAAAGAATTTAGAGTACCCAATTCATTTTGCCAATTAAGGGGCAATTTAGCGTGGCCAATCCACCTACCCTGTATATCTTTGGGTTGTGGGGGCGAAACCCACGCAAACATGGGGAGAATGTGCAAACTCCACCACGGACAGTGACCCAGAGCCGGGACTGAACCTGGGACCTCGGCGCCGTGAGGCAGCAGTGCTAACCCACTGCGCCACCGTGCTGCCCCAGAACTGGCACAAACCTGAAGGTCTGAATGGCCTCTTTTTGCATTGTACTATTCTGTGATTCCGGCTGGAATTCTCCGGATGCTGCGATTCACTTTTCCCGCTGGCAACACAGCCCCACCCACGGGTTTCCCGGCTGCATGCGGTGGTTACAATGGGGAATCCCATTGACAAACGGCAGGAAGAGAGGGGCAATTGAGCGTGGCCAATTCACCTACCTTGCACGTCTTAGGGTTGTGGGGGGGTGACCCATGCAGACACGGGAAGACGTGCTGCAGTTTTAACGTATTTCTTTACGTGCATGATCCCGTCGCATTTCATTTAATGACATGCCAGCAGTATTCCTGACTACGAAGAGCAGTCCAGGTCCCTCAAACACCACACTGTTTGAAACCAATTCTCGCCTCTTCGATTTCAGAGGTTCACTCGAGGATCACAATAGCCGAAGGTTCTTGCAAAAGATTTTTGACGTCGAGGTGGACCTCGGTTTCTGCACTGGTGGCTCAGTGGGTTTACACAGCGAGTACCTGAGTCATGTGGGCCAGAGAGAGATTGTCTGATTCCGAGGCTGAGTTTACCTCAGCTGGAGCTGGGATAGGCTCTGTAGCCTGGCCTCAACATGTCTGTGCTGGGGAGGGGGGGTACCGGGTGAGGGGGCTGACCTCCTTATGTTATCCGGTGACTCCCTAAACTGGGAATTGGATGAATGTGGGTTTTGCACGAGGACAGCAATTTGCCTGCGGGCGGCTGAATTCGATGCTATAAAGTGGTCGGTTAAATGGTGGAATTGAATTGGAGGATTGATATACCTTCAATTCACCGAGAGGCAGAGAGAGCGAGTGAACATTAGGCTTTATTAATCATGAACTTGCCTAACCAGAGTCGGTTGTACAGATGAATGCCGCCCACAGGCGGCCGGTCTATATATGGCCCCGGTGAGGGCGGAGCCAGAGGCGGAACTCACCGGGGTTACAGTACAATACCTGGAAGCAGCTCGTTTCACCACTTCCAGGTCATAGGTCATAGGTTACAGTATCATACATGCATTAAGTGAATACATTCACCACAAGGAATAAATTAAATTTGTCGACCAGCATGGACGTAATGGACTGAATGGCCTCTTTCCACGCCGCAAATTGCTAAAATTCCTGATTCTATGAAAGGACAGGATTCCGAATGGCCAGATTTCTACATAGAAGAAGTAGATTGGGCTATACTTTTGCAATCTAATGGTGTGCCTGAAAGCGATTTACTGTTCTGTGCTGGCAATTTGACTCCATGAGAGAGTTTTTAACCCATTTTACTCGCCTGTTCCGCATGGAGACAAAATTAAACTGTGTGAAAGGGGGCAGATTGTGAGTAGCATTATATTAAGGGCATTGAATGCTGCAGGAAATATGATCCAGTTACACTGCCTTCTACCTTTGTCAGTCAATCTGGCAAATGGCTTTGCTGCTGTAAGTGGTGGTGGTAATAAATTTATTTCACATTACATGATGAAGATGTATCATTTTACATTTGAACAGGCGGACAGGTCTCCTGTACTTTTCCGGCTGTTAGTTGACTTATGAGTATTACAGGTTTTTTTTTGGGGGGGGGGTTGCGGTTATCGAACTAATAGCTGTAAATCACGGATAATTTGATTCCTGAAACCAAAGGGGGAACCTGCAAGTAAAAATGGAAAGGAGTTGAGCAGCGTCCAGATTTAATCTGCGGAAGGAGATACCAAGAATTTGAGGCCCTGGGTCACTTCAGCAAAGTAAAAACCACTTTTGGCATCGCTGTAATGTCACTCCAGTGAAACGTGAGTGGCGTCCAAAAATGTCAAAAATTCAAAAGATGAATTGGTCGACCCAAATGCCGTAGTTTATGCATGGAAAGTGCGACGGAGGACAGATGTGGGAGGTGCTCGGGGAGCCCGGCAAATCTGGTCCATATGTTCTGGTCGTGCCCGGCGCTGGATGGGTTCTGGAGGGGTTTTGCGAGGACTATGTCCAAGGTGGTGAACGCCCGGGTCAAGCCGAGCTGGGGATTAGCATTATTTGGGGTATCGGACGAGCCGGGAGTGCAGGAGGCGAAAGAGGCCGGTATTCTGGCCTTTGCGTCCCTGGTAGCCCGGCGGAGGATTTTGCTACTATGGAAAGATAGGAAGCCCCCTAGCGTGGAAGCTTGGATCAATGACATGGCAGGGTTCATCAAGCTGGAGAGGATAAAGTTTGCCTTGCAAGGGTCTGTGCAAGGGTTCCTCAGGCGGTGGCAACCGTTCCTAGACTATCTCGCGGAGCGTTAGGAGGAGGTCAGCAGCAGCAGCCCAAGGGCGGGGGAGGGGGGGGGGGGGGTTGCAGACCATCCCATTTTCGAGATACGCTTGTCCAGGGCAGTGCGACCTGCCAACACCCCACATAACAACGTGACCTTGGAGCAAACATTTTTAATGCTGCTCAACTTCATACAGCTGGTTCTCCTTTTTTATATTCCTTAAACTATTTTTAATACTGTAGGTACTTCAGTCAGTATTAGGAGAGTTTGAGAAACTAAAATATTTACTGCAGGATTTGTGAGCCTGTGAGGAAATGTGGAGTTTAGTCGAGGTGCTGATGAATAACTTGAATTTCCAGCTTGCAAATATATACCTCATGATTTTGGAAGGACTTTGCAATGTACTTTATTTTAAATCTACTTTGGTTTTGTACAAATATTTTTGTTTCTCATTGGCCTTTGGAAGCAAATGTTTATTTTTTGTTTCACTGTGGCACTTGTTTCATTCACAGGATCACAGGATATGGGCATTGCTGACTAGGCCAGCATTGATTCCCATCCCTAATTGCCCTTGAGAAGGTGGTGATGAGCTGCCTTCTTGAACGGCTGGGCGGTGTAGTGGGTTGTGACTGGGTCCAAATTCTACCCAGATTGATGGACCCGTCTGGTGACTGTGATCTTCCGGTTAATGAGCTTTGAACAGTGTCTGCCCAGGTTTTCATGCTGGGCCCAGACCTTCAGCACCAGTTGCCAATAAAGCGGGTACTTCACCCAGAGAGACTGCAGGAAATGGGAAAGTGTCACCCCTTCAGGATCACGAGCTTACCCTTGGAGATGCTTGCTGGTTGAAAATGCACAAAGTGGGAGTTCCAAAGAGGTCAGTGGGCAAAGGTTAACAGTTGAAGTCCAGCATTTGTTGTCTTCCAGACAACCATTGAGCAAAAAACCTTAGCATCATATTTTTAGCCGACTGCGAAAGCACAGGAAAAATAGCAGAAAACAGTTTGTATCTACCTCTCAAGGCAAGGACCATTGGAAAACAAAATTTGAAACCAAGCCATAAGCTTGGTCAAAGAGGCAGATTTTAAGAAATGTCTTAAGGAGCAAAGAGAGGTAGAGAGGCAGAGAGATGTAGGACATCTTTGGACTGTGGGAGGAAACCAGAGCCCCCGGAGGAAATGCAGATTCCGCACAGACAGGCACCCGAGGCCGGAATTGAGCCTGGGACCCTGGAGCTGGGAGGCAGAGGTGCTAACCCCTGTGCCACCGTGCCGCCCAACATAGAAGTAGCAAGTGCCACTTCCACCTGAGGAGTTTTATTTTCTGGAAAATAAATGCATTGGTCGCTTTGACAGAGTCATCCAGACTGGAAACATCAGCTCCCTTTTCTCTCCACAGATGATGTGAGACCTGCTGAGATTGTCCAGCATTGTCCGGGTTGGGTGGATTGACCGTGCTAAATTGCCCCTTTGTGTCCAAAAGGTTAGGTGGGGTTACTGGGTCGCGGGTGGAGGCGTGGGCTTAAGTAGGGTGCTCTTTCCAAGGGCCACTGCAGACTGGCCTCCTTCTGCACTGTAAATTCTATGATTCTATAGCATGTTAAAGAAAAGCCTTACCTGTTGCTTGTGTGAGTAAGAACCCATACCCATGGCCCCATGCCCCACCACCGCAAACTCTTTTCATAAGTCCAAATGCAAGGCAGCAAGAGGCTTCACTGGGTTCCACCTACCATGCAGATTACTTGCACGCTGGTCAGAGAGGCTTGCGGGAGGTCACTGTAAAATCTCACACGTGTGATGAATTGGATCAGAGGTCACTGCTGATCATAAAAACATGTAACAAAGTGGGGATCCGACACCCTACTGCCAGGAATCTAAAGCGCAAATAGTTCCTGGTGCTTATTACAAATGTTAGCCCCTGTATGTCTGTGCCTGTCGCTGCAAACTAGTCAGTTGACCAAGTGAGGCATCTTCACTGTAAACGTACAGCTGTGTCGTGGGCACTCTGGCGAATGTATCATTATTGCACCAGAGTATGTCATGTGCCCAGGTAGCGGTAAATACACTTCACAACTTTTAATAGTGTATTGATTCTATAACGTATCGTGGTAATGTGAATCCAGTGACCTGTCCGCTTGATAAGCAGTTTCTTCAGTTAATCTGCTCTTGGGGCCCATTTTCCTCTTGATCAAGATGGACATTCTCATTTCACTGGGCCTATATTTTCCATATGAGCAGTTCCATGATTAATGTATTCTTTTTCAGAAAAATAATCCGGCTAAAAAAAAACTCCGAAGAAGCATTAGGATGGAATGGATTAGGAAATATAGCAATGATGGAATAGATTGACTAGAGTAAACGGAAAACTGAAATATGATGGTTAGGTTGGGAAGGCTGAATTACAGACCAAACATGATCATACTCACAGAATCACATTAGTTAGTCAACTTAAAACTCCCAAGTCGGTTTATGCAGTGTCCCAGTGGTTCCCGCAGAGGTGGACACTGTGGTATCCTATCAGGCGGGAGTGGCCCTCAGGATCCTTAACATCGACTCCAGAACAGAACCCATAAATTGGGAGGGGCAGGGGGGCAATGTGCTTACGCCTATTCACATTTGTCTGCTTCGGTTAACAGGAGGGGCTTCATTTCGATTTGAATTCACATTTGGTTAGATCTCAGTGAGAGTATCAAAGCTTTGACAAAGGGTCATCTGGACTCGAAACGTTAGCTCTTTTCTCTCCTTACAGATGCTGCCAGACCTGCTGAGATTTTCCAGCATTTTCTCTTTCGCCTTCTTATGTTCTGTGTGACTGATTTGTTATTGTGAAGTGAGATGATATATTGAAACAAAATTCAACAGTATCAGTTCACTTAGGGTAGATTCTGGACACTTGGTGACCTGTTCAGCTTTCATTACCTGCCCTGTTTTTCATTGGGACTAGGTAATACCAAATCCAACATCATTGTGCAGCATTTGTCAGCCCTTCCTGAGGATGTTCAGCCTGTTGCAAGTTTGGCAAGAGTCTCATTAATTGAGGCAAATCAAGTTCCTCTGATGCTGTTGACCATTTCAACGCCATATATGTGTGTGTGTGTGTGTGTGCAGAGTGCAAACTCCCCCCTCCCCAACTGGGATTTTGCGTAAAGCAGCAGTCTTTAAAGGGCATTAATAAAAGCACAATACCGCGGATGCTGGGAATCTGAAATAAAAACAGAAAATGCAGGATAAACTCAGCAAAAGCAGAGTTAATGTTTCAAGTACATTGACCCTTCTAAATAACTTTAGTGAGCCACTGGAGGCCGCTGAGGTAAGTTTTTAATAATTCCTTTTTCCTAACGCCCCAGAAAAATCCCCCCCCCCCCCCTCCCCTCCCCTGCCCCCAACTGCCTCCACAAACCCAATTGTCCTTTAAGGAACAGCTGCTGTGGTACTTCTGCAGGGAAGTCTCTGGATTCTTTGCTGCCCTCCCGCTGACCGGTTTCCTGCCAGGGCCCCAGATGTGTGGGGCGGTCCCCGACTTAACACTTGAAGCCGGGCCCAGCCATCCAGCAATTTCCATTGGCTAGGCAGTGGAGACAGGCAGCATTCCCCTGTCTGTAGTTCGGATCACTGAACATCTACACAGAAACATTGGACACTGCAAAAAGCTGAAAATTCAAGTTTAAAAAAATAATGGGAATGCAGAGCAAGGGCCTTCGTCACTTGGTGAAGGCCGCTCATCGGAATGCACCCACTGGCTCTGCTGGCTGCGCCGTTTCCCACGTCAATTGTCCCTACATCTGTTGCCGAATAGCTCATCTTCACCTTCCTTTGTGTGTGTTAATTTTGATTCCAGGCGTGTCTCCTCTGGGTTTAGAAGGCGTCACCTGTTCCTTCAGGCCCCCCCCCCCCTTAGAGCCTCCTCTCATCATGTGAGACTTTTAAGGGCAGCACGGTGGCGCAGTGGGTTAGCACTGCAGCCTCACGGCGCCGAGGTCCCAGGTTCGATCCTGGCTCTGGGTCGCTGTCTGTGTGGAGTTTGCACATTCTCCCCGTGTTTGCGTGGGTTTCGCCCCCACAACCCAAAGATGTGCAGGGTGGGTGGATTGGCCACTCTAAATTGCCCCTTAGTTGGAAAAAATGAATTGGGTACTCTAAATTTTTTTTAAAAAGTGAGACTTTTAAAACAAAATTATTCATTCATGGGGTGTGGCCAGCGCTGGGGAGGGCCAGCATTTGTTGCCCATCCCGAATTGCCCTTGAACCAAGTGACTTGCTGTGCCATTACAGAGGGTATTTGAGAACCACATTGCTGTTGGTCTGGAGTCACGTACAGGAAAGGACGCCCCCTAAAGGGACATTGAGTGAACCAGATGGGATTTTATGACCATGATTACAGAGACAAGATTTTAATTCCAGATTTATTAATTGACTTTAAATTCCGCCAGCTGACATGTTGGGATTTGACCTATTTCCGCAAAGAATTAAGTCTGGGCTCTGGATTACTAGCCCAGTTACATGACCATTGTGCTACCGCCTCCCCCTCTAGGAGGAACTTCCTTACTGTCCTTCCCTAGGCAATTCCTTTCCGGTGAATCGGGGAAAGTGACCTTTCCCCCAGGGTAGGCCAGGGTGCGAATTCCAGTATCCATGTCCAACGCAGTCCAGATGGGAAACTGACGTGTTCACCTCCATGTCAGACCTCCTTCCTGCACTTTTAACTTGCAGGCTGAGTTTCCTTGACTGACACTTTGTTTTAATTGGTTGGCATTTGCCAGCTGCCGACTGTCACAGCTGAGCCCTGTAATGCGTACCTTGAACAGTGCCATAATTGGGGTCTTGTTATGTTGAAATGGCTGGAGGTGACTGGTGAAAGATGTTGAGGCAGGGGTACAAACCGAAGGCACTTACCTTCTTTAACACTTTGAGTGCTGGGCAAAAGTCTGTAGTCATCGCCTAATGGCTAGGGAATATGCGGGGTTTGTTGTTAAATTCAATTCTCTCTCATGATGTCTACTAGTTGGGAAATGCTGGCTCCCCGTCTCGTTGGCCTTGTTATGTGTTGGCGGAAAAAACTTCTCTTGAATGCAGTTCAAAAATGTTGTCCTCGCTGTTCCTGTCACACTTGTCATACCCCTATTGATATTCGGGTAGTTGAAGTAACCAACGATTACTGACCTGTTGTTTTTGCACACAGAGGTTTGCTGAAGTATTTGCTCTTCTAACTCCTTTCCACTATTTGGGGGTCCACAGTACACTCCTAGCGATGTGAGTGCCCCTTTTTAAGTTTCTGACCTCAACCCATATGGCCTCATTTAGTGTATCATCACTCCTCACAGCTGCAATTGATTCTTTAACCAATAATGCTACACCCCCACCTTTATTTATCCCCCTCTCTATCCTGCCTCTGTATCCAGGGGTGTTGAGCCACTATTCTTTGCTGCTCTTGAAGCCAACTTTCTGTGCCCTCAGCTTATTGGCTGTATTTGCTATTCTCCTTCTGTTATGCCTTTTAACACTTCCTGCACTGTACACTTTTTAATCAGTGCTCCGCGGTTTTTCAGAGTCACTCACTAATTTTCTACCTCCCGTCCCCTTCTCCGAATCTGCCCTCAGGTTCCCATTCCCTTGCCGATCTAGTTTCAACCCTCCCCAACAGCATTAACAAATCTCCCTGCGAGAATATTCATCCCAATCCTGTTCTGGTATAGGCCGTCCGGCTTGGACAGGTCCCCCGTTCCCTCAGCAATGTGATGCCCTCCCTCCTACACCAGCTTTCCAGCCACCTGATCAATCGCTCAATTTCCTTTTTCTGTGCTCACCAGCGCCCCCTTTCTGCTGGTTTAGCCAACCAAATTTGAGATGATAGTGGCAGTGTTGTTACGTTTGGTTTCACTAACTCTGTTCATGCTCTTCATCCAGTGAACCCAATTGCAAAATATGTGTCTGTCTGGGTGTGTATGACTGACCATTTTCATGTTTGTGTGTCTCTACCTGTATGTGGGTGTCATCATCATAGAATTTACAGTGCAGAAGGAGGCCATTCGGCCCATCGAGTCTGCACCGGCTCTTGGAAAGAGCACCCTACCCAAGGTCAACACCTCCACCCTATCCCCATAACCCAGTAACCCCACCCAACACTAAGGGCAATTTTGCATGGCCAGTCTACACTCTGTGCGTCTCCCCTTGTTTATGCACGTGTGCCTCCTCCCTGTCTGTGCACATCTCCCTGTGCCTGTGCTGGATGTGAATGTTTCTCTGTCTCTTTGTGTGGCACTCTTTGTGTCTCCCCTTGCTGGCTGTGCATATCTGCCTATGTGAGCACTGTCTCTTGCATGTATGGACGTGTTAGATGACAGCAGGGTGATGCACCTCACACAGTCAAATAGTCACCCAATCCATACCTGGGTTCACAAGGTGCTTAACAAAGTATATGAGGACAACCAGTGTCTGCATTGTACATTTGGGAGAAAATGGAACAGGGAACCAGGTTTTGGGAAAATTATTCTGAATAAAATACCTGTACAGTTGGCAAACACATGTAACGCTCCATGAATTAATCAGTAATTCACAGTGAGTGATCATAGAATCATAGCATCCCTACAGCGCAGAAGGAGGCCATTCGGCCCTTCGAGTCTACACCGACCCTCTCAAAATGTACCATACCTAAGCCCAAACCCCACATGATCCCCATATCTCCAGCTAGGGCCAATTTAGTGCGGCAAATCCAGCTTACATGCCCATCTTTAGACTGTAGGAGGAAGCCGGAGTCCCCGGAGGAAACGCCGCAGACACGGCGGCAATGTGCAAACTCCACACAGTCACTCGAGGTCAGAATTGAACCCGGGTCCCAGTCGCTGTGAGGCAGCAGTGCTAACCACTGTGCACCGTGATCACAGACAATACACTTGTATTTTATTTTAGTTGGTTTATATTCATGTTTGTACTTTACATCGATTTTGCCCATTAATTTAACTATCGACAAGGAATAATACAAAATTTTAGCTGCACCTTCCCATGGCTGTATTTTGAAATGAGTCACTGACAATGAATACTTTGTTAAATCCCTTGTTGACTTGACGAGGCAGCATGCCCAGGTACCTAGACCATTCTTAAAGAAAAACCTGTAAAAATGATGGACTACAGTTGTCAAGATGGAAAAAATTATTTAAAAGGTAGTTATCCTTGAGCAGCCAGAAGCAAATATTAGGTTGGCAAGTCATAGATTTTGGTTGTCCGGCTTTACAGTTTGAAAATCCATCCCAAGGACAACTTTATTAGTGAATTACATTCTGAAGACTTCTGGATGTGTGGCACAGCTGGGGATATTTGTGGGAAGTTGGATATGAGATGACAGGAAATAGAACTGCGTGCTTTCTGCTCTTAAATGCCAGTTACCCCAGTCTCATTTCACGTGGATTATTAACCAGTCCGGTTTAAGCCCAGTTCAGTTTCTTTTCCTTCCTGTAAATTTTAATTTTCTGTTAAAACTTACAACCAAATAACACTTTATTTAAGGAAACTCCTATTTTTAGTTTAAATATGTTCGTATTCTTTGTTAAGGCGTGACACAGTGGTTAGCACTGCTGCCTCACAGCGCCAGGGGCCCACAGTCTAAAGATGTGCAGGTTATGTGGATTGGCCATGCCAAATTGCCCCTTAATGTCCAGGGATGTGCAGGTTATGTGCAGTTATGGAGATTGGGCGGGGGAGTGGGCCTAGGTAAGGTACGCTTTCAGAAGGTCGGTGCAGACTTGATGGGCCGAATGGGCCCCTTCTTCACTGTGGGGGTTCTATGGTCCTATGGTCTTATCATCGGTGAGTGTTCATTTTCACCAGCCGTCAGTATATTTTTAAAATAAATTTAGAGTACCCAATTCATTTTTTTCCAGTTAAGGGGCAATTTAGCGTGGCCAATCCACCTACCCTGCACATCTTTGGGTTGTGGGGGCGAAACTCACGCAAACACGGGGAGAATGTGAAAACTCCTCACGGACAGTGACCCAGAGCCAGGATCGAACCTGGGACATCGGCGCTGTGAGGCAGCAGTGCTAACCACTGCGCCACCATGCTGCCTTAGCCGTCAGTATTTTAGCCTGTTGGCAGTTTGCCTGACAGCGTGTCAGCTCTTTCCACAAAGGCAGTTAACATGAGCCTATCTGAATATTACGGAGGTTGGGACGGAGAGCCTACCAAAACCAGACGTCAATTCTCCTACTTGTGACTGTACATGAGTGTGATGCAGAGACTGGCTGAGGGCTGATACTCCCACCCCTGGCGCAGAAGGCAACGAATGAGTTCAAGCATTGCTTGAGAGTTCGGGCGCGGACATTGTTCGGTGTTTCCGTGCAAGATTGGGGGAACTCGGCGCTGTTCGAGCTCGCCGCCTTTTGGAAGAGAGGTTAAACTGAGATCCCACGGTACCAGTTCAATGGACAACAAATGTATCTCAAACAGCAGCGCCACAATGCAGATTAACTGGACAGTCATCTAATTTCTTTCTGTGGTATGTGCTGTGCCCAATTTGTCTGCCGCACTTTCCTACATATCCAACAATTCCATTTCAAAAGTAGCTTGCTTGCTGTGAAGGACATTGGGACAACCTGTCATCACAAAAGTCAAAATGTAAATGCAAGTTTTTCCCAAACCAGCCTCCCCGAACAGGCGCCGGAATGTGGCGACTAGGGGCTTTTCACAGTAACTTCATTTGAAGCCTACTTGTGACAATAAGCGATTTTCATTTTCATTTAATTTCCTTCCTCCCTTAGAATCTTTATGATGAGTGTTCTTTCTGAGAGCCACAGTTTTATTTTGTTACACGCAAATTAATTGCTACATTAAAGCTTTCAGGAACGTTTCCTTCAGAAACCTTCTGGGTTTACTTCGCTATTGCTTTGAGCAAATGTTTATTTTCTTCAGGGCCAGTCACATTTAGAGAAACCAGGGGGCGGTTTGATGGTATCAATATGACGATACCTCTTACAGTTTGGATGAAGGGACTGAAGGTACGTTGGCTAAATATTGCTGACGACACAAACATAGGCAGGGAAGTAAGTAGTGAAGAGGACATAAGTAGGAAACAAAGCGACACAGATTGGGCAGCACGGTAGCCTTGTGGATAGCACAATTGCTTCACAGCTCCAGGGTCCCAGGTTCGATTCCCGGCTGGGGTCACTGTCTGTGTGGAGTCTGCACGTTCTCCCCGTGTGTGCGTGGGTTTCCTCCGGGTGCTCCGGTTTCCTCCCACAGTCCAAAGATGTGCAGGTTAGGTGGATTGGCCATGATAAATTGCCCTTAGTGTCCAAAATTGCCCTTAGTGTTGGGTGTGGTTACTGGGTTATGGGGATCGGGTGGTGGTGTTGACCTTGGGTAGGGTGCTCTTTCCAAGAGCCGGTGCAGACTCGATGGGCCGAATGGCCTCCTTCTGTTCTATAAATTCTAGATTGGTTAAGTGAGTGGGCAAAGATCTGGCAAATGGGGTAGAATGTGGGAAAATGTGAAATTGCCCATTTTGGCAGGAAAAATAGAAAAGAGGCTAAGTATCTAAATGGTGCAGAGGGATCTGGGTGACCTTGTACATGAATCGCAAAAGGCTAGGATGCAGGTACAGCAAGTAATGAGAAAAGCTAATAGAATGTTATCATTTATTGCGAGGGGAATTGATTACACAAGCAGGGAAGGTGATACAGGGCAGTAATGAGAAATCCTTGGGAGTACTGTGTAAAGTATTGGTCTCCTTATTTAAGGAAGGATGTAAAGGCATTCGAAACAGTTCAGAGAAGGTTTACCAGACTACTACCTGGAATGGGTGGGTTGTCTTATGAGGAAACGCTGGACAGGCTAGACTTGTATCTGCTGGAGCTTAGGAGAGTAAGAGGCAACTTGTTGGAGCCTGTAAGATCCTGAGGGGGCTTGACAGGGTGGACGTGGAGAGGATGTTTCTTCTCGCACAGTACTAGGGGATCACAGTTTAAAAATAAGGGGTCGTCCATTCAAGGCTGAGATTCAGAATATATTTCTATCTGAAGGTTGTGAGTCTTTGGCATTTGGTTCTTGAAGAGATGGTGGGGGTTGTGTCTTTTTAACTTTTTTATGCCAGAGGGCAGATTTTAAGGTAGGATACATTTTTGATAAGTTAAGGGGGAGCAAGTCTATCGGGGGTGGGCAGGAACGTAGCACTGGGTTGAAATAAGATCAGCCATGACCTTATTGAATGTCAGAGAATTGAATGGCCGATCTAGCTACTCTTCCTCATTCATATGTTTGCATGTTCCAATGCATTTCTTTTCCCAAAATCAAAAATGAATGTGTTAGAAAATAAAGGTAGTTTTAAGGGATTTATATTTGTATTGGTAAATATTTGTATTAGAAATAAAGTATAGTTTTAGGTGTGTCTAATTTAATGTTTTTGTGGAGGGAAGGGTAAAACCTGTAGTTAGATTCATGCTAGACAAAGGTGTTTGTACGAGTGGGGATTGGTTAAGTTCCTACTGTGTTTCTATTGTGCTTAGAGAGGGCTAAGGTGCGAAGAATAAATAAACCAGGAGGGGTCGCTTAGCAACCCTGTAAGGTAGAGACGCTTTTACGTTTTAATTTAGCAAATTTGATTGCAGTTGTGGATAGGTAATGAGAGAGAAGGCAGTTCTCATAGCTCTGCTGAAAGCAGTTGGTTTAGATGGTTAGAGAGGGAACATCTAGCTCAACTTTGCGAGAAGAAAAGCCAGACTTTTGAGTAATGGTTAACAAAACAGATGACAGAAATCTAAAGTCCAGCTATTTAAAGAAACTAGAGAAATGAAGAGACGTGTCCAGGAAATCTGGAGTTCAGTGAACAGAGACCAAAGTATTGTTCAGGAGAATTCAAAGAAGAGTAAACAAAGTGTTCTGAATTAAAGAGACAATTGCAGTAACAAGATTTAAAGTGGGACAGCAGATTTCAAAGGTAAATCAAACATCAGATGACATTTTAATACAGTCTGGGAATTGAGAGGCAAAGCAATTGTGAGTAGTTTGCAGAACATTCAAGACAAAAACATCCTAAAGCAATTGCTGTAAAATCCCGCATTGGATTCACTGTTAAAAGTGCAGTGGAAGCTTTGTTTAAGACTGCCATTTGGAAAACCTGGTCTGGATATTAGAATGCACACCGCGAAGGGAAAGTATAATTACGAGAACCAAATTTAAGTCACATGACAATCGTCTGGGGAGATTCTGAGGAGATGTTCATAAACATTCCCTTGGGGATCAGAGTGGAGAGGGTATTTTCCCGCAGTCATCTTGTGTGCTTAAAAGAGACTGTGTGTTAATGAAGCCATTGTAGATTCATATGTACTTTGTCATCCATGTTAACCCTAAAACCTGTGTGTAATTGTTAAGCTGAGGGGGGGAGTAAAGGTATATTGTATCATAATCCGTTTTTTTCATGTTTAATAATAGTTTTTGTTAAAACAAATTAGCGGTCCTGTCATAAATGATCACAGTAAGAAGTCTAACAACACCAGGTTAAAGTCCAACAGGTTTGTTTCGAATCACTAGCTTTCGGAGCACAGCTCCTTCCTCAGGTGAATGTTCAGCTCAGCTCATTCACCTGAGGAAGGAGCTATAGTCGAAAGCTAGTGATTTGAAACAGACCTTTTGGACTTTAAGCTAGTGTTGTAAGACTTCTTACTGTGCTCAGCCCAGTCCAATGCTGGCATCTCCACATCATAGATTATGATAGAATCCCTACAGTGCAGAAGGAGGCCATTCAGCCCATCGAGTCTACACCAACCCTCTGAAAGAGCACTCCAACTAGGCCCACTCCCACATCATATCCCTGTAACCCCATAAACCCATGTAACCTTTGGACAATTTAAAATGGCCAATCCACCTAACCTGCACATATTTGGACTGTGAGAGGAAACCGGTGCACCCGGAGGAAACCCCGCAGACACTGGGAGAATGTGCAAACTCCACACAGACAATTACCCAAGGTTGGAATTGAACCTGGGTCCCAAGTGATGTGAGGCAGCAGTGCTAACTACTGTGCCAATGGGCCGTCCTGTTTCTCCACGTTTAAAAAAGAAATTTCGGTCTTTTGGGCCTGGGTTCCATTTTGGGACAGATATTTTATTTACTTTTTTAAATTTAGAGTACACAATTCATTTATCCAATTAAGGGGCAGTTTAGCGTGGCCAATCCACCTACCCTGCACATCGTTGGGTTGTGGGGGTGAGACCCACGCAAACACAGGGAGAATGTGCAAACTCCACACGGACAGTGACCCAGAGCCGGGATCGAACCTGGGACCTCGGCGCCGTGTGGCAGCAGTGCTATCCCACTGCGCCACCGTGCTGTCCCCGGGACAGTTATAACATCAACTGGGATTGTAACAAAAGTCAGTTCCAACATCCCCTCCAACACACTGCCACCGCAACGTAGCCTAGTTTTGGATTGGGGCCTGCGATATTTTTCCTATTCTGTGTCTGATCAATTATACATGGCGTAGTACATTTCACCCTCAGAGCTGTCAGAGGAGCTCATTGATTCCCAATACTCCCCACAAGGAAAACCTAGTTTTGCTCCAAACCCTCACTGTCACAACTGAGTAGCTTCAAGGCTTGTCTTGTCGATGCGCTAACAGACTTGGACCTCTTGCTATCCCAGAAAGAAGAGGTTTCACTTTAAGACACGCAATGATATGGGACATGAGGTCTTCATCCAACTTTATCCTTGGTGAAGAACATAAGAAGTAGGAGCAGGAATGGGCTGTGTAACCCCTCGAGCCTGCTCTGCCATTCCATATAGCTATGGTTGATCTTTGTCCTCATTTCCACTTTTCTGCTTATTCCCATCCCCTTTGTCAAGTGGCCGTGGATCTATCCATCTCCACCTTGGTGATGGGGAACCCCCAACTCTCTTGGGTAGCGAATTCCAAAGATTCACAGCCCTCTGAGTCAAGCCATTTCTCCTCCTCTCAGTCCTAAATGATTGACCCCATATCCTGAGCCTGTGATAACCCCCCCGCCCGCCCCATGTCTTAGACCCTCCAGCTGGGGGGGGGGGGGGGGGGGAAACAGCCTCTTTGCAAACACCCTCTTAAAAGACCCCCAGGATCACCTCTCATTCGTCTAAACCCCAGGGAGTTTGGCGCATTCCACTTAATCTCTCATGCAAACATCCTCACAATTCTTTTTCCGTACCTGCACATTTATGCAGTAAAATGCATGTTTCATTTCGCAAAGTGACAGCCAGCATGTTCTGGCTGGAGTTCAGTTTTTGAAAAAACACTTCCACCTGTGTGTAATCCAGCCCAACAGAGGTGGAGAAATTGCTTCTGGATTTTGCCGATATCTGCGAAATACTCTGTGACTTGCCTCCTTATGCCCTGGGACATTTCTTTGTGTGAAAAGCAGTGTACAAGTACTCTTGTTGAACCAATCGTACCTCGCATTTATATTTAATGGATTCAAACTGTTTTAAGTTATGCCCAAATCAGCTAAGTAAATGCACACACTCTAGCTGCAAGGTCTCCAATTAGTAACTCGATGATGCCCGGTTCCCTGGCACACAGCACACTAATCATCAGATCAGTTTTCTTTTACAGTCGAGAGGCCCCATTATCCACTCCCGTGCCCATCAGCGGCCTCTTCACTCCTGAACTGGCCCTGTCAACACGGCAGAGTGACTCTCATTGATTTCTTTTTTAAATTTAGAGTATCCAAGTCACTTTTTCAATTAAGGGGCAATTTAGCATGGCCAATCCACCTAACCTGCACATCTGTGGGTTGTGGGGGCGAAACCCACACAAACACGGGTTGAATGTGCAAACTCCACACGGACAGTGACCCAGAGCCGGGATTGAACCTGGGACCTTGGCGCCCGGAGGCAGCAGGGCTGACCCACTGCGCCCCCGTGCTGCCTGTGACTCTCATTGATAATGGTGCTGATGTGAAACTCATGAGCAAGAAAAGCCCAAGCTTTTCCTCGTGGGTGCCACCACATTTGACTGGCGCCAACTCATCACGCCAGTGTTCTATTTTCCACTGAGGCTAGGAACCCGGTTTCAGGTCGCCTCACTGTTTATGCTTAGAAGATCCCCCCCCCCACCACTTCCTGAAACTGCGGGGGCAGCCAGGGAGTTTCCATCCTAGTTTCATGCCAATGTCTTTGTAGTGGGAGGGTTCACGCTGATGTTTGAACTGGAGTGCACCCCCTAGCTCTTTCGTTGTGTTCAAAGTCAGCAGCTGAAAAGAAGGCAAAAAAAAGAAACCCTTTACAAAATAAACATGCAAAGCTTGAATCAAAAAGCGGTGAACATACAAATATATGAGGATAGGAAACAGGAGCATGAGTTAGCTTCCTCTGTCCCTCGGCTATTCTTTAAGATCGCGGCTGACATGATCGTAACTTTAACTCCACATCGCCACCCACCTCTGATAACCTTTCACCCTCTATTAGTTAAGTGGTAATGTCCTTAACTGGGAATGGAACAAGGCTTGAAACTTTATTCCGTGTCATTAACTAGGTAGCTCTGCAACTTCTTTTTGATGTTTTACTCCGATGCATGATTATTTAGTCCTTGCCTTTGTTCATGTTTGTATGGAAGAGAGAATGTTTGTGTGTGTGAGAGAGAGAGAGAGAGACAAAGTATATACGTATTTGTGTAACTGAGAGTGTGGGTGTGTGTGAGCTATATGGGGAGGCTGTTTTTCCATTTAAAAGGCTTTCAGAAGACCTGGGCACTTGTACGAACGCTAATTACAAATATTGGTTAAAAGTGAAAAATAGCTTTTGTTTTTTGACATAAAAAGAGCAGGAAGATTGAAGCCTTTTTGCTACATATTTACGTCCGAAGTTAGACAGATCGTTTGCTAATTTTGAGGTATGGAGAAGTTACTTTACTCGTCTACGTTCAATGCAATTAAACAAAATATACTTTTGCCATCTGCTCATAACTTTGCAATTTCTGACACCATTTACGGTGACTTCAAGCGAAGATTAGTCATAAAATGTTGTTGACTAGCTTCCGAAGTCTACATTATTATGTCTTGTTTCAGGGATCTGTCCTGGAGGGAATGGTGGGGGAGGGGGAGAATCAGTGCCAAGGGTGGGTGTGGGAATGTGGTGGTGTACTTCCTCGGTGCTCCGCATGTATTGATTTTGTCAAATGGTTAGGAATAGGGGGGTAGGCCATTTGGCCCATCGAACCTGCTCTGCCATTCAATGAGGTAATGTCTGATCTGAGTGTGGCTTTAACTGCGCGAAGGAACCACTTGCTCATGGGGAGGGAGGGGGACTGAGGGTGTGTCGACCACTAAGCTAGCCGACTAATTCCAGAGAACTCCCCAGCCGCAGAGAAAGCCTCACCCTTTCTCAGTAAAGTGGGTTTCTGCATTGTACCCCTGCCTGTATTTTAAGAAATTTCCCCTTCACTGTTTGCCCCACGTCCCTTCAAGGTTGAGATTGAAGAGGAAAATCTCGGTTCAGTGACTTGAGCATGGGCGCAAGAGTGAGAATTGGCTCAGTGTGATAAAGTATGTGAAGGATGATCCTTCTTCAAACCCCATCCTGCTGTCATTCAATCTTTGGGGTTTCAGAGTCTCTGGTAAATATACAGACCCTGCTTGGCTCTGCCAGTGAAGACCTGCCAAAGACATGTTGACCGTATCATTTGACGACTGTCAATAGCTTGTGAAATGCAGTGTAAAGGCAAACGATTCATTAAAAATGTCCATGCGGAGTCTGCATGTTCTCCCTGTGTCTGCGTGGGTTTCCTCCGGGTGCTCCGGTTTCCTCCCACAATCCAAAGATGTGCAGGTTAGGTGGATTGACCATGATCAATTACCCCTTTGTGTCCAAAGGTTAGATGGGGTTACGGGGCTAGAGTGGGGGAGTTTACATAGGTAGGGTGCTCCTTCAGAGGATCGGTGCAGACTGGGTGGGCTGAATGACCACCTATGGAAAAATAGAAAATGTTGGAAATTCTCAACAGGTCAGGCAGCACCTGCTGTAGAGAGAAACCAGAGTTAACCCTCCAGATTGATAACCCTACATCAGAACGAAGGAAAGATTTTTAGCATTTGTAAAGGGAAAGAGGGAGGAAGAGCAAAAGGGAAGCCTTAAGACGTGGGAGAAGAAGTAGAGCATTCGGCCCATCGGAACTGCTCCACCACTCAATGAGACCTTGACTGCAATGCAAAGGTCTGCGATGGGGTGGTGGAAAGGAGAGATTAAATTGCAAAAAGGTTTCATGATACAAAATGCGAAAGGAGCGATGGTGGTGGGTATAGGAAAACAACAAAAGATGTCTTGAAACGAGGTGTAAGTGTTGGTTAGCAGTCGTCTGGATGCAAAGTAAAGGAATAAAGATAAAATCAGCTCACGGCACTGAGGACACGGGTTCGATCCCGGCCCCGGGTCACTGTCCGTGTGGAGTTTGCACATTCTCCCTGCGTCTGTGTGGGTCTCACCTCCACAACCCAAAAGATGTGGAGGGTAGGTGGACTGGGCACGCTAAATTGCCCCTTAATTGAGAAAATTCAAGAAACAATTAGACGAGGCAAATAAAAAAGAATCTAAAAGAAGGGAGAAATTCTGATTAAAGTTTGTTTTTTGCTTCTTGCTTCTTCTCCAAGTCGCATTCGGATGGCTGTCAGCCCTCATCGAGACAGATCTCTTGTTATTTCCCAAACCTGTTAGCACTCTCTTTGGCTTTTGCACTAAGTAACCCGTCTGCAATTTAATCTCTACCCACCCCCCCCCCTCCCCCGCCTTCCCCCACCCCCTCCCACCACCCTGTCACTTCTCCCTTTTGTTCCACCTCCCCCCTCTCCCCCGCCCCCCCCCCCCCCTCCCTCTCCCCAGTACACTCTGCTCAAAACCTTTCCTTAGTTTTGATGAAGGGTCACCCAGCTGAAAGGCCCTGAATTGGAAAAAAATAATTGGGCACTCTAAATTGATATAAAAAAATCACAGCCTTTAGGAGATACTTTAGGAACACTTGCAAAGCAGGGTTCTTTTTGAGAATAAACACAATTAGCTCAGAATCTGTCGTAAGGGTCCAAAAGGTTTTACAATCTACGTGGAGCATTGCATCACCTTTATTTTTTGCCATTTCCCCTCATCTCTGCTGTTGCGCTAAAACGTTTGAAAGCACTAGCAGGTGATCATTTATTTTTTTGTGCTGGTGAAAGGGGTGGCACGCTGGTTCCAGGGAATCAATTGTTTTTCTCCATTTTTTGACTGGGTGCATGTCAAGTATTGTTTGGGTGTAGAGTAAAGCTCCCTCTGCTCTGTACCCAACAGTGACCCCCCCCCCCCCCCTCCCCCACACTCCATCCTCAATTTGGCATTTTGCGATTGAGCCAATAGTCATCTGAATGCTATTTCCAACCTTATGTACATCAGTGTCAAATTCGGGGTAACTGTATTGTCTAGCCCATGTGCACCAGGAACTACATTGAGAATGACAAAACTCGTTTCAGATTGGACGCATATGGCCAGCCGACAGAGCAGATTTTCAACCCATCCATCTGTACTGCATTTGAATTGCACCCAGATCCCAGAGGTGAAAGGTCAGTGACTTAAACCCCCTTAAATCATCCGATTTTTATCAAATGTGTCATTGCTTTTTCTACCGCGAACACAGCAGGCGTCTTTAGTCCGCTCACGGCGTTTATCTTAGTGTTTATCTTAGCTCGGTTTCTGAAATAGACAGTCCGTACATTATCTACCAATATGCAGGAGCGACTCATGGTAGCTAGCATGTTAAAAAGATACATGACCACAACATCAGCAAAGTATTGCACTGGGTTACGGTGCAGTGAATCTAACACTGCATGATATTTATTTTAATCCTTCATGGGAATACCAGCATTTATTGCCCATCCCTTTTTAAAAATAAATTTAGAGTACCCAATTCATTTTTCCAATTACGGGGCAATTTAGCGTGGCCAATCCACCTAACCTGCATATCTTTTAGGTTGTGGGGGCGAAACCCACGCAAGCACGGGGAGAATGTGCAAACTCCACACGGACGGTGACCCAGAGCCGGGGTCGAACCAGGCACCGTGAGGCGTCCGTGCTAACCACTGCGCCACCGCGCTGCCCTTTATTGCCCATCACTAATTGCCCCTTGAGAAGGTGGTGGTGAGCTGCCTTCTTGAATCGCTGCAGTCCCTGTGGTGCTGACGCACCCAGGCTGCTGTTTGGGTGGGAGTTCCAGGATTCTGACCCAGCGACAGTGAAGGAACGGCGAGAAATTTCCAACTCAGGATGGTGAGTGGCTTGGAGGGGAACCTGCATCTAATGACACGTGGCAGGGTCACCCACACAAAAATCTATATTTAAAAAACATTAATTGAGAGTATCCAATTATTTTCTTCCAATTAAGGGGCAATTTAGCGTGGCCAATCCATTTAACCTGCACATCTTTGGGTTGTAGGGGTGAGACCCACGCAGACACGGGGAGAATGTGCAAACTCCACACGGACAGTGACCCGGGCTGGGATTGAACCCGTGTCCTCAGCACTGTTGGCAGCAATGCTAGCCACTGCGCTAGCATGCTGCCGCAAAGATATAATTTTGCGGAAAAATCTGAAAACCACCCAAAATGGAAAAATGTTTAAAAAAGGATCTGATGGATATATGGAACATCTCCCCCCCAGCCCTGTCCCCCATCACCACCACAAGAAACCTATAACCTTCACCTTTCCCACTTACCCATTCCGTAGACAATGTGACAAACCAGATAATCCATCCCGTGACATCCTTTGAGCAATGCCACGGGGGATCCACTAGAACAAAACAACATTTGCTTGAGAATACTAGAGACTGATAGGTGTGGATAAATAATGTTGAAATGCATCTGCATCAGTTATAAATTGTATTAGAATTCAGATGGATATTGATGTCGGTAGATAAATATTGGTTAGAAATGTCAGTATAGAATGAGGCAGTTTTTAATTGCGGGGCAGATGTCTGTTAGCAGAGTGCTGGAAGGAGAAAGGATCCGAGTACGATAATCGATGGTTTACTGAAGATTTAGAGTCAATGCAAAGCTGTTGTCAACAATACTAAGGTCAAACAAAAAATTAAGTGAATGTACGCTGACAACACCCATTGTCTCAACCACTGGCTTTTCCCACTGCTTGTCCAACATCTAGTAGGGAATGAGCACACGATATTGGGAAAGCTGAAGCCATTGCCTTTGATCCCTGTCCCAAACTCCATTCCATCGCCACCCACTCCATTCCTCTCGCTAGTGACGGTCTGAGGCTGCACCAGGTCACTTCTAACCTTTCTGTTATATTTGACACTGGAATGAACTTCCATCCACTTACCTGCTCCATCTCCAGGACTGCCAACCTCCACCTGCTTAACACCGCTAGTCTCTGCCCTTCCGCTGACCATTTGCTGAAAGCCTCTGCCATGCCTTTGCTACATCCAGACTTGGCTGTTCCAACGCACTCCAGCTGCCCTCCCATCTTCAATCTGAAACTCTGGTGCCCACACTCAGACCCGCACCAAACTTCACTCGCCACACCCTGCTGCTCACTGATCTATTTAGGTTCCTGACCCAACAATGCCTTGAATTTGAAACTCTCATCCTTGGTTTCAAATCCTCCATGACTTCCCCCCCATCCATCTCTCCTCCAGGCCCACAACCCTCCGAGATATCTGCTACACTTGCCTAATTCTGACCCCTTGCTCACCACGTTTTTAATCCCTCCGCCATTGGTGGCCTTGCTTTCAGTTGCCTAGGACCAAGCTGTGCAATTCCTTCCCTGAATCTGCCTCTCTCTTCTTTTAGGAATGTCCTCAAAATCTACATCTTTTACCAGTCGTTTGCCAATCTGTTCTAATACTGTCTTTATGGTGCAGTTAGGTATGCTCATGTGGAGCGCCTTGTGATATTCCATTGTGTTAACGATGCTATATAAATCTCAGTTAATGTTAAGGGAGGCCATTGAGCCAATCTAGTTCTGCGTTCCATTGCAGCGCAACTTTCCCACTGCCTGGCTTTTGGCAAAGCTCCTGCCATGAATTAGGAGAGGGAATTTCTGCGGTGACACAGTGGACGAGCCAGCGGGGACTTTAAAAGGGAAGGTGCACCCCCTCTCCCATCCACCCACTAAGATGACCCTATTATGAGTGGCAAGGTGACACAGTGGTTAGCACTGCTGCCTCACGGCGCCAGGGACCCGGTCTCAATTCAGGCCTCGGGTGACCGTGCGGAGTTTCCACGTTCTCCCTGCGTGTGCGCGGGCTTCCTCCGGGCGCTCCGGTTTCCTCCCACAGTCCAAAGATGTGCAGGCTGGGCGGATTGACCGTGCTAATTTTAAATTGCTCCTCGGTGTCCAAAAGGTGATGTGGGATTACAGGTGTAGGATGGGGCATTGGCCTGGATAGGGTGCTCTATCGGAGGGTTGGTGCCTGCTCGATGGGCTGAATGGCCCTCCTTCTGCACTGTAGGGGTTCTATGAGCACCAGCGTGAACTAAAAAATGGAAAATCTGCAGTTTCCTAACGTGACTTCCTGCCACCATGTGCAATGACGGGTAGGGAAGGAGAAGGCAGGGCTGGTTGGTGGTGGTTGTGGGAGAGGGGGAGGGGAATTCCTGTGAGCGTGAGTAATTAGTTGTAGGCCTGATCATTATTTTTCCACCAAATCCGCTGCCCATTTCTGGGGGGAATGCAGGGAAAATCATCCCCCCCCCCCCGATTATCTCATTAACACAACAGGCACAAAAATCCTATCATTGTTAGATCTTATCTAATCACCAAGTGTTCTGATGGATAGATCTAACCTGTTATTATTGACGTCATTGTATTTTGTGTTGATCGGGATGAAGGTATTGATGGTTAAGGATGTGATTAATGAAGATTTTCTCCGTGTTTCCATTCTGTGCCTGGTGATAAGCGAGACTTACCAGTCTAAGCTCGTCAACCCGTTGATCCAGACCTCAATTGAGCTTCAGCTGACTCAGGCACTGGGGATTTACTGAGGGTGACGTAGGTTTTGACCTTGCTTTACCTTCTGGAAGCCCATGTTTGCAGGTCACCTGTGGCCAATGTAGAATTTTCAGTGAAACTGTAATATGTTTCCCGAGGAGGACTGCGGTGAAAGTTGGTAAGAGGTTTGTCTTTCATAATTTATCCTGAAATGACCCCCACCAGATTTCGCTGAAGAGGCATTAGCAAACGGCCAAGTAAAAACGGAGTTATTGATTGGGCAGGCCAGCAGTACTTCCTGGTAAAGGCAATTGGGATTGACAGACAAACTCCAGATCCTCAGAGTCAGCAGATCACTGAGAACTCTAAATAGCTGCGTATCATTTTTCTTGTGACGATGACGCATTGCTTTTTAAAAAACAAATTTAGAGTACCCAATTATTTTTTTTCCAATTAAGGGGCAATTTAGCGTGGCCAATCCACCAACCCTGCACATCTTTGGGTTGTGGGGGTGAGGCCCACGCAGGCACGGGGCGAATGTGCAAACTCCACACGGACAGTGACCCGGGACCGGGATCGAACCTCTGTCCTCGGCGCCGTGAGGCAGCAGTGCTAACCACTGCGTCACCGTGCCGCCCGACGCATTGCTGGTTTTATGGAACAACGACGCATTTTAATCTTGCACAGTTTTCAGCAAACCCAGGAAAAGAACCTTGTCAAGCATTGTTAACAAAGAGCTTCCCTCGGCAGTGATAGAAGGGAGTAATGCAAACAAATATTACAATGGAATCTTTACAATTTTACTACAATAGTGAAGTATGCGGAGGAATGTGGAGTTAGGTCTCAGATGAGCCATGATATCACTGAATGGTGGAATGGGCGGAGCTTAAAGGGCTAAATGGCCACCTCCTGTTCCTATGTAGCAATTGAATTAATTCAGTGACCTCTCCAAGTTCTTTGCACAGTGACTTTTGTCGGGCATTAATTAATTAGCTATAGTTTCTGTTCTATATGCGGGCTCCAAGCACCCACTTTGGTTGAAGATGTTGAGCGTTCTGGCAGACAGTGGCACATTGCTGGATTGCTCTGGCTTTGGTACACAGAACGAGAGGCTCTTTTTAGGAGGTCCAGAGAAGGAGGGATGTCCTGCATCTGCTCAGGATGAAGGTCACCACTTTGTCCCCCTTGACCTCCTGACTCACTCACCGCTGCAACTAGTGCTGCTCTGCTCGGTCTCCCGTCCTCCGCCCATTCCTCGCCCAACGCAATTATAGTTGTATTTGTGTAGCGCCTTTCACTCCCTCAGGTGTCCAAAAGCATTTCACAGCTAATGAATCACTTTTGAAATGTGGTCACTGTTGCTATGTTGGCAACTGTGGCAGCCAGTCCTATGCACAGCAAGGAGTCATGCAGAACAGTTAGATAATCGCCACTTGTTCTGTCCTGGCATTGTTGGCTGAGGGGGATAAATGTTGGCCTGGACAATGGAGGAACTGCCTTGCCCTTCTTCAGGTCGTAGCATGGGATCTCTCTAGGGCCACCTGAACAGGCAGACTGGGCCCTGATGTGGCACCTCCTCTGAGAGATGACATCTCTGACAGTGCAACACTAACTGAAGTGTCGGGCTAGATGACATGCTCAAGTCCTGGAGTGGGCCTTGAACCCACAATTTAGGCAGACAAGCTGACACGTAGCGGAAGTATTTATTGATGTATAAATAGCCATTCTTCTCGTTGAAAGGGAGGCTCCATTGTGAAATAACTCAACTTCAAGCACTTTACGCACCATCTCAAAAAGGTAGAGGAATGTTTTCCATAAACTAGGTGCTGCTCCATATTCTAATGTAGTGAGTAAGTGACACAGCAAGCTTTATTCTATTTCAGACTTAAGCGCTGCTCGAGAAGAGGATAATTTTGCAAGAGACATCCTCAAATAAAGTAATTAGCAATTGGCAAGAGCTCTTTGTTCTTTATTCTGGCATAAAAGCTGCTGGATCATTTGCTAAGCGGTATTAAATAGAGAATGATGGCTACCTGGAAGTGATTTTAAAGCTGTAATCTCACTGAGCTGTTAGCTGATGTCATAAACTACAAGAATGAACGATGAGTAGTTATAACCATCAACTACAAACCCTGGAGATGATCAACTTGAAATTATTTCAGTGAATATATGTTTTTATGATATATTTTGACAGTAATTGATCCATTTGGGGGCCTGTATTATTGTTGTCAAGGTGGGTGACAATGGCCAACATACTGACCATCATTGGGCAGTACGCGCGCAGTGGTTAGCACTGGGACTGCGGCACTGAGGACCCGGGTTTGAATCCTGGCCCTGGGTCACTGTCTGTGTGGAGTTTGCACATTCTCCCCGTATCTGCGTGGGTTTCGCCCGCACAACCCAAAAATGTGCAGGTTAGGTGGATTGGCCACACTAAATTGCCCCTTAATTGGGAAAAAAATAATTGGGTACTCTAATTTTATTTCAAAATTATATTAAAAATTTATAAAACAAAAACATACTGACCATCATTGAATTTACAGTGCAGAAGGAGGCCATTCGGCCCAACGAGTCTGCACCGGCTCTTGGAAAGAGCACCCCACCCAAGGTCAACACCTCCACCCTATCCCCATAACCCAGCAACCCCACCCAACACTAAGGGCAATTTTGGACTCTTAAGGGCAATTTATCACAGCCAATCGACCTAACCTGCACATCTTTGGACTGTGGGAGGAAACCGGAGCACCCGGAGGAAACCTATGCAGACACGGGGAGAACGTGCAGACTCCGCACAGACAGTGACCTAAGCCGGGAATCGAACCTGGGACCCTGGAACTGTGAAGCAACAGAGCTAACCACTGTGCCACCATGCCACGCATTGGTGTGAATGAAATCCTTGCTGGGAGATTAATGCTTGTGATACAGCCAGGGCAAACTTATTAAGTGCTAGCATTTGATAACTGGGAAATAATATGGTCAGTATATATTCATATCAGTTATTTATACTGCCAATATAGCTTCTTTTTTAAAAAAATGTTTTTATTCTCCATTTTCACATTTTCCTTCAAAATTTACACCCCACCCACAAACAGTAAATGGTAACAAATACAAAATCAATCCCCTTAACAGTACCAACGATCCCATCCTCCCACCACCCCAAACAACGGCCCACCTGTTAATATATGCATCCAATAAACCAAACACTCCCACGGTGGCAACAAAAAAACAAAGGAGAAAAAGAAAAAGGAGTCCGGGACCGCCCATGGTCACTATTGACCTATAGAGTCCACTCTCCCCCCCCCTACACTCAATGCCCTCCAACCTCTGAAAGAGTACCGTACATGATACCCAAGAGTTATACCCCCCAGTCTCCAACTCCTCCCGTCCACTACCTCTTGTAAAACTCCTCCTCCCAACCTCGGTTGCCAATATAGCTTCTTGATCAGAGGTCTAACAACACCTTTGATTTTTTGTGCAAAATACCTTTTAACATGTGTTAATGGTTTTCAATTGTACTCCATTTTAACATTTTCCGTTGCATTTTTTTGTCAACTGGAAATTAATTTGATCCTTTTTTTTTTCATAGCGATGTGCAGAATATTAGAAAGCTTGTTTCACGTTTTCAACTTTTTTTTTTTGCATCGAAAATGCTATTTGACGAGAAATGTTTCCCTAGTGCGCTTCGCATTCCCAGCAGCTCCACAATCTTCTCAAACTATTGATGTTTTCCTGAATACTTAGCCTTACGCATAAGCGTGCTCACGGCAACCAGCATTTTGTGATTAGGCCGATTTCGCAAATTCCGTGAAAATTTTTTAAACATTGCAAAGAGGACTCTTCTGCTTGCTCTGTGCAGTGAGCGACTTTAACCCTATGAGTATCAGCGCCAGCCTGTAAATTTCCAATCCTTAGAGGCTTACATAGCTGCATTTTATCATCTGATTCATATGCACCAGAGGGCGGATCACATTATGAGAGATTAGAAGGCTGACAAGAGGATGAAGCGGTACACCCAGTCGGTGATAAATTAAACCTCGATTTGCTTCCCTTAGACAGTGGAAAGGTGCACTGCATTACACTCGAGAGAGATTCTGCAGGTCTTTTCCCTTTTGTTCCCTCAGAGGTTAACAGGGAGTCTATCCTGTGGTCATTTCCAATCTGTCACAGAGAAAGCAGCCCAGTTGATCAGCAAAAAATAGTTTCTGGCTTTGCAGGATTCTGGACAGTCCGAACTGGACTGGGGCTTCTTTAGACCGACCTTGTGCACCACTTTGGTAGAGCCAGGCATCAGAGGCAAGTATGATTAATGAATTTCCAACTGGTCAGTGCTGTGACTGAGCAAGATACAGCTGGTTATATTATGGATGGGGGAACTCCGGTGTCCATAAAGATAGCAGACAGTTTCATTATAGAGTTGGAGAAATGTTTATGCTTCTTTCCTCCCCCCCCCCCCCCCCCCCCCTGCAAATCGATAAAAAAAACAGTAAATTTTCACTTTATTAAATGTGGTGTTGCTTGCTATCATGGCTGTTGCGCAGGGTTGATTCATACACCTGTGTGGTTGCGTGATCATCTCTGCCCACATCTCCTCTGCTCAGGTCACGCACTCGCCTAGTATGAACGAGGCACTCATGGTGTAAGAAGTTGGCAGATTTTTAAATCATCGTGCTTCATGTTTTTTTTTTACTTCCAAGGGTGACGTGACTGAAATTACGTTAAACACGTGTCTTGGACGGCACGGTGGGTGCAGCGGTTAGCACTGCTGCCTCACGGCGCCGAGGACCTGGGTTCGATCCCAGCCCCGGGTCATTGTCCGTGTGGACTTTGCACATTCTCCCCGTGTCTGCGTGGGTCTCACCCCCACACCCCAAAAGATGTGCAGGGTGTAAATTACCCCTTAATTGGAAAAATAAAAAAAAACGCATGTCTTTCCTCAGCAGCTTTAACAATTACTGGGCAAAGTTTTTTCCTCCAAATTACTGAAGGAACACATTTTTCTTTTATTCCTGTTTCCCCCAAATTGTATATGTTAGTTAAACTGCAGGGGGGGGGAAATGTAAAGCTACTTTAAATGGCAAGAGAAATGTTGGAACTGAAGTGGATGTGTGTGAATGGTCTAGTTAACACACAGAACCACGTGGATCACATAGCTCCAACCCTGATTGTCGCTACAATATGAATGCTTCCCACTTTGGCGCTGCATAGAATGCCACTCTAGCACTTGAAGAGGTTAATTTTAGGTGCCGCGAGTTGATTACAGCGCTGAAGATCAGATGCTGCAAATGAGATTTTACTATCTTGTTAATGGCAGTATTCTTGTAGCTTTCTTTTGCTTGATGAAAGAGGATCCTTTAGATAATTAAGGTGAGCAGCTTGAAAAGGCGTCGGAGCATTACCTTGAAATGGTGGCTTCAATCTCTCTGCTGATTACCAGTAATGATGGGCCAGTTAGCCACTTTGCTTCTGAGAGGCTGTCTTAACTCCTCGAGTGCCAATCCGAAGCAGTCACACTGTCGTCAACCCGACGCTGAAAGGTCTGATTGAGGCCAATGTGCATCGGCAGCGATGAATTTATAGAAGAGACGAGGACAGGAGTCTTTTCTGTCAAACTGAGTGGGGGTGGGGGTAAGTTATGCAAAGTTGAAAGTTTGTTTCTTTGTTTCCACCAATAATAGTTGAATCTTTTTCTGTGATTCCGTGCTTTAACTTATATAGTATCTACTTTAGGATCTTTTTAAATTGTGGTTATTATGACCGACCTCTTGTGAAGCTAGAAGGAGGCTGTACACTTGCATAGGTCATTTTGTTGTTGTTGTAAACCCCGTGGAGACCAGGATTTATTGGAAGGTGTTAAAGTGCCTTTTAATATAACTCAGTGTGCAGTCGGTAGTAAGTTTCATGTTGAAATCTGGATTTTCTTCTGCTTGACCTGGCAAGTTATGCGTCTTAATCCAACCCATACTAATCTGGTATTTGAAATTATTAGGCTATTTCGAAGGATAAATGTAATCTGATTGTTTTTAAAATGTCACCGTGCTCATTAAATGGGCTTTGACAGTTAGGAGCCGGACTCTGAGAGAGAGAGAACGTGCAGATATCGAGCACCAGAATAAAGTTGTTGGCAAAAAATAAATAAATAAAGCCTGCATGTTAAAATCTGTGGCTTCTGAGTCAGATAGTGACAGTGTCCTCTCGCAAAAAGTATAGGCTGATTGACCAGAGAGAGCCTTGGTATCTTCGCTGTAAACTCCTGATCATCCAAAGTCACATTTTTGCTCCAGGAAAGATGAAATTTTCTATTTATTTAAAAGCATTTATTTAAAAGCATTTATTATGAGCAAGAATAAATAAAGCGAGAATTCAGTACAGCAGACAAAGCCGAATTGCAATTTGAGCCGAGGAGACTGCTTGATATCAGACTTTTTTTATTGTTGGCACACCAGGCTAACCAAGAGAAAAACAAACTTGCAAACGATGGGCAGATTGTTCACTGAAACTCGCCTGAATGGTGACGGGGAGCGAGCATGGGTAGGGTGCTCATTCAGAGGGTTGGCGCAGGCTTGATGGGCCGAATGGCCTCCTTCTGCACTGTAGGGAATCTGTGATTCTATTTAACAATATTAAGTATTGTTTGAAATGTTTCAGAAGAACTGTAAGCAACAGTTTAATTTGATGCAATGAACAATTACTTCATTGCAGTGTTAATGTAAACCTACTTGTGACAATAACGATTATTATTATTATTATTATTTTGCTTTGTAAATTTTCCAGTTCCCAAGTGCTCTCCTTCATTCGCTTAAAATCTGCTCACGAACTGGGTTTAGTGGAGCGGTGAGGGGAGATATGGGGAAAGTAATCTGGAGAGAGGGAATAACCGAGAGAGGGGGGGGAGCAATCAGCAGAGAGGGAATAACCGAGAGAGGGGGGGAGCAATCAGCAGAGCGGGCCCACTGGGCACCCCCAGCCCTGGATGGTATGGTCGGTCCAAGGTGTTTATTATGTATTAGTTGTGTTTAATTGTACGCAGGCTGTGGACATTAATCAACAATCAATTTGTGCCCACATTCCCAACTGGAATGGGCTGAAACTGTGGTCATTGGGTGAGGAGATACAAGTTTGCAATGTACATTGCGGGCAGCACGGTAGCCTTGTGGATAGCACAATTGCTTCACAGCTCCAGGATCCCAGGTTCGATTCCGGCTTGGGTCACTGTCTGTGCGGAGTCTGCACATCCTCCCCGTGTCTGCGTGGGTTTCCTCCGGGTGCTCCGGTTTCCTCCCACAGTCCAAAGATGTGCGGGTTAGGTGGATTGGCCATGATAAATTGCCCTTAGTGTCCAAAATTGCCCTTAGTGTTGGGTGGGGTTACTGGGTTATGGGGATAGGGCGGAGGTGTTGACCTTGGGTAGGGTGCTCTTTCCAAGAGCCGGTGCAGACTCGATGGGCCGAATGGCCTCCTTCTGCACTGTAAATTCTATGATAATCTATGACATCTCGGTAAATAAATGCTTATTAAGGGTGTAAAGACTAAGTTCTGTCCTTCCCCACCATGCTTTCTGGAATATAACACGAGGCATATGTTGGGCATTGGGCCTCATTACTTTTCTTGAGTCGCAGATGCTTCCTGGGCATCCCTGCAGCTCAATGGTGAATGGGATTTAATTGTTCGCCAATATGATGGGCATCATTACAGGTGGCGTAATCATGCTTTGCGCTCTGAAGATGGGAACACCAACCAAGAATGGGGCCAGCAGCAATCCTTCCAACTCTTCCTAGCTCCACAGAAATGATATCATTAAAACATTATTCTTACCTTTTTGTGGTGGCAGCCTTAGGTAGTCCTTTTCCTAAAGAGCCAACCATGAGACACTAAAGGCCTGGACCATAGAATCCCTACAGTGCAGAAGGAGGCCATTCGGCCCATCGGGTCTACAGTGAGCCTCCAAAGGAGCACCCACACAGGCCCACGCCCCAACCCTATCACTGTAACCACCCATAACCATTTGTTTGGACACCAAGGGCAATTTTAGCTTTGCTAATCCACCTAACCTGCACATCTTTGGACTGTGGGAGGAAACCGGAGCACCCGGAGGAAACCCACGCAGACACAGGGAAAACGTGCAAACTCCTACACAGACAATCACCCAGGGCTACATGCATGCCTGAAGCTCCACTCGGTGACCCATCGCATGGCACCCCTAATTTGCCGACACATGCCTGCTTCCGTTGGTCAATTGCAAGTGTCTCCACCATCCGTTCTGACAGCACTCGCACCTTGGGGGAAGATTGGGTGTGAGAAATCACAATATCCTACCCAAATAAATGGGCATTCCAATATTCAGTTTATCCCCCATTTGAATTTTGACGTGGAAAACGACCATTCATCCCAGCTTTCTCCGATGCATTCCCTCCTCTAAAAACTTTGTTGGTTTGCTCTTTTTCTCAATCCTATACTATCTTACATCAATGGTTTCTGTTGCTAAGAAATGAAGTAAGACTTCATAGAATATCATAGAATCCCTACAGTGCAGAAGAGGCCATTCAGCCCATCGGGTCTGCACCGACCCTCTGAAAGAGCACCCCAGCTAGGCCCAATCCCCAACCCTATCCCCGTAACCCCACCTAGGGACAATTGAGCTTGGCTAATCCATCTAACCCACACATTTTTAGACTGTGGGAGGAAACCGGAGCACCCGGAGGAAACCCACGCAGACATGGGGAGCACGTGCAGACTCCGCACAGGCAGTGACCCAAGGCCCGGAATTGAACCCGGGCCCCCGGCGCTATGAGGCAGCAGTGCTAGCCACAGTGCCACCCATATTGCATTTATCTGGTGCCTGTCATGACCACAAGACATCCCAACGCATTTTAGAGCCAATGAAGTACTTTTGAATTGTCGTCACTGCTGTGATGCAGGAAATGAGGCACCCAATTTATGCACAGCAAGATTCCACAAACAGCAATGTGGCAATGACCAGATCATCTGCTTTTGTGTTGTTGATTGAGGGGCAAATGTTGGTGGGGACACTGAATTTAACACCCTTGCTCTATGAATTTGAATTTGATTTATTGTCACGTGTACCGAGGTACAGTGAAAAGTATTGTTCTGCGTACAGTCCAGACAGAGCGTTCCATTAACGAAAAAACACAGGACATGCATGAATACACAATGTAAATCATAGAGGTAGACATCAGGTGAGCTTATGGAGGGTAGTACTACTCAGATGTGTGAAAAGATTAGTTCAGTCCATAAGAGGGTCACTCAGGAGTCTGGTGACAAGTATTCTCTGCTCGGCACGATAGGGGAGTGGTTAGCACTGCTGCCTCACGGCCCCCCGACCCCGGGTCAATGTCCGTGCGGAGTTTGCACATTCTCCCCGTGTCTGCGAGGGTCTCACTCCCCACAACCCAGAGATATGCAGAGTAGGTGGATTGGCCACGCTAAATTGCCCCGCAATTGGGGAAAAAAAAGAATTGGTGCTGTAAATTTATATATTTTTTTAAAAGGAGTCTGGTAACAGCGGGGAAGAAGCAGTTTTTGAATCTGTTCGTGCGTGTTCTCGGAATTTTGTATCTCTTGCCCAGTGGAAGAAGTTGGAAGAAAGAATAACCCGGGTGGGAGGGGTCTTTTTTTATGCTGCCCGCTTTCCCCAGGCAGCGGGAGGTGTAGACAGAGTCAATGGATGGGAGGTGGGTTCATGTGATGGACTGGGCTCTTCTTCAAAGTAGTGCTGTAGGATCTTCTACATTCATCCGCAAGGGCCGACGGAGCCATGATTTAAAGTCTGATCTGAAAGATGGCACCTCCCACTGGGCTGCATTCCCCCAGTGCTGCTGTGCATTGTCAGCCTAGTTTGCAGTGTGAAAGTACTCGAGTGGGACTTGAATCCACAACCTTCTAACTTGAGAAGCGTGAGTGCTAGCAACTGAGCCAGAGCCAACATTAATCACTGAAATAAACAATGAACTGATTTTGTATAATAGTGCCAATGACATTATACAAAATAATTTGGAGCATTAGACTATCTGGGTCGCGTTGGATACAGGAGGTAAGATGCAGGTCTCTAGGTGTGTGTGCTATCTCCCTGGCGCCTAGTAAAGATCTACGTAATTAGAGGTATTATTAATTCCTCTGAAAAAATCTCTCAAACTCCTTAAAAGAACTGAGTGTGCATTAATACAGGTAACATGCCAGCTCAGGAGTGATGAGAAGCAAAATTGCACAATGTGTGAATCTGTGTGGGTTTGCTTCTATCCTTTTTCCTCCCGTAAGATCATTTGGGGAATTAATGGGTGCTTACGGGCAAGGATCTGTGCAGAGACCCCATCCGGGAGAGGGATTTGTGGGTTGATCGAAGGAGCAGACTGCAGGGTTTGGGAAGGCAGATGGAGGGTGTTTGAGTGAAGCCGCATTGTCTGGCAGTCTACGTGTGCTGAAAATCCGCAGACAGATGATACTTAAACGTACCTAATGTCTGGGGACTTTCCGACACAAACTTATCTGATTAGGAGAGATGGACGGTAGATTAATGCTCTCCTCCAGTTGGAGCAGGGAGCAGTTGGGGGAGGGGGGGAGAGGGAGGGGGGGAATGTGGGAGTGTGTGAAGGTGGAGAATTTAAAGTGGCTGACCGTTTTTGAGCATTTCCTCAATCGTGCATTGTCAATGATGTGTCGGGGTGGCAGGTTAGGTAAATTTTACCGTAGCGTTCGAGTGCTTGGCCATGTGCCCTGCTCTGGCGAGGCTGGAGAACAGTGTTTTTGTCATGTAAGTAGACCAAGCCCTTTAAGATGCTGCTGTTTCTCTTAATTATGCAATTGTAGAAAATTAATAGTTTTGGCTTTTTACATAATAAAGCTTTTTAATGGACCGCAAAACTATAGGTAATTTAGAATTAGCAATTAAACTACTTGACATCTTATTAATATTTAGATTCTGCTTTGTTAAAAGGAACACGAGGGTTAGCAGAACTTTGCATTGAATTGCTTGGGCTCTATGTCAATATGCAAATAATCAAGTTGTGGGTTCAGCACAAACAGAGAATGTGTTGAAAGGAACAATTTCCATTTTGGTCCAAACAGTCCGCTCGTGTGTCTCAGGAATAAGAATCCCCCCCCTCCGCCCCTCCCTCCGCCCAACTCATACAGGACAATGTTTTGAAATTGGTCGGTGGATTTCCTAACTCTGCTCTCTCTCCTTCTGTTGCAGTCGTGAGAGTGATCTATCAACAATCATCTCCAACTTGCACCAGAGCAGGCAGCTCGTTATGCCAGAGAGTCAAAGTCGGAATGAGATAAAGAAAAACGGCATCGACTTACACCCAGGACAGGCTGGTAAGGTTGTGAAACGTCACAAACACAGCGCTGCAAAAATCAGTTCTGAATGAAATGAATGATTGCAGAGTTTCCAAAAACAAGCCCTTTGAGGACTTTGTTTCTCCTCTCCTGAGGACGGGTGCACATACACGCACACATGTGCGCACACACAAGCGCGCGTGCATTGACACACACACATACACATGTGCACGCACACATATATGCACACACATATACACACGTGCGCACACACAAGCACACGTGCATGGACACACACGTACACATGTGCGCGCATGTCCACACGCACACATATGCACACACATATACACGAGCGCACACACACACATGCACATGCACGCACGCGCACACATACACATATGCGCACACGCACACCATGTGATGTTACATTCAGCTACTGAGGTAGCTTTCGCATTTCAACGAATTGACTGTATTCTGATGCAGCAACATTATAAAATTCCATGGGACTTACTGAACATTGCAACTACGGAGGCATGTGTTTGTGTCACAAAATAGAACATTTTATAGATTGCCAATTAGTTACCAATATATTCCAAAAACTTCCAGGGCTGCAAAGTTGTGCAGTCACTAATCCGTGTCAGCCATCGGGCACTGTTGGTAGCATACACGCCTTTGAATCACTAGGGTTCTGGGTTCAAGTCCACTCCAGGGCTCGAGCACAAAAATCAAGATTAGGGACATACAGATTAGGAGCACGAGTAGGCCACTCGGCCCCTCGAGCCTGTTCCACCATTTAATAGGATCATAGCTGATCTGCTTGTGGCCTCAACTCTGGACTCCCACCTACCACCCGAGAGTACTGAGGAAGTGCTGCACTGTCGGAGGTCCATCTCTGTAATGAGACATAAACCTTGCACAGTGGACCTGCCTCCTTGGGTAGATAGATGTAAAAGAGCCCGTGACTCTCACAGAAGAGAAGGGGAGTCATCCCCGATGTCCTGACCAATGGTTATCCCTCAAATCAGTGTCACACAAACAGACAACCTGGTCATTATCACGTTGCTGTTTGTGGAAGTTTGTTGTGAGCAGATTGGCTACTGTGTTTCCCAAATTCCAGCAGTGACCACACGTCAAAAAGTACTTCATTGGCTGGAAAGTGCATTGTGACATTTTGCACAGTGCTAGAAATCAGCCAGTCTACATTCTTAAAGAGTTAATTATTTAAGCCATGTTTGTAATGGCTTTTAAATAAATAAAAATACAACAAACCATTTTCCTTTTAAATATTCCAAACTGCCCTGAAAATCTGACCATCCAAGGGCCACATTCTGAGCAGCCTGTGCGTTTTCCGAGGCATTTTGCTTGCTACAGCGTTTTGGACTATAATTATGCAGCCTCCTGAAAGGCAAAACTAATTGTGAAATGGTCTTTCTGGAAGGTGCTGTTGCTCTGTTCCTGGTGGGGAGTTTGAAGAATCACGGCCAACACTGACACTATTTTACTACGCGTTTTATGTACGTCACTCGCGTACAGTCTGAATTGTGCGCTATGACTTGTACAGGTCCATTGGTTGAAAATTAGTTGGTATAGTACTCACTTAGACCTGGTGTTAGGACTGCAGCGATAGTGATACGTTCTTGAAAAACAAATCTGGTTAATTTGCAGTTGGCGACAGGGATAGGGCGTCATCCAGCACAGTCAGCCGGAGATTTCCCCCTCTTCAAGCCATCTTTTCATTCTGTCAGCATCTGGCGTGACACATTTAGCTGTCACCTCCGAGGCTGCACGTTGTGGGTTCGAGCCTCCAGCACAGATATGACGCCGATTATGACAGTGCCACATTGAGGGAGTGCGGCACTGTCAGAGGTGCTTTTTTTACACAAGAAATTAAACTTAAGTCCATCAGCCATCTCTCTGGTGGATGGAAAAGATGATTGGAAGAAAAACTGTGGGTTCCGCACCGTTCCTGCATCAAAATAGCGCCGAAAATGAATTAATTGAATTTTAACCTGATGCAATTTGCTGTGTGGCTGTATTTGCTTCCATGCCAATTATAAATACATCTCCATGGCAATGCATTGGCCGTGGTGTGCTTTGGGATATGAGGAAGCAAAGTATAAATGCGGGTCTTTAAATACATGAATAGGATGGGAATAGAGGGATACAGACCCCGGAAGTGTAGAAGATTTTAGTTTAGATTGGCAGCATGGTCGGCACAGGCTTGGAGGGCCGAAGGGCCTGTTCCTGTGCCTACTTTTCCTTGTTCTTTGTTCTTTTGTCCTTCTCAGCTACGGCACTCCTCCTGCCCCTGGGTTAGAACATCGGGGTTCTCCGGCTGGCACTGCAGTGTGGGATTGAGGCACTGCTGCCTGTCAGACGTGCCTTCTATGAGATGTTAAACTGAGGCCTCACCTGCCCTTCAAGGTGAATACCAAAGATTCGATTGTATTCACTAAATAAGAGTTGGGGAGTTATCCCCTGTGCCCTGATGAACATTGATCTCTCCATCGTCACTAAAACAGACAGATTAGCTAGACCGTACCAATCTGGGATCCTGCTCCACTGCTAATTGCCGCCATGTTTCCTGCCTTACAGCGCATACAGTTAAGGAGCCCTCTGTTGGTTGTAAAGTGTTTTGAAACATCCTAAGATTGTGAAAGGTGCAATATAAATACAAGTCTCACCTCCTTTTTGTTCTGGTACTTTTGGTTCTGGTATTCTCAACTGACCAACCTCCTCAGTGTATGGGCGCGATTTAACGAGAAAAGGTCTAAGTGCCGTATCGGGCTCCCTTCCCAGATCCTTCCCGACGGCCGAGACCGTGGCCCGTATTTACTGGCACGTGGTGCCAGAAATGGTCCCCCACAAGCTTCACGGCGGAAAAGGCTGACTCGCCTCGACCGTGCCCGGCCGCCCCCCTCCCCCAACAAGGGGGAGCTGCTCATAAACGCTCTGTCCGAACACACTCCGGTCAGCACACAGACATGGCACCATGTAGACCTGCCCCATGCTTGGAGGCGAAAAGGGCCGGGGGGGGGGGGAGCGTGGAGATGGGGGGGGATGGGGATTGCCCTTAATTGGTGTCAATCGGTGGCTTGCCACAGCTAGGTGGGATCGGGAACCCGTCAACGGGATCAGGCCGGTTAGATTGTGAACCGATTGGCGTGGATCTTGATTTTGGCGCCTCCCGTGATTTAACCAGCGTGCAGCTGTTAAATCGCACCCTATGTGTTCAGAGTTCATTCATTGAATTCAGGGGAGAGCAGTGGTGTTGTCACTGGACTAGTAATCCAGAGACCCAGGGTAATGCTCTGGGGCCCAGGTTCGAATCCCACCATGGCAGATGGTGAAATTTGAATTCAATAAAATATCTGGAGACCATGAAGCCAGTGTCGATTGTCGTATGAAAAAACATGCCCTGAAGCACTCACGCAAAAGCCTCATGAAAATTAAATATGTAAATATTTTGCTGGTCTTTCTGTCTGGCCTTGCAAGGGATGAGCGAAGTGAAATTATTTTGGTGCTGCAGTTACACCACTTACTGTCGAGTATGATTGCCCAGTGGCAGCCCCCGGTTGTACTGTTGCCTGCGGGACACGATGGGGTGAGTGACGCAGGTTCTTTGCGCCTGTGTGCAGAGTTTGGTGAATTTTAAATGTACCGAGAGTCCCGTCGGGTTTATCTATTGCTTTGCAGGATGAGGAAGGGTGACCCCAGAGATAGGCTGCCTAAAACATGGCCACAGCAAGGCCAGATTTATACTGACCGCCAGTGCTCCATCCCAATGGTGCAAGATTGCTCATTCAAACTGGTTTCTCATCGCTTGCTTTCACACTCTCTAACCACGCAAGCAGACTCCGGGGTATATTGGAAAGCGCTGCCGATAGTCAGTCAGCCTTTGCAACAAGGAGAGGATGGATTCTCTCGTTTTGTACGCGCCCTTCACCAGAACTGAGCTCTATTGCCGTTTTATACTCCAATCACCGATCCACATTTTCCCCGTCTACTCAATAGGATGAAAATTGTGGGTTGCACAACCTGTTTTGATGCATGTGCTCCACGAGCGATAACACAAATTGGTAAATTCTGCCTGCCCAATGATCAATCCATACATCTCCGATGTTAAGTGAAGGTTTTACTTTATTCTGAAGGGCTCCTTTCAAACGCAGCTGTTGAAGCTGTGGAGAATGGACTTCCGTACAGTTTCTTTCGGATGATAACCTTCAGTGTTTCATTTTTTTGGGGAATGGGCTTTGTTGACAATTACTAACCTTCCGGCGTTGCCCTTCAGAAGCTGCCTTCTTGAACTGCTGCAGGCTGGTGGTGTAAGTGCCACCCTCTTCAACCCCTCCACCCACCGTGCTGCTCACGAAGGCGTTCCAGGAGAGACAGTGAAGGAGCGGCCATATAGTTCTGAGTCGGGCTTGTAAATGACTGAGGCGGGCAGTTGTAGGTGGTGGTGTTCCCTTTCACCTCCTGCCCTTGTTCTTGTTTAGGTGGTGGAGCGGCTGTTGAGGCAACACAGGGTTACTGTAAGCTTCTTATGTCTCCTAATTAATTGAAACAGGAATGACTGAAATCACTCGTATTTTGTACTGGCTGATGTTCTCCATTTAGAATCGAAGTTGAGTATTTAGTTCCTCCAGCCTTCACTTAGATCATGGCCGATCTGTATCGCAACCCCAGTTACCCGTCATTTATGCATATCTCATGATATCCATACCAAACAAAATAAATCTCATTGATTCTAGTTTTGACTGATTCCATGCATCCACAGACTTCTGCGGGGGAAGAGTTCCAGGTTTTCAATATCCTTTGTGGGGGGAAAGATATTTTCTCAATTCCCTCCAACGTTCCCTTGCTCTAAGTTAAAGATTGGTTTCTGTTCTTGATTTCCCCTGCTGGAGTAGGTAGTTACTCTAGCCTACGGAACCTTTTTAACATTTTAAGCACCTCAACTAGGTCATCTCAATCTCTGTCCTGAGTCGCGGGGGCACATTGATTAGCACTGCTGCCTCACAGCTCCAAGGACAGGGGTTCAATTCTGGCCTTGGGTGACTGCCTGCGTGGAGTCTGCACATCCTCCCCATGTGTGCGTGGGTTTCCTCTGGGTGCTCCGGTTTCCTCCCACAGTCCAAAGATGTGCAGGTTGGGTGGGGTTACAGGGATAGGGTGGGGGAGAGGGCCTAGTAGGGTGCTCTTTCAAAGGTCGGCTTCCTGTACCGTTGAGATTCTATGATTCTGTGGGGTCCATGGAATATTTTTACACCTGACTTATCAAGAGTCATATTTACGTAATACATTTTGATGCTGTGCCCTTGTATCAGCTTGAAGGGGGAAAAAGAAAAGGAAGTTGGGTTAATGTTGCCAGTTATTTGTGTTGTGTTACTGCCCGGAATGCTAGCAATCATTATTGGGCGAAGTGTTTCTTAAATTCACTGACGATACTTCTTCAAGATACATGAGCTTCATGTCTTGCGGTATAGTTTGGCGTCTGCTCAAAGAATTTGATGCACGGGCCGAGGGCTCAGTGTTGATAAAATCTAATTGCTGTATTGATCCAAGCTGGAGCCAGTCATAGCAGCATTGGTAATTGAGATATTTCTGTTGGTGCGGTTGGCTCTCTGAGCAGTTTTAAGCTCCTCCCAGTTCCCTATGGCCCGAAGGCAGTGTCGGGGAACACCACATATCCCAATGTCAGATCACACAGTTATTTCAACCAAATGCGCTCATTTTATATTCAAATCGGATTTGATCCACAGAGGGAGGAGCGTCATGTTTTTTTTTTTTTTGCCCTGTCTTTAATGGCCCGATTAGGAAATGTTTCCATTTGAGTTAAGTAAAGAACTTGCATTTGCATAGCGCCGCTCATGACTTCGGGCATCCTGAAGTGCTGCACAGCAAATGAAGTTGAAAAGCGTTGCGCAGGTCAAAGAGACACAGCCTGAGTGAGTGAGACACAGACAGAGTGAGAATTTGAAACTTGGTAATTTGGTGCAGTGAGGTAACCAGGAAAGGTAAGTGATAAATCTAATTCTGTTGTTTTTCAGTTAAAAGTGCAGTGTAGATTAGTGTCTGATTGGCTGAAGCTGCCCCCACCCTAATTGCTGAGAGGCAGTTATCTGGCAGTCACCTGAGGCCTGTTTAGGGGCACAAAGGTACACATTGTATTCTTCTCTTTGAAGTTTTAGTGTGAGTCATCCTAAAGTCTGTATAAAAGACAGACAGAAAGCGCACTTAGTAAGCGTTGCGCAGGTCAAAGAGACACAGCCTGAGTGAGAATTTGAAACTTGGTAATTTGGTGCAGTGAGGTAATTCGGTGCAGAGTGGGAGAAGGTGCTTTTTCCCGACTGTTTTGTTCTCTTTCTTCGGGCCTAATTTCGGGAGCCGTTCGGAGTAGGAGGAGCAGTCTCTGAGTATAAAAACCTAACGGTAACTTCCTGTTTACCAGTTTTTTTTTTTTGTTTTTTTTCAAAAGTCAGAGGGAAGCTGTGATCTGATTGGTTGATAGCAAATCTGCTCCAAATTTAAAAAAAAACACAGCTAAACTTGTAAACTTAAATTAAACTAATTAATTAATTAGAGATGGCTGGTCAGGTGATGTGCTTGAGCTGCTTGATGTGGGAGCTGGCAGATCCCATTGCGGGCTGCAGCGACCACATCTGCAGTAAGTGTTGGCTGCTCGAAGAGCTCCGGCTCAGAGTTGATGAGCTGGAGTCTGAGCTTCAAACACTGAGGCACATCCGGGAGGGGGAGACTTACCTGGACACTGTGTTTCAGGAGGCAGTCACACCTGTCAGAGTAAGTAGTTTAAATCCTGCCAGTGGCCAAGGACAGCAGGGTGTGACTGCAAGTCAGGCAGGTAAAGAGAACCAACAGTCAGGAACTCAGGAGCCTCAGCCCTTGACCCTGTCCAACAGGTACGAGGCACTTGCTCCCTGTGTGGATGGCGAACAGGGCTGCAGAAAGGACGAGTCAGCTGACCAAGGCACCATGGTGCAGCAGGCCATTCAAGGGGAGGGAGTAAATAGGCAAGTTGTAGTAAGGCAAAAAAAACATAATGGGAGTTTTGTACAGGCCTCCTAACAGTGGTCAGGACCAGGGGCACAAAATGCACCATGAAATAGAAAGTGCATGTCAGAAAGGCAAGGTCACAGTGATCATGGGGGACTTCAATATGCAGGTGGACTGGGTAAATAATGCTGCCAGTGGACCCAAGGAAAGGGAATTCATTGAATGTTTACAGGAGGGCTTTTTGGAACAGCTTGTGATGGAGCCCACGAGGGAACAGGCCATTCTGGACTTAGTGTTATGTAATGAGCCAGACTTGATTAAAGATCTTAAAGTAAGGGAACACTTAGGAGGCAGTGATCATAATATGGTAGAATTCAATCTCCAATTTGAAAGAAAGAAGGTAGAATCAGATGTAAAGGTGTTACAGTTAAATAAAGGTAACTACAGGGGCATGAGGGAGGAACTGACGAAAATTGACTGGGAGCAGAGCCTAGTGGGAAAGACAGTAGAACAGCAATGGCAGGAGTTTCTGGGAGTAATTGAGGACACAGTACAGAGGTTCATCCCAAAGAAAAGAAAGGTTATCAGAGGGGGGATTAGGCAGCCATGGCTGGCAAAGGAAGTTGGGGAATGCATCAAAGCAAAAGAGAAAGCCTATAATGTGGCAAAGAGTAGTGGGAAGTCAGAAGATTGGGAAGGCTACAAAAACAAACAGAGGATAACAAAGAGAGAAATAAGGAAAGAGAGGATCAATTATGAAGGTAGGCTAGCCAGTAACATTAGGAATGATAGTAAAAGTTTCTTTAAATACATTAAAACAAACGGGAGGCAAAAGTAGACATTGGGCCGCTCCAAAATGACGCTGGTAATCTAGTGATGGGAGACAAGGAAATAGCTGAGGAACTGAATAAGTACTTTGCGTCAGTCTTCACAGTAGAAGACATGAGTAATATCCCAACAGTTCAGGAGAGTCAGGGGGCAGAGTTGAATATGGTAGCCATCACAGAGGAGAAAGTGCTAGAGAAACTAAGAGGTCTAAAAATTGATAAATCTCCGGGCCCAGATGGGCTACATCCTAGAGTTCTAAAGGAGATAGCTGAAGAAATAGTGGAGGTGTTAGTTATGATCTTTCAAAAGTCACTGGAGTCAGGGAAAGTCCCAGAGGATTGGAAAATCGCTGTTGTAACCCCCCTGTTCAAGAAGGGAACAAGGAAAAGGATGGAAAATTATAGGCCAATTAGCCTAACCTCGGTTTCATAGATTATCATAGAATTTACAGTGCAGACGGAGGCCATTCGGCCCATCGAGTCTGCACCAGCTCTTGAAAAGACCTACCCAAGGTCAACACCGCCACCCTATCCCCATAACCCAGTAACCCCACCCAACACTAAGGGCAATTTTGGACACTAAGGGCAATTTATCATGGCCAATCCACCTAACCTGCATATCTTTGGACTGTGGGAGGAAACCGGAGCACCCGGAGGAAACCCACGCACACACGGTGAGGATGTGCAGACTCCGCACAGACAGTGACCCAAGCCGGAATCAAACCTAGGACCCTGGAGCTGTGAAGCAATTGTGCTATCCACAAGGCTACCGTGCTGCCCCGTGTTGGCAAGATTCTAGAATCCATTGTTAAGGATGAGATTTCTAAATTCTTGGAAGTGCAGTGTCGGATTAGGACAAGTCAATATGGATTTAGTAAGGGGAGGTTGTGCTTGACAAACCTGTTAGAGTTCTTTGAAGAGATAACAAATAGGTTCGACCAAGGAGAGCCAATGGATGTTATCTATCTTGACTTCCAAAAGGCCTTTGATAAGGTGCCTCACGGGAGACTGCTGAGTAAAATAAGGGCCCATGGTATTCGAGGCAAGGTACTAACATGGATTGACGATTGGCTGTCAGGCAGAAGGCAGAGAGTTGGGATAAAAGGTTCTTTTTCGGAATGGCAACCGGTGACGAGTGGTGTCCCGCAGGGTTCAGTGTTGGGGCCACAGCTGTTCTCTTTATATATTAACGATCTAGATGACGGGACTGGGGGCATTCTAGCTAAGTTTGCCGATGATACAAAGATCGGTGGAGGGGCAGGTAGTATGCAGGAGGTGGGGAGGCTGCAGAAAGATTTAGACAGTTTAGGAGAGTGGTCCAAGAAATGGCTGATGAAATTCAACGTGGGCAAGTGCAAGGTCTTGCACTTTGGAAAAAAGAATAGAGGCATGGACTATTTTCTAAACGGTGACAAAATTCATAGATTACATAGAACATACAGTGCAGAAGGAGGCCATTCGGCCCATCGAGTCTGCACCGACCCACATTAATCCCTCACTTCCACCTTATCCCCGCAACCCAATAACCCCTCCCAACCCTTATGGACACTACGGGTAATTTAGCATGGCCAATCCACCTAACCTGCACGTCTTTGGACTGTGGGAGGAAACCGGAGCACCCGGAGGAAACCCACGCGGACACGGGGAGAACGTGCAAACTCCGCACAGACAGTGACCCAGCGGGGAATCGAACCTGGGACCCTGGCGCTGTGAAGCCACAGTGCTAATCACTTGTGCTACCGTGCTGCCCTCATAATGCGGAAGTGCAAAGGGACTTGGGAGTCCTAGTCCAGGATTCATAGGTAAACTTGCAGGTTGAGTCCGTAATTAAGAAAGCAAATGCAATGTTGTCATTTATCTCAAGAGGCTTGGAATATAAAAGCAGGGATGTACTTCTGAAGCTTTATAAAGCATTACTTAGGCCCCATTTAGAATACTGTGAACAATTTTGGGCCCCACACCTCAGGAAGGACATACTGGCACAGGAGCGGGTCCAGCGGAGATTCACACGGATGATCCCAGGAATGGTAGGCCTAACATACGATGAACGTCTGAGAATCCTGGGATTATATTCATTGGAGTTTAGGAGGTTGAGGGGAGATCTAATAGAAACTTACAAGATAATGAATGGCTTAGATAGGACGGACGTAGGGAAGTTGTTTCCATTAGCAGGGGAGACCAGGACCCGGGGGCACAGCCTGAGAATAAAAGGGAGTCACTTTAGAACAGAGATGAGGAGAAATTTCTTCAGCCAGAGAGTGGTGGGTCTGTGGAATTCATTGCCACAGCGGGCGGTGGAGGCCGGGACGTTGAGTATCTTTAAGACAGAAGTTGATAAATTCTTGATTTCTCGAGGAATTAAGGGCTATGGAGAGAGAGCGGGTAAATGAAGTTGATTGAATGGTGGAATGGACTCGATGGGCCGAATGGCCTTCCGCTCCTATGTCTTATGGTCTTATGGTCTAAGTCTGCTCAAAGGTCGGAAATGTGGCAGGAAATTGGTGCGCAGCAAACCCCCGCTGTCCGAAGTATCACACTGGCCAGAGTGCCTGTTTTTAGTGACTTTCTTTCAGTGATAAACATTGACCAAGGACACTGGAGAAATCCACTGATCTTCTCTGAATAACATTGTGGGATCCTTCACCCAAGAGGGCAGGTGGGGCCTCCATTGGCTATCTCATCCTAAAAATGGCACCGTCGGCAGTGAAGCACTCCCTCAGTACTGCAGTGAATTGTGAACCTGCAATTTGTGGTCAGATCTCTGAGGTGGGACTTGAACGCACAATCACCTTAGTCACGACTAAGACAAGTGCTGAATTCCCATTGGCAGAGACTGTGATTCAAGCTGTGGACCCAAGGTTGGCCTCCATCCAAAATATTTTCCAGCTACCTGACTGCAGTTTCATTACCTGTGAAGGATATGAATACCAACATTTTCCTTGAGGTCATGATAGTGAAGTCAGTGGGGCCACCACCCCTATACCCAGTGCACTTTACTCTCCAGGCAAGGGATCTCTGGGTGAAGATCATACCCTTGTCAGCCGAAGGACCCCGACAGCTGAACCAGTCAGCTTAACAAATCTGAGGATCAGTCTTGGGATCTTCCTGAGCTGCTGACTAAGCTCCAAGCACAAGGGAACCAAGAAGCAGGATCCTTGGGTGTTGCATGTATTGAGTTTGCAGAAGAGAATGCTTAGGCAAGAGATGAAGACTCAACTGTTAAAAGTTCCCATTAAACCGGTAGATTGTTCTTTTTCGCTGTCACATGCATTATCAATACTTCAATAATGTAAGAAAACCTAACTTCAAATTAAAAATAACCCTCACAACCACACTGGGAGTAAGTCACAGGGGGGAGCAAGCATAGTGGCTACGTTGGCCTCTTCATTGCTGCTTCAAACAGATCACCTATGGTCCACAAAGCATATTGGAGTGTCAACAAGGAACACTTGTGCTAGTGAGTAGCACAGGCTCAGCTTAACTCTGTGGTCACACCCAATGTGCAAATCACAGGGCGTCGGGAAACCCTGGGGGAGAGAAATGCCAAACACGCCCTTGACTACAAGGCCTGAGAACATGTGTCTTAGTGAAGGACAACACTAAGGGATTCATTAGAGGTGTACTAAATAGCTTCTCTACAACTCTAGGTCAGAGGTTCTCTCTCTGCCTTTCAACCTGGTGTTCATTATTGCAGGTTTAGTGAAGTCTAATATCTTGAATGATAGACTTTTGGACGCTTCAAGATTAAACCATGGGCTGAATTCTCAGTTTGGGGGACGAAGCGTTGACGCCAGCAGAGAATGTGGGGACTTTCACGACTGAAAAATCGGCGCAAAACCCTCACCGATTCCGGTACTGGTGAGGGGCTAGCACAGGCACCGAGTGAAACTCTCACGGACTGGCTGGGTCCCGGGCCGCACGTGCGCACGGCTGACGACCTGCGCCGGTCGTGCCGTAAAATATGGCGGTGGCTGCGTGCAAACCCAATCTCCCAACTGCGAACCCCCCCCGGCCAGTGGCATGGACCCCGGACGAGTGTGGCAGTGCTGGACACTGTCCGCAGCCGGCGCGCCGGGTTCCCACACGCTCGGGACCACACGTGGCCCACGCGGTCGGGAACTCGGCCCGTCAGGGGCGGAGCATCACAGGTGGGCCGGCCGGTGACACGCCAACTGCGTTGAATTGGCACGTAGCGGAGCACGGTGGGCTGGCGTCAAACCGTCACCGGCCCCTATTCCGGCGTCAGGATGCATTCTCTGCCTGATCGCTGATCGTGATTTCGGCGTTGGGCTACGCAGAATCCCGCCTCATGTTCTTGACCGACATTGAGTGTCACTCACTGTCACTGGGAGATATTTGTGCTATTTATGGCTTGTCCAACAGCGAACGATAAATCTACGTTTGGAGAAGTGGAGAGGGTGAAGGAAAGGTTGGCAGCCCCAGCGGCTCTGTGTGAAATGGTACATTCCTGTCGACTGATGCCACAGTGACCTCTGGGCCTGGTTTTCCTGATCACCCAGCGCCAGGAGCGAGTGTGGAAAACTGGGAATCCACCTGGTGCAGGTTGGGCAAACGCGTGGGGAGGGAACAGGGAACGTCAATCGGAAACACTGATAACCGCAAATACTCCTTCGGTATGAGCAGGGGAATTTATAGCGACCATCAGGGTGCTACTGTTTGACAGACTGAGCACTTCTTGTTTCCCACTCAGGAAACTGGCTATTGTATTTGCAACAAACTTAAGCTTCAATTGGAAAGTGAGGTGTTGGGTCTGCTGTTGTCAAAATTTGTATGATAAAAATCTTGGTTGAGTGCCAAATTACTGTAAAAGGGAGTGTGCTTATGGATCATTCACCAGCATCTGTTACTTGGATTGTCAAGATTCGGAGCAGCAGACATTTAAAAAAAAAAAAAAATAATGGTTTAAAAAATGTTGTCTAGACATTTGACCAAATTGCAGGGTTGTAGATAGTGATTCCCAATGTAGCGTTGTTACCTGTTAGAGCAGAGGGCACCAATTGGGTAGCACAAGAGAGTATTTCAAACAGATTCTTGTAATTTCATATTAAATCGTCTCATGCTGCAGAACCAAAATATATATATTTTTCCCCCCCAAAAGATCTAAAGAGCCACAGAATAGATCAAGGTGTTTTTGTGTCGAGCGCATCTGTCTTAACTTGAGTTGAAGCGATTGCTGGCGATGCCTTTAATCCTAATTGAGAAAGACACCCGTGCAGGGATGAGCAGCCAGGGCTGCCTAACATGGTGTCGCAACAAATCCGAAGGTTTGTGCACTAAGCAAGGATTTAGCGTTCCTCTAATCGGCTAGATCTGTGTCTATAAACAAGCCCAATCCTCTGATCCAGTTTGTCTAATTCTGTCTGCCTCTATTCTTTAGAACTGGAGTGATAGCGGGGCCCAGGGTTATCAATTTGTTTCTGGATTTTCTCCATTAATCCCCCCCCCCCCCCCCACCCCCCACCACCACCTCTTCGAAAGGTTACACCCCTCATTCACTGGGTCAGGAGGTCTACTGGAAGAAACAGAGCCGCTGGGATCTTTCTATCCTGATTTCCTTATGTCCCCGTGGAGATGCCCAGCCTTCGACATGGAGGCCTTCTCAGAGTTGAGGCTGGGAGCTCAGGGAGGGAGGGGTTCAAACGGTCATCCCACTACACCCCGAGACTGAACGCTTGGAGCCCTGCCGGCCAAGATGTCTTTGAAAGAAGACTTTTAAAATTTTAAAAATAAATAAATTTAGAGTACCCGATTCATTTTTTTCCAATTAAGGGGCAATTTAGCGTGGCCAATTCACCTAGCCTGCACATCTTTGGGTCGTGGTGGCGAGCCCCACGCAAACACGGGGAGAATGTGCAAACTCCACACGGACAGTGACCCAGAGCTGGGATCGAACCTGGGACCTCGGCGCCGTGAGGCAGTGATTCTAACCACTGCGCCCTACCTGTGGCAAAATTCCCCTTCACAATCTGGGCGGTAATCCGGTGGGATGGGTCACCTCTTCAGAGAAGCAACTTTCTTTTACGTTAGCCGTCAACAGTAAGTAACTCTTTATAGAAAGAGACAAATAATTGCCATTTCCAAAAACATTTCTCAGTGCATCCTCTTGTATAAGGTGTTAGTGAGGCCACACCTGGAGTATTGTGTTCAGTTTTGGTCTCCTTACTTGAGAAAGGACGTACTGGCACTGGAGGGTGTGCAGAGGAGATTCACTAGGTTAATCCCAGAGCTGAAGGGGTTGGATTACGAGGAGAGGTTGAGTAGACTGGGACTGTACTCGTTGGAATTTAGAAGGATGAGGGGGGATCTTAGAGAAACATATAAAATTATGAAGGGAATAGATAGGATAGATGCGGGCAGGTTGTTTCCACTGGCGGGTGAAAGCAGAGCTAGGGGGCATAGCCTCAAAATAAGGGGGAGTAGATTTAGGACTGAGTTTAGGAGGAACTTCTTCACCCAAAGGGTTGTGAATCTATGGAATTCCTTGCCCAGTGAAGCAGCGGAGGCTCCTTCATTCAATGTTTTTAAGATAAAGATTGATAGTTTTTTTAAGAATACAGGGATTAAGGGTTATGGTGTTCGGGCCGGAAAGTGGAGCTGAGTCCACAAAAGATCAGCCATGATCTCATTGAATGGTGGAGCAGGCTCGAGGGGCCAGATGGCCTACTCCTGCTTCTAGTTCTTATGTTCTTATGTCAGACTTAATCTTCTCCAAATAAAGAGAAGACATTGAAGTCTTCCAACCAGGATGAAGCATTGAGCGGCTTGGGGGACCTCCGGGTGAATAACATCCGCCTGCAGAATATTACTGAAGCAATGACGTCTGCCTCAATCTTCGTGAAACTGACCAGTGCAGATGAGACCCCAAATATGACTTGTCAAAGAACAAGGCGGTAGGTCAATATCTAGAACTTTGGAAAGTGTGTCAAAGAAGGATGACACCGGCCAGTTTCGGGCATGACCAGAACATGTGGATCTGGTCTGCAGGGGCAAGTCGCATTTGTCGTTTGTGTTGGACAAAAACTTCGTAATTCTGGCTTTGGTAAAGTGAATTCTGTGCAGAACTTTAAACTGAATTAAGCTTAACCCAGCACAGGAGGATGAGGAGTCGACCCTAAGAAGGACTTCCTCCCACCAATTTACCGTAAGGCCGAGCCCGAGCTCAACTTCTCAATCATTTTTTACCTTATGGAGAAGGGAAGGTTTAAAGGATATCACAACCTTGAAATAGAACCTCTGCTGGTTTGAGGCAGTGGCAATCCCTTCCAACAATGTACTTGGGAGGTAGGTGAGGAAAGGATGGACAGTGCAAACGAGCAAAATCACAGGCTTGAAAATAGCGGTAAAGACGAGATTCAGGTAAAGTAAATTTGGCTGCAAGCTCGCTGAAGCTGGCCAAATTCCCATCCACAAACAGGGCAGTAAAAGGTTTGAGCCCTTTGTCCTCCACAAAGCTAACGCCGAGCCAAGCATGGAGGGCAGGAGTACGTGGTTATTCCAAATAGGACCTAATAGCGAAAGAGTGGAAAGTTTAAAATGCTGACGGAATTGTTTCCATATTTCTATGTAAAAATCACCACGGGGTTTGACGTGTATTTAGGGGAGGAAAAGGGTAGCAGGGGGCAAATTTAGGCAGGAAGAGAGGATGGCCTGCGCGAGTGTACTTCCAGTTTAAACTTGCATCATGACACCATATTGTTATGGGTGAGGCGTGTTCAGAACCCCAAAATGTATCATGGCGTTCAACCAACGTTCAACCCTTTAATGTATTTGTTGCTTTTCCTAGCACACGGCTTGTTCCCTAGGTGTGGGATTACAATTATGGACACGTGGGTTTTTAAACACAAAACACTGTTTATTCCATGAACTCAACTTAACATCTTAAATAAACATTGGATCTCTTAACACCCCTTACTTCAAAGATAACTCCGAAAATATTGCAACAGCAAATAATTCCTCAAAATGTTCCTTCAAACTTCCAAGCGACTTAACATCTTTAACCAGAATCACATCAGGTTAAAGGCTTTACTATTATGAGTTTAAATCACCCAAATGATCCAGAGATGGTCTTTCATGGCAGACATCACAGCAAATCCAGCTCACCGAAAAACAAGACACTCCCCAAGCTCTTTTCCTCCAAACTGCAGCTCTCTGGAAACACACAGACACACACAAACTCTTTTTCAAACTGAAACTTAAAACTGCAAAATGGCTGATCTAAAGCCCAGCTCCACCCACTCTCTGACATCACTGTTTTCTTAAAGGTACATTGCTTAAACATCCATGTCTTAAAGGTACTCTCACAGACACCTCCCCCCCCGATGGTTTCTTTTTTCACTTTTGCACCATCCACTAAGAAATGCATACAGTAAATATACGTTTTCATTTAAAGAAAACAACACCCTCAAACAGTAGAATAGGAAGAGCGAGCTCACCAACCCACCTCCCTCTTTGAAGTATCGTTCTACGGACTCTAGAAGTCCTGCCTGCCCAGATAAATGTTGATATCAGCTTGTTAACCACAAGAACTGATTTTGGTAGAAAGATAGGGATACATTCGAAAAGAAACAGGAATCTGGACAGAATATTTATTTTTATGGACTGAACTCTGCCAGCTCAGGAAAGGGGCAAACTCTCCCAATGCTGGAAATCCATTTTCATTTTGGTGACCAGGCTCGTACGATTTGTTCTTTGGAGAGCTGCAAGAGATTGCGTCATGTTCACACCTAAGTGGTGACAACCAACACCATGTATATGAAACAGCAAAGCACTTGGGGAGGATTTGTTTGGCACTAGAGTTAATTGGAAAACACTCACTTTTGTTTATATTCAACTTATAGACAGAGAACGAGCCAGAGGTGCTGAAAATATTCATTATTAACACGGGCAACAGGGTTAGTGATATATAATAGGAGGTCAACAGCATGGAAGGACACAATGTGCTCCACACCAACTCAAAGGATACCCTCTAGCAGCATGGATGATAGAGGTTCCATCACTAGGGCAAAGAGCAGTAGGGACAGAGGACACCTTTGCCGGGTTCCCCTGAATAAGGGGAAGTATTCTGAGCGTAGAGAATTAATGTGCGACGCAACCAGAGAGTCGACAAGTAGAAGGACTGTCGAGACAGGTGGGGAAAGTATAATGTCAAGGAGACAACGTACATTTGAGGATAATTGGCGTCCCGTTACAAAACCTGTTTGGTCATCAGATGTTATGTCAGGAAGACATGGCTCCAAGTGGCTCCTTAGCTAACAGCTTTACGTCTGCCTTTTAAAGGGAGACAGGCCGATATGAGCCACATTCTTCAGGGCCCCTGTCTTTTTGAGTGTAAGCGAAATGGAAATTTACATCATTGTAAGGCGCAGAGAACCATGACATAATGAGTCGTTGAAGATATCTAGCAATAAGGGTGCAAATTGAGTGGAGAACCTTTTTATGAAAGTCAATCGGGAAGCCGTCAGGGACTGGGGTCTTACCACTTTGCATCAACTTAACGCAGTTTGTTCACTCATCCAGGCGCAAAGAGTCAACTCCGTCTCCGTTCTTGTCCACATGGGATGTCCAAATTATTTAGGAAGTCAGCCATTGCCAGGCTATCTGACGGGAGATCAGATTTATAGAGGTTACGATAAAAAGAAGTGAAGGTCAAATTAATATCAGCGGGGTCAGCAGGAGGAGTCATAGATCTGAGAGATAACCCGAGAAGCAGACTGGAGCCTGAGCTGGTGGGCTAGTAGGTGGCCATCTTTGTCATATAAAGTTCCCCTTGAACGTTGTAACATGTGCACAGCTTTATTTATGAAAAGTAAGTCAAATTGAGTCTTGTTGGCACGTCTGCCTAGAACTCAGGAGTGGGGGTAATGGAATAGTGACGGTCTGTTTCTAAAATGGAATCCACCAATTCTTCTTGTTTTAATTTTCTTTGTTTGATAATATATGCATTGTAAGAAATCGCGTTTCCCTAGAAGGTCTCCCATAATGCTGATGGGTGGCGGATCAGATTTGTTTGTTGTAATAAAAATATCCATACTGGTAGCTATGGATTGGCGACCATTGGCTTTGGCTGTAAGAAGCATATCAAGGGAGTGAGGCGCGTGGTCTGATGTAACTATGGCAGAATACTCAGCAGTATTAACTGTGGGGAGAAGAACTCTTTATTTTAAAAAAATAAATAAAAATAGTCGATACATGGTGGATATGAGAGAAGTAGGAAAATTCCCTTGTGACCGGGTGGAGGAAGCGCCCATTTGAGTCATAGAATCATAGAATCCCGGCAGTGCATAAGGAGGTCATTCGGCTCATCGAGCCTGCACGACCCTCTGAAAAAGCACCCTACCTAGGCCTACGCTCCCGCCCAACCCCCGTAACCCTGTAGCCACACTTAAGCTTTTGGACACTAAGGAGCATTGATCATGGCCAATGCAGCTAAGCTGCAGATCTTTGGACCGTGAGAGGAAACCGGAGGAAACCCACGGGGAGAATGTGCAAACTCCACCCAGTCACCCAAGGTCAGAATTGAACCCGGGTCCCTGGTGCCATGAGGCAGCAGTGCTAACCACTGCCGGTGGAAGGAGCCTGGGAAATGCCATGGAGAGGGTGAACATCTTTGGACGTGAGTGACCCAGCTTTGGATCTATAACACAGTTTAGATCCCTCCCTAAAATAAGATGGTGGGTGTCTAGATTAGGAAGGGAAGATAGAAGCGATGTGATAAATTTTGTATTATCCCAGTTAGGGGCATAGACGTACGGCTAAACTACAGGGGTTTGAAAAAGTGTGCCACTAACGATTGTACAACGTCCACTAGGGTCTGAGATTACATTTAAGGGGGGGGAGCTATGTCCTTTTGTTAATCAAAATGTTCCCCAGAACAATCATCACACTCCCAAACCACTGGAACACAACCAAACTGTGTGACAAACTTTTAACTAAATAGCACCATGAATTAAATCCTAAGTTTGTCATTCTGAATCAGATGAGCAGCAGGTATTCCATCTAGTATGACATCGGGTGACTAACCAACCTTGTTACTGGGGGATATCCCGACATAGGAGCTACATTATATAACACGCCAATGGAACTTTGCTTGTTCTAACGTCGTAGCAAGAGCTCCAGTGTAAACAGACAGTCAAACATGCCCTCAATTTAAAGTCGGGGGGGGGGGGGGTAGGGTAGGGGAGGCACAAGTGGGCCAGTGGTGGGGACCGGGGATACCCTGGAGGGGGAAGTCGCTTGTTGACTTTCAGCAGGGAGAAGTCTAGGATACCGGCAGCAGCGGCAATCCGGGGGTTGGGGAGGGGGGGGGGGGAGCCACTTTAGTTTAGATGACCATATGTGAGCTGTGCAAACAGAGTTGACAGGGGAAGTGCCATATTATGTTTGTTTTTTCCCACTGTTTGTTTTCACCATGTTAAGGTTCTTTGCTTATTGCCTTTTTTCTATAAATGTTCCAAATTTGTTTTAAATAATACATTTTAAAAATCAAAAAAAAAACAGGCCCTTAATTTTGAGCATGTTAAATGGCGTGTACAGGTGTTCAAACATTGGGGGTGGGATTCTCTAAAAAAATGGGGCTATGTCCGCACGCCAGCATGAAAACCGGCGCCAACGACTCAGGCGTCAACGGCCCCCGAAAGTGAGGAATTCTCACCTTTCTATGGGGTAGGTTGCCGCCGGAGTGGTCCTCGCAGCTCCAGCCGGCAGGGAATGGCCCACGCGAGTCTAGACAGCCGGCATATTTCCACGCATGCGCGGAACGGCCGGTGCATTTCCGTGCATGCGTGGGGGTTCCTTTCTCCGTTCTGGCCCTCGGGCAATGTGGCGGAGCATTACAGGGGCCTGCCGCGGAGTAAAGAAGGCCCCCACGGAACCAGCCCGCCCACTGATCGGTGGGCCCTGATCGCAGGCCAGACCACCGTGGGCGCCCCCCAGGGTCGGATCTCCCTCTCTCCCCCCCCCCCCCCCCCCCCCCCCCCCCCCGCTCCAGGATGGCCCCCGCACACTCACCTTGCAGGTCCCGCCGTGTGGGAGGTGAGTAATCCACGCCGGCGGGACTGCGCTAAACCCGTCGGCCACTCGGCCCATCGGGGCCTGGAGAATAGCCGGGGGGCAGGGGCGCTGTTAACGGCCCCTAACCAGCGTGGCGGTGATCCCGCTGGAGCCCGGATAACGGCGCCAGAGAATGGGGAAGCCGGGGCCGGATCGGACAATCCCGGCCATGATACACAAAATCAAAGCCACAAGCCTGTCAAGGATTAAGTATGTGGTGCAAAGGAAAGAGACTGCCTCGTCTGGCATGTCAGAGAAGTGATCTTCTCTGTTAAATGTGTTGCGGAGACCGGCAGGGTGAATCAGCCCCAAGCTAATTCCTTTCCTGTGCAGCGTGGTCCTGATGTTGTTGAATGCTGCACGCCTCCTTGCCAAGTTTGCACTCGTGTCTCGGTAGATCCTGATTGAGTGGCCCTGGTATGTAACATCACGGTGCTCATTTACCCACTGAAAAATGAGCTTATCTTTGTAGTGATGCAACTGGATCACTGGACAATGGCTGAAGTGTACCTTGGGCTCAGTCTCGCTCCGGGGGGTTGGTTTTAGGGAATGTACTTTAACCCACCGCCTTTTTGAATAATTCCGACATAATCGGTGTTGGGTCTCTCTCCGTCTTCAGTCCCTTCTGGTATACCAACAATGCGTAGGTTTTGTTGTCTTGACTGGTTTTCCAGGTCATTGACTTTGCCCCACAGCGGCACGCTCTCCTTAATCGCCGCAGTCAGCCTGGACTCCATCTTACTGACAATGTCGCTGTGGCCCAAAACGTCCGTCACGATGTCAGCAAGGGGGCTGGTGTGGGAGTCACAGATAAACAAATGGTGTCAAGGGAGGACCGAATTGGACCCAACGATTCTTCCAATGAATTTTCGGCTTCCGAGCCAAACTTCATCGGCATTTGCCGAGCTCAGTGACCAGAATTTTGCTCAGAGTTTTGGTTGTTAGTCGCGAAGGGGGAGCCGGTCGCCATTTTTTACTTGTAGCCATCTTGGCAGGAGTATCTTTATCATTTAATATTTTCCGGCCTGAATGCTTTAAATTCTTGGACATATCTTAAATTAATTTTCGCAACGGTAAATGCGAATATACCGGCGCATTAAGAACTTGTGAAAACAATCGTCAGGAGTAACCAGATGTCCTCTGTCCTGTCCATTCATTTAAATGGATCGAAGATCAGGTTGGCTTTGTAAAGGACATGCAATCTACTCCGCTGGATCACAAAGCCTGCCCCATGAAGTTCAGGGCCTCTTCAGGAAAACCTGAAACCAATTGTGCTTGTGTTTTTCTGAGGTCAAGTTGAAAGCTCATTTTCCAAGGTGCCAAACCTGACTTGGCCAATCAACTTTGTAATTTATGATAGAATTTACAGTGCAGTAGGAGGCCATTTGGAGGAGGCAGAAGGAGGCCCTTGGAAAGTGCACCAGCCCTTGGAAAGTGCACCCTACTTTAGCCCATGCCTCCACCTCATCCCAGTAACCCCACCCAACCCTTTGGCACTGAGGGGCAATTTAGCATGGCCAATCCACCTAAGCTGCACATCTTTGGACTGTGGAAGGCAACCGGAGGAAACCCCCGCAGACACGGGGAGAACGTGCAAACGTCCACACACGCACAGTCACTTGGCAACTTGACCAAGATCTGAGCAGGAAGACAATTCGCTGAATGTCCGTGAACATGTACGGATTTGCTCAGTGTGGAGTTGCTAATCGGACGTCAGTCACTTCGGGTGGCAACCCCCATTATGGCTTGAGACCTTCTTCACTTATGACTTTTGATAACAGAAAACACAAACTGTTTGTTTTTATTATAATGTGCAATCCATTCAGTGTGCCTCTCTTGAATCCGTGCATAGTGAGTCCCATTTGCCTTCTGACATGACGCGATGTTGTATGAACATGGTGCTTGTTGTAAAACAGTGATCACCATCGATTGTTGGTATTTCTAATTGTCTGAATTATGGATGCTTTTAAATAGAGCAAAATCTCATTAACATGGATTTGATTTATACTTGTTGGAGGAAACTTCACCAAACTGTTAATATTCATAATTATGGCTATTGGAACACTCCTACAAATTGGCAGGGTTTTGAGTGATAATAAAGATTTGCCTACTTTACAATAGGTTTAAAAGTCACATCTATATTCCATTATTGACTCTATTAATTTAGTTTGGATTATGGAAAGAAAGTATGAAATGAATTGGGGGAACAAAAATCAATTTTTTGCAGCTTGTGGAGGAGTCTGTGGCTTTGTTATGACATGAATCATTCGATTTCCCAAATCCGGAGGCACGGTTTCTGGGAAGCGAATGCGAGAGGGAGCTGTCAATTCAGGCACTCTGGTATAGACCGTGATAAGGCCAGTGTGGTTCCCTGGCCGCAAGAGTAGGAAAAGGGGCACCTCGATGGGAAAGGGCATCATTAAATTTGAGAAGGAGGACTTTGAAGATGACTCAGGCAGCGGCGGAATGGGTAAAACTGCCTTCGCTTACAGCCTTGGGACTGGCCTTGGGACTGGATCGCCTGCAAGCAGACAGCTAGCCCGTCTGGACAGAAGACTTAGCTGCGGCTTTGTGGTTTAGATCTCAAGACTTTCCCGCCTCCAATGGGATGGTTCTCTCTCAGACTGTGTTTAATCAGGGGCTGGTGTGTGGGTAGGGGGAAGGGAGAGGTCGGAATGAAGCTCAGCTGTTCCTTATCCCCTCAGAAGCAACTGGTGCATCTGTGCCGATCAATACACATTTAATAAGGAAGAATTATAATCACTTGATGTCGTTGAATCTGAAAAGACACAAGTGGGAAGCAGTTGTGTGTTTTAACATGTTGAAATAAAAAGGGGCCACATTTTCCGCTAACCACTGTTTTCTCAGGGCGGGACGGTGGCGCAGTGGTTAGCACTGCTGCCTCGGGCGTCGAGGTCCTAGGTTCGATCCCGGTCCTGGGTCACTGTCCGTGTGGAGTTTGCACATTCTCCCCGTGTCTGCGTGGGTTTCGCCCCCAGAACCCAAAAGATGTGCAGGCTCGGTGGATTGGCCACGCTAAATTGCCCCTTAATTGGAAAAAATGAATTGGGTACTCCAAATTTATTTAAAAAAATTTTTTTTAAACCCTGCTTTCTCCTAACCTGTTTTATTCCACACAATGCTTTATTGATGAGTGCTTTGTCGTGCCTCATTTAGGAGTCGCGTGCTGTCTTCTGCCCTTCGCCCCCCCCCCCCCCCCCCCAATCTTGTGCTTTTGGGAATAAAAAACACAAAAACCCTGAGACCATTATAATGCTCGCCCATCTCCTGGAGGAAACCGCGAACCAATCAATGGCAGCCTTTCAGCCCAGCAGGACCGGGCAAACATTAGATCAATAAGTTATTAGCACCATTCTGTCAGCTGTAATGTTGAGATTGATCACAAGGAGGGCTTGTGCATTCTGCCTGGCACATCCCCAGCCTGATAAAGATGACAGATTAAGGAACTCAGGAAAGGGAATTAAGGAGTCTGGCTGTCAAAGCTGTCACTGGCTGCACATTAGTGCTGATTTTTTTCTCTCTCTCTCTCTCGCGCTCTCTCTCTAGCTGGGGTGAGCTGAACGAATGCAGGCAGACTTTAAATGGTGCTAAGGGTTAGCTATCACCGGGCCAGAAATGAGCTCCCCCTCCGTGTTTATGTCTGTTATCTGCAGGATAAAAACCCAGCATGATCAAAGGTGGATACAGGCACAGGTTGCAAGCTATTAAATTATTCGTTGTGCATTTTTGGGGGAAACATCAGCGAATATTTATCAACCGTGCTTTGAAAAGTGGCCAAGTGGAGGCTGATAAAATATTTTACGCTGGTCATCTGCCGGCCTGTTAACACTTCCCTCGGCTAATCTCAATTTAGTGTTTACACTTCTCTTTCTCTAGAAGGTTTGTTTTGACGGGGCAAAGAAAAATCCGAAGTATTTCAGCTGGAGAGCTGGGCACGGATTCCACCACCACCCCCCCCACCTCAAAGATTTTCGAAGGCTTGGACATTGAGGGTTGCTGTGCACGTGTGAGGGACACAGCATCGGAGGACAGTTACAGCTCACGAGATTGCGTCTATGCCAGTTCGCTGCACAAACATCTCAGCTAGCCCCCCAGTCCTCTGCCACTCCCCCTTGGCCCTGCAAACCCTTCTCTTCAGGGACTAACGTAGGTCGGAATTTTTATTTCAACCCCACCCTTCACCCCATCCTCAACCCGTGGGTAGGTAACAAACCCTTCTCCTCGTGATTTTTTTTTAAATAAACATTTTATTGAGGTATTTTTTGGTATTATAACAACACAATAAACAATGTACATGAAACTATTGTTATGGGCCAGGGTTTAGAGAACGCTAAAGTGTATCATGGAGTTCACCTGACCCACAACTTTTAATAGATTGTGGTATGGGGAGCACACGGCCCACTCTACAGGTGTGGTACAGCAGAAATGGAAAAGTATTTTTTAAAGCAAAACAATGTTTATTCTATGAACTAAGGTTAACCTTTTTAAAACATACAGTGAACATCTTAGCAACCATCAATTCAAATACAAACCCCAAAGAATACAACACTAATTAATCCTTTAAGCTTTCCTTTTCACATCCATATGACTGAAAACACCTTTTACCAGAAGCATATCAGGTTAAAGTCACTACTGTTATTAGTTTTAAATCACCAGGATCGATTTACAGCCTTTAGATTACAGAGAGAGATTCATGCACCTTCTGGCTGTGACTGCAGCTATCCAGCGCTGAAAACAAAACTAAAACACACCCTGCAGCCTGCTCAAAAACAAAAGTAAAAAGCTGACAGGCAGCCCAGCTCCACCCATTCTCTGACATCACTGCAGTAGTGTAAACACATTTCTTAAAGGTACTCTCACTACAGATATTTATATACACACCCATTTATAAACACCCATTTCTTAAAGGTACTCTCACATGACACTATAAACATAGTGCAAAAGCCGTCTCCCTCCTTTTCAGGTCCCACCTTTATTAACCCCCTACTAAAAGCTAAACTATCCCCAGCCGTTCCCCCTCTCCATTCTGCTGACGATTAATTTTCCGCGAAGAAGTCGAACGATTGCCACCTCCGGGCGAACCCTAACAGTGACCCTCTCAAGGCGAACTTGATTTTCTCCAGACAGAGAAAGCTAGCCATGTCCGATAGCCAGGTCTCCGACTTCGGGGGCTTTGAGTCCCTCCATGCTAATAGTATCCATCTCCGGGCTACCAGGGAAGCAAAGGCCAGAACGTCTGCCTCTTTCTCCTCCTGGATTCCCGGGTCTTCCGACACCCCGAAAATTGCCACCTCTGGACTCAGCGCCAATCTTGTTTTTAACACCGGACATGACTGGACATGACATCTGCAAACCCCTGCCAAAATCCCCTAAGCTTCGGACATGCCCAGAACATGTGGACATGGTTTGCTGGTCCTCCTGCACATTTTGTACACCTGTCTTCCACCCCAAAGAATCTGCTCATCCAGGCCACTGTCATGTGGGCCCAGTGAATAACCTTAAATTGTATCAGGCTGAGCCTGGCACATGTTGCGGACGCGTTGACTCTACTCAACAAGTCCGCCGATAGACCATCCTCTATCTCTCCTCTGCCCATAGACCATCCTCTATCTCTCCTCCCAGCTCCTCCTCCCACTTGCGCTTCAGCTCCTCGGTCTGCGACCCCATAAGTTCCTTGTAAATGTCAGAGACACTCCCTTCTCCTACCCACCCTTGGAAACTACCCTGTCCCGAATCCTCCTACTGTATCAGGGGCCTGATACAGTAACCTGACCCAGTCAATGAAGCCCCGCCCAAATCCGACCCATCCCAGTACCTCCCACAGATAATCCCATTCTACCCAGTCAAGAGCCTTTTCTGCATTCATTGCGATCAGTACCTCACCTCCCTACCTTCCGGGGGCATCATGATCACGTTTAACAACCTTCTTACATTGGCCACAAACTGCCTACCCTTAACAAACCCCGTCTGGTCCTCCCCAATAACGTCCGGAACACAATCCTCGATCCTGGAGGACAGAATTTAGGCTAGCAGTTTGACGTCCACATTCAACAGGAATATCGGCCTGTAGGACCCACAGCTCCGAGTTCTTGGCCCGCTTCAGAATCAGCGAAAACGTGGCCTGTGACATCGTTGGGGGCAGCACCCCTCTTTCCCTTGCCTCATTGAACATCCTCATCAACACCGGCCCCAATATCCCAGAGAACGTTTTATAAAACTCCACTGGGTACCCGTCCGGCCCCGGGGCTTTACCCGCCTGCATGGCCTTCAGACCCTCCACTATCTCTTCCAACCCGATCGGAGCCCCCAGCCCTTCTACCAGCTCCCCATCCACCTTTGGGAAATTCAGCACCCCCAAGAAATGCCTCATCCCCCCCCCCGTAGGGGGTTCCGACCTATACAGCCTACTGCAGAAATCCCTAAACACCTTATTCACCCCTGCTGAATCTCCAACCTGGTTCCCATCTCCGTCATTTACTTTCCCTATCTCCCTAGCTGCCTCCCGCTTCCTAAGCTGCTGTACAAGCATTCTGCTGGCCTTCTCTCCATGTCCATAGATCGCCCCCCTCGCCTTTCTCAGCTACTCCACCGCCCTCTCTGTGGTTAACAAGCTGAACTCCGCCTGTAGCCTCCGCCGTTCCCTTAAAAGCCCTGCCTCTGGGGTCTCCGCATACCTCCTATCAATCTGTAGTATCTCCTTAACCAGTCGGTCCGTCTCTGCCCTGTCTACCTTCTCCCTATGGGCCCGTATCGAGATCAGCTCCCCTTTGAACACCGCCTTCAGTGCTTCCCAGTCCACTGCTGCTGAAATTTCCCCCGTGTCGTTGACCTGCAGGTAGCTCTGAATACATTTCCTCAGCCGCTCGCACACCCCTTCGTCAGCCAAAAGTCCCACATCTAACCTCCATTGCGGGCGCTGTTACTGTCTTTACCAACCTGCAGGTCAACCCAGTGTGGTGCATGGTCTGAGATTGTGATCGCCGAGTACCCCATGTTCACCACCCCTGCCAGTAAGGCCCTGCTCAAAATGAAGAAATCAATCCGGGAGTACACTTCATGCACGTGTGAGGAGAAGGAGAACTCCTTCAGCCTCGGCTGCCCAAATCACCATGGATCCAGCCCCCTCCCCATCTGCTCCATGAACCCTTTTAGTTCCTTTGCCATTGCTGGCACCCTGCCTGTTTTTGAGCTTGACCGGTCCAAGCCAGGGTCCATAACTGTGTTGACGTCCCCTCCCGTGACCAACCTGTGCGAGTCCAGGTTCGGTATCTTCCCCAGCATCCTCTTTATAAACTCCACATCATCCCAATTTGGCACATACACATTTACTAATACCACCCGCACGCCCTCCAGTTTCCCACTGACCATAATGTACCGACCTCCCACATCCGAGACTATTCTACACGCCTCAAACACCACCCACTTATTGATCAGGATCGCAATCCCTCCAGTCTTTGAATCCAGTCCCGAGTGAAAGACCTGACAGACCCAGCCTTTCCTCAATCTAATCTGGTCCGTTACTCTAAGGTGCGTCTCCTGCAACATTACCACGTCCCCCCCACTGCTTCTGTGGGCTAGCCAACCAGCTAGCTTGGTGGCACCGATCCCTGACGCTGGATAGTCTCCAACCTATTGTTCTCTCCCTCCCCTCCCCCCGCTCATACAAACATTCTCCAACATCGAACAATCCCCACACAATTGCTCGACAGAAAAACACCAAAATCTAAACAAGCATAACCTCCATCCCCCAGCAGTGCAAATGAAAACCTTAACTCACTCAGCTCTGCCACTGGTCCCAAATCAATACAGAAGGCATTACAAACAGCTTCCACAAAACAAAAAACTTTTTTTTAAAAGAACAGAGAAACAAAAAGACAAAAAAAACCATGAACATTGCAGCAAAGTTCAAAAGTTCTCAGTCTACCACCAGTCCTTTCCTTTTCACGAAGTCCAGCGCGTCCTCGGGCGACTCGAAATAAAAGTGCTGTTCCTCGTGCGTGACCCAGAGACGGGCAGGATACAACAGTCCGAACTTCACCTTTTTCCTAAAAAGGATCGACCTAATCTGGTTGAAGCCTGCTCTTCTCCTGGCCACCTCCACACTCAGGTCCTGGTAGACCCACAGGATACTGTTGTCCCACTTACAGCTCCGTGTCTGCTTGGCCCACTGTAGAATGCGCTCCTTATCCAACTCCCTGTGGAGTCTCACCACCATTGCCCTCGGGGGGTCTCCCATTCGCGGCTTCCTCGCGAGTGCTCTGTGAGTTCTGTCCACCTCCAAGGGTCGGGAGAATGCCCCATCCCCCAGCAGCTTCTCAAACATGTCCACGATATAAGCCCCAGCGTCCGCTCCTTCGGACTCCTCCGGGAGCCCAACTATTCTCAAGTTCTGCCGGCGGGACCTATTCGCTAGGTCCTCCACCTTTTCCAGGAGCTTCTTCTACTGGTCTCTCAGCATCCCCACCTCCAGCTCCACCGCAGTCTGATGCTCCTCCTGCTCAGCCAGCGCCTTCTCCACCTTCTGGATTGCCCGCCCGATCCTGGGCGTCCAATCTATGCTCCAGCCGTTCAATCGACTCTTTTATCAGGTCCCAGCAGTCCCGTTTCTGCTGAGCAAAGCCTTCCTGAAACCTTGCATCAGCTGCTCCGTTGACCGCTGGGTCGACAAACCAGAGGTCCGGTCCTCCGCCATGCTGTCTCCTGCTGCAGCTTCAGCCCAAGCCTTCTCTGCCTTTCTGTTTCTGCCTTTACGAGCACTTCTAGTCCTTCTCTCCATGCACCAATGTGGGAATTCAGTACACAATTGCCTCTGTCTTCAGTTTTACAGTTCCAGTCCGGTAGAAAATCGGCAGAAAAGGTCCAAAAGTCTGATCCGAGCGGGAGCCACCAAATGTGCGACTTACTCCTTCATAGCCGCCACCGGAAGTCCCCTTCTCCCTAGTGATTTAATTACATGGTGGTTTTAATCATTGAAAAATGTAGGGCTGTATTCCGAAGCCTCCCAACTGGTGGATGCGACACGGCAGCACTCGGAAAACTGTGGGGAATGCCCTCATCACCAATTCCCTGCCTTCCCGATTCCTGTTGCCATGGCAATCTCTCCGGGTGTCTGACTGAGCAACTGGATAGGGATACCAACTCTGGTTGGGCACATCCCTACAGGCCTCCTCACATGATGACTCCAATCACCCCATCCAGCCAAACCATCTTTAGTTCATTGATGGGATGTGCGTGTTGTTGGCGAGACCAACATTTGTTGCCCTTGAGAAGGTGGTGGTGGGCTGCCATCATCTTGATGTTTTCGTAAACCAATCAATAGAAGAGCTCGAAGCCATTAATTTTTCAGAAAACACCCCCCTTTTTAGAATGTCCCTGTGATATTTCTTCACCTGTTTTTAAAAATTCATTTACGGGATGTGGGCGTCGCTGGTTAAGCCAGCATTTATTGCCCATCCCTAGTTGCCCTTCAGAAGGTCGCGGTGAGTTCCCTTCTTGAACCGCTGCAGTCCTTGAGGTGTAGGTACACCCACAGTGCTGTTAGGGAGCGAGTTCCATGATGTTGCCTCAGCGACAGTGAAGGAACGGCGATATTTCCAAGTCAGGGCGGTGAGTGACTTGGAGGGGAACCTCCAAGTGGTGGGGTTCCCAAGTATCTGCTGCTCTTGTCCTTCTACATGGAAGTCGTCATGGGTTTGGAAGGTGCTGTCTAAGTGTCTAAGGAACACTGATGAGTCACTGCAGTGCATCTTGTAGATGGTGCACATGGCTGGCACTGTTTGTCGGTGGTGAGGGTTTGGATGTTTGTGGAAGGGGGAGCAATCAAGCGGGCTGCTTTGTCCTAGATGGTGTGGAGCTTCTTGAGTGTTGTAGGAGCTGCACTCATCCAGGCAAGTGGAGAGTATTCCATCACACTCCTGACTTGTGCCTTATAGATGGTGGACAGTCTTTGGGTGGGGGGGGGGGGGGGGGGAGACGTGCTTGTCCTGGTAGCCACAATATTAATGTGGCTAGTCCAGTTCAGTTATTGATCAATGGTAGGATGTTGATTGTGGGGGATTCAGCGATGGTAATGCCATTGAATGTGAAGGGGCGGTGGTTAGAATCTCTTTTTTTTTAAATTTAGAGTACCCAATTCATTTTTTCCAAGTAAGGGGCAATTTAGCGTGGCCAATCCACCTATACTGCATGTCTTTGGGTTGTGGGGGTGAAACTGATGCAAACACGGGGAGAATGTGCAAACTCCACACGGACAGTGACCCAGAGCCAGGATCGAACATGGGACCTCGGCGCCATGAGACAGCAGTGCTAACCACTGTGCCACCGTGCTGCCCGGTTAGATTCTCTCTTGTAGGGGTTGGTCATTGCCTGGCACTTGTGTGTGTGGTGCGAATGTGTAACTTGCCACTTGTCAGCCCAAGCCTGGATATTGTCCAGTTCTTGCTGCATTTGGACATGGGCTGCTTCATTATCTGAGGAGTCGCGAATGGTGCTGAACATTGTGTAGTCATCCGCAAACATCCCCACTTCTGACCTTATGATGGAAGGGAGGTCATTGCTGAGGCAGCTGAAGATGGTTGGGCCGAGGACACTACCCTGAGGAGTTCAGGGTTGTGTCCTTGCCTGCAGCTGTGTCCTGAAGATGAATTCTCAATTCCTTGAAGACTCCAGGGCAATCCTGAAAGGTTGGCAACACAGCAGCCGAAACTGATACAGGCCCCGGGTCTACCTCAGCTAGGACAGGAATCGAACACCGTACTGTTGGCTCCACCATAATATTGCTGAGTGAGGGCTTTGTCAGAGGAAGAATTATAACCTCTTGATGCCGTTGGATCTGAATAGATAGAAGTGGGAAGCATTGTGCGCACGTGTGTGCTTTAACATTTTTAAACACTACTAAGTTTGTGTTTATCTGTGTGGGGCCCGGGACAGACACAGATACAGCAGGTCTCCCCTTGCCCAGGCTCCACTCTCCTACTGAATAAACTTATCAGAAATACATTGGTATCTCTGGAAGAAACTTCAAGGAATTCAGTAAGTGGCACATTATACAACTTTTTTGTGTGTCTTCAGTCTAAACTCACACTGGCATTCATTAATGACTAATTAATGAATGTGTTCTCATTCATTATCATTTAATTAGTACCCCGGGGTAATTAGTAAGGGAAATGGGTCCAGTTCCAGAAATTGCTGCTGCCAGTTCCAAGCTGCTATGGTTGGTAAGTGTTAGAGTGTCAGTTTTGCGTGTGCTTATACTTATTTTAGTATCAAATTGGCACGGTCTTATCTCAAAAATCCCGTCAATCTTTCTCACCAGCTTTGGAACCTCAGCCCCTAGCAACAAGGATGGCGAAAGCTGATCTTCAGCCAACCTTTATAGTAAGGCTATGTCTTGAGCTGGGTGGCTCAAGCAGGTGACTGCACGGTCCCTGGCCAAGAGGATGCTGGGTTTGATCACAGGTTTGTGAGGAGTTAAAAATAGAAACATGCCGGAAATACTAGGCATGTCAGACAGCATCTGTGGAGGGAGAGTCCGAGCTAACGAGTGTGCCAAGAATGACACTAACAACCAATTTAAGATAATTGGCCAGGCTTGCTATATTCAAGCGCAGGGATCTGCCCTCTGCAAGGAAAAGGACCACGTCCAGGCATTGCACTATTTTTCGATGTCAGCAAAAGTGTGGGGGAACAGTAGTTTCTAATGTCTTCCCCATGGCAAAGCCTCAACCAATCAGAGTTGACTTGCTAACCAATCAGCATCCTTTTGTCGTCCATTATAAATTGTTGCTCCCTTTGAAATTTGGTATTCTTGCATCTGAATACATGTGAGACAAAAAGCTTCGACAGCATCCCTCTTTCTTCAACAACACTAGAGTTAACGTTTCAGGTCGGTGATCCTTCCGATTGAAAGATCGCCTGACCTGAAACATTAATCCTGTCTCTCTTCACAGATGCTACCTGGCCTGCTAAGTATTTCCGGCATTTTCTGTTTTTATTTCAGATTTCCGTCACCCCCAAATGTTTTCTTCTGTACAGATTCATTGGTTTCTGTTGGGTTAGCGCTTTGCCAATGCCTGGGGTCCCCCCTATCAACAGCAAAAAAAATAATCAACCAGTGTTCTCGGCTCCTGATCGCTGTCTGGTGAGTCCCTTGTTGGGGAAGCTCTGGACATCAGGCGCCAGGGATTGGGGGTTGACAGCGATACTGCTTTGTGGTCAGCTAGCCTACTGATGTTCCTTGTCGAGTGTCACGTGTGAGGCGTTGGAGGACAGCTGGCCACCCAATGGACTTCAGGGAGAAACAGAATTCTTAGTAATCGACTGGGGAGAAAAAACAAGAGGCTATTTATTATTCCTTGCTAAACTAGCTTGCTGCGGAATCCATCGAAAATAAAAGTTGTATCACACTTGTACACCAAGGCCCAAGTGGCTTGCAATGTGCTGAACTACCCGAGTGATAATAATGGCAGTAGTATATCATCATAACAGGATCTATCAGCCTAATTCCCTGTAGTGCACCTAATAATGTGGGGTCTACCACTCCTTCGGCAGCCCCTGTTAAAATGGCTCCCTGAGCTCAGTGACTAAAAGCCTACTTGTTAAACTCTTGACAACTAATGGGCCCCATATTAAAAACATAATTTACAAAAATGGTCAAACTATAGATGGTGCTTTTAAGTTTTACTGCAGAGTTATTTATGCTGCTCGCCGCTGTCAAACAGAGTTCTCCGTTTGTGACATCAGAAGCCACACGCTTGCTGTCGCTAGAATCCTTTTGACACATTTAGCTCAGCTTCTTGAGCTAATGATGCGGAATAGCTCATTGGGGAATGGGGCAAAAACATTCAATTTTGGAAGCGGAATTTCGTGCGTGTCTTGCCACTTGAGTAACTTAAAGTTAGGGGGTTCTGCAAGGGGCATTGTAGCACGACGAGGAACTTACTAAAACAAACAGTGGGATCTCCGTAACCACGGACATGACCTCCTTTTACCCCGCCCCCTCCCAATTGTATTTTTGAAAAACTGGCAGGGAAGTGCGAGGTCTTGATTGTTGATCTTATACCTGAGTGCGGGAATGGAAACAAAAATCAGTACAAATAACAAAAGAAATGTGAGGTAGTTTTATTCACTAAAGAAAAGGTATGGGGCATAAATGACAGAAATAACTTTTGTATTGAGTTAGTCTCACAGAAATCTTTCCTGTGACAATTTTGGTGAGTAATTGAACAATTGGATAATGGAGGTTCCACTATAAATTGTAAAATCTTTGCTGTTATTTCTCTTGGAATATAGTGGGAAACAAATCCCAGCGTCATAATTCTACCTTCAAATTCCTTGCTTTCTTTGGGTGGGTTTATTCCTGCTGAACATTCTAATTTAATACCAAACCCATGTGGCCTGGTACGAATTTCAGATTTATGAGTCTGAATGCGGTGGACAATTCACCGTAACCATTGTGTACTTTTGGTACCTATAAATTATAGTTGGACGAGGAACCTTTCCTCAGAAATTAAGATCCAGAAAATTTAGGCTTAGATAAAACCCTGCTCGTTTCTTTCTGTTGTTGGCATGCCAGCGTTTTAAAAGTGTTTAAAAACTCTCACAGTATTGGCTCTCTCAAAGCGATTTTATTTTTGCGGGAGGAAGAATAATTTTTTCTCTGCAGATTTCTTAAATGTTCGTGAGTGCGAAGAATCGCTCAAATTTGGAATCCTATTCAGAGGCTAGCCCCGTTCCTGAAAGTCATCTTTTGATTTCCTAAATTGTCGGAAAAACATAACTAAATTGACCCCGTCTCTGCAGCTTTTAATGATGTTCCATCCATTTTCTTGCCACTTTGCTAATCTTATATTTCAAATCGTATTAAAGTGCATTGTCCCCTCTTCATGTTACCGGAGCCTTACAGTCGTGAAGTCCTGTTGCGTAAATGTTAATCATATTTTAGTTCAGATTATTTCTCTCTCATTTTTGAAGGTTTTTCAGTGCTGGGGTTTTTTAATTCATAAGATATCGGAGGTAGGGAATATAGCTTTTACGATTTAACCAATTGTTCTTGACACTATATTTCTACATCTACATGTTTGTGCATGCACATGTTTCCCTGCCGTCCTCTCTGGTTTTGATATAGGAACTTGTTCATTTGCAAAGTGTGCACTGAATTTCCTGGGTTATCGCAGTCATCAGAATTGTGTGCGTTTGGTCCTTTGGCACCGTACCCAAGTGGTTGGTTGCCGCTTGTCGGCAGAGGCGGTGAGCATCGGCAGGCTATTTGGCCACGTGTGGCATCGTGGCTGGTTCTCCGTTGCCTTTGCCCAAGCCCCCAAAGCGAACGCACTTCCCAGCAAAGGTTAATGGGAATCCTTGCAGATTTATTTCTCCCCTTCCACCACCACCACCGCCATCACTGGCCTCGGTCTAAGAGCGCTCGAGGACAATTACAGTGCTGCCTACTGAGCTGCTTGAGGCTAAGTCAGCACAAGCCAGGGATCGAAGCTGCTGTGTCTTTTCTTTCTCCCAGTGATTGTAACACTTAACTTTGAAGGCGAGCAAGAAGGGCTGGTGTGGATTTAATAAGTGATCTGTAGCATTCTGAATTCATCAGTCAGGAGGAATGAACGCTGCTGCATGTGGGCTGACTCCTCAGTTTGCCTAATAAGCACCTGACAGCTGAAAATTTGTTGTTTGAAATGCGCACACTCTGCTGCTTCCTGTTCGTATGCAGCATCATGCTTTCAGTCTCACCAGCGATATTAGGGACATATTGATTTTAAATCTGTTCAGTGTATGCTGTAATTGTATATTAGAAACTGGCGTCGAGGTTGAGAGAGAGAGAGGGAGAGAGAGCCACAGATGCAAGGGCACAAAACCCAGAGAGAGGAAAGTGAGGACCTTGGGGGTTCGAAGGGTGAAGCTCGAAGGTAGAACTAAAGTAACGGGGACTCACAAAGGGTTTTAGAACAACGAGAGGAGATCTTAGCAACATGAGAAAGGGGGGAAAGGAAGCAGAATAGAGGAAGGAAATTAGTAAGGAAGCTTCTGAAAACAATCTTGAGAACGCACGGGTATAATTGGCAGTGTGGGCTATTTGTGAAGACTGACTGGTGCCCCCGTTCTGCGTGCGTGTTGCTCAGCCCGTATTGAAGTATTTTATCCAGACAAATAGCAAACAAGGTCAGTTTTTGCGTGAGCTTCGGTTTCTCTCAACCTCCGTGATTTAGAGAGCTCTGGTGCGAGGGCGCAGGGATTAATTAGCTGAGGAAAGGGGGGGATAAAAAAACAAGTTTGCAACAGCGGACAAATGATAATGCAGGAAGGGAGAATTTTTTTTTTTTTTTAAAACAAGTAGATTTTGTGATGAATTTTTAAACTATTGATAAACAAACATTGCAAAACGGCAAAGGCCGTATCAAATTAAGTGACGATCTAAGAGAAAGTATAATGTTCATTCTTTGGTCTCTCTTTGTTTCTCCCCACAGATGACATTTTAGGAAAGAGGAGAGTATGTTCACCCAACAACAATAGTGATTGTCTGGAAATCAAGAGGCAAAGAAGTGAGTCACCAAAGGGTAGGTTTGTAATTTTGAAAAAAAAGGGTTATCGAGGAGCAGAATCGCTGTCCTGTACTTTTTCTGGGGTAACATTTTCAACGTAATTGCGCCCCCCCCCCTCCATTCAGTCCTTTCATTCCTCCCTTTTCACTGCTGAGGGTCCAGCCCATGCTGACCTCTACCCACTTCCTTGAGAACCGCACAGAGGGCCACCTCTCTATGCTGGAAAATGCCCACAGCTGTGAGTGGGGACTCGGGCACATAGACCCGGGCGCCATCCTGGCACTGTTGACTAGAGTTTGTATTAGGATAGCAGAGAAGAGTTGATGGATTGTGGAAACGCCACGGCCTTCCTGGCCCGTGATGTTCATTGGTCCCAGTTGATCGCCATGGAAACGATTCTGAGATTGGTCCGTTTTCAATTGGCGGCCACGCTTTCACACGGGGCTGAGGCAGCCCTAACGTGCCCGACCAAACTATTTTTGTTTGCATCAGTCTGGAACTCTGGATGCAATGCTGGGCGGGATCCCGGGCGGGATCCCGCCCCCACCCGCCGCGTGTTTCTCGCAGCAGGCCCTTATCTTCCCACCGCTTGTCAGTGGGATTCCCATTGAAGCCACCCCACACCGGCGGGAAACCCTTGAGCCGGGGGGGGGGGGGCGTTGCCAGAGGGAAAAGAGAATCTCAATAGCCGGAGAGTTCCGGCCGCTGTTTCTGTCGGCCATTATGGCGAGAAGTTTTTATCGTTGTAAACGAGTAGTCAACACTGTATTTAAAGACGCTAGCTAGTCCTGAGTTTGTGGTAACTGGTCTGATGTTGGACCCGTTTAAATTCGTCTTGTCCTGATATTTAAATCTCTCTGCCCCACAAAGATTGGCTGTAACGTAGCTGGATTGTTGGCCATGGCATTTTCCATTGATGGTCATTGTTAGGAATGGAAATGGACACTTTTAACATAACTGGAACTTTATTTGTGTTTGTGTAATGGGCCTCTGCTCTGAACTGGTGGAAACGTGGTCCCTTATTCTTTGTTAAATTAATGAGTCGATCGTTATGAACAACTGGAGCAATGACCAAACATAGCATTGGAGCAGTACCGTGCTCAGAACTTTACATAAAGAGAGTGGGTCAATGGGGGAACATAGAACAAATGGCCCTGTGAGCCTACTCTGTCATTCAGCACAATCTTGGTTGATCTTACCTCCACTTCCTCTCACTTCCCTTATCTCTTGATTCGCCGAAAGACCAAACCTCCGTCTATCTCAACCGTAAATATATTGAAAAATTGGGCATCCGCAGCCGTCCAGGTTAAAGAATTGCACAGATTTACAAGCCCCTGAGTGAAGAAATGTCTCCTCACCTCAGTCCTAAATGATTGACCCTTATCCTGAGACTGAGATTCCCCAGCCAGGGGACACAACGTCTCAATGCCAATCTTGTTAATCCCCTTCAGAATCTGGTATGTTTCAATGATACACACCTCTCGTTCCTCTAAACCCCAGAGAGGATAGGCCCAATTGAGACAACCTCTCATCCCAGGCACCAATCAAGTGAACCTTCCCCGTACCACCTCCAACGCAAGTATATTCTTCCTCAAATATGGGGAGCAAATAAAAACCATTGCCGGAAGAGGGAGGTGTTACCCTCCGTGTACTTTGTCTCTTCGCTTTGTTTTTTTTTTTCTCTGACGCCCTTAATCACAACAGTGCTGTTCACCCATGGTCCTAGAACCTGCCGAGAACAGAGGTCACCATTGGTGGTGGAAGAGTGGGTATCTTCGTGATGTTGTGTGCAGGAGCCTCAGAACGGAGGGGGGAGGGTTAGAGAAATGAGTGATGATCCGCACGTTTTTAAAATAAACTTGTGCAAGCTCGCTCAGAACAAAATACTGAGCGATTGACTGAATTTCAGAATGTTGCTTAGTGACCATCAGCCAGAAGGTGTAGTTGCTGTCTTGCTTCGGAACATTTTCAAAGGATGTGGCACCAAACTCCCAACGTGTAGTGCCTGACTGCAAACAATAGAGGAAAGCAATACTGGAGCAAGAAAGGAAGCCAACTGGAAGAGTTCTATCCACAGGGTATCAGACAAGTGGAATAAATTACCAGGGAAGGCAGGGGAAGTAAAAAGGGATTCAAGAAGCAGGTTGATGTGTTTCTGGGGATTGACGGATATGGTGAGAAGTCACATAAATAGTAGCGCTGTTCTACAATGGTCTCTCCTCTTCCCAGTTAATTATAAATAAAAAATATACTAGAATGGAGCCTTGGAGGTGAAATGCTGGATTGATTTACCGGAAAATAAACATTCAATGTTGAAGTAGAGGATATGGAGAAATAAAGTGAGACCAAACGGGTCTTCATTATCTCTAATTCTCTTGCCACATTTTAATATGATGTAGTTTATTGTGAGGATGTTGATCTGCCTGCCATGCTGGCTGGTCCTTTGGTAAAGGTAGCCAGCCAGCATGGTTCTAGGTTGGTTTACTTAGAAGATCTGCTGTGGAGGGATGAGGGTGGAGTTGAAGGGAACTGTGAGTGCTTTCAGCCGGGTGGGGGCCGAACTGGGTCCAAATCCGCCAGAACTCAGGAGGGTTTGAAAATGAAGGGCGAGGCGAGGTGGGTGGGGGCTGCCAGCGGGAAAAGAGAATCTCAATAACCGGAGAGTTCCGGCCGCTGTTTCTGTCGGTCATTATGGCGAGAAGTTTTTATCGTTGTAAAGGAGTAGTCAACGCTGTATTTAAACACGCTAGCTAGTCCTGAGTTTGTAGTACTGGTTGATCCACTATCAATTACGACGAGACGAGAGTAGAATGTAATCGAGGCTTTGTTACACAGAGATGTGTGGCCTCCTACAGCAGCTTAAGAAATGGCTGCTGTTCGGAGAGCACACACATTTATACTCCCCCTCTTGGGCGGAGTCAGTAGGCTGGGATCTACCCCCGTACCTGTAGTACAGGGGCCTTACCGTAATACCCATATATACAATATAATACAACAGTGGTGACTACCACACTGGTCTGATGTTGGACCAGTTTAAAAGTTGTCACTTTCTTCACTTGAGCGTTGCGGACAGTTGGAATTTCCTACCACACAGGGTTGTGGAGGCTCCATCGATGGGGGTATATTTGAAACTGGAGATAGGCAGAATTTTGATCTCTCAGGGGATCAAGGACCATGGGGCGAGGTGGGAATGTGGAATTCAGGCAGATCAGCCATGGTCGTATCGAATGGTGGGGTAGGCCTGCAGGGCAACAATATCTGATACAGATCTGTAGGATACTGGTTGTTTTTATTTCTTATGATCCGTTCCCAGTCCTTTATCACTAACTACCGCTGAAGAGTACAGTAGAATCCAACGGGTGAGAAATACTCATCGGACGCACGGTAGGATACAAAGAAAGAGATTTGTTAATGTAGACTACTAGCTCCCAGGCTCAAAGAGTCAACCTCACAAACCTGGACCCAGACCGGGGATTTTATCCTGTGGAGCCTTCCCTGTTAAGGAGGAAGCTCTGCCCCCATTTACTGGGAGGGTTCATACTCGTTATGAGTTCATGGGAATCGGATGGTGCACACTCCCTTACTCCCCAGAAGGTCATAATAACTACATGCTTGGATTTTGGGTGAACATAAGATCGGGCTTGATTGAGATGCTTCTCCAGGTTGAAAAGCTCACTGGCGTTTGCTATCAATGTTGCTACAGAAAAACTGGCCACATGAATGAGATGCTGGACAGAAAAGAAATATCCTGTAGACCTCCGGAGCACAGTGTGAGTCACTGCGTGGGGTAGAAAAATAACAAGTTCTCTTATTTCTGCCTGGTGTAGCTTGCTGGCATGGCAACCTTTTAGCGGCCACCCATGTTGAAAGGCATGAATTTTATTTTGTACCCAGCCATTGGCATATTCTCGCGATGGGTCCATTTGGTTCACCGCTTTTAGGAGGAAAACTGAGTTTGCATCATTTAACCGTCTACTGCATTCCAGAAGATAATTGTGTGTATGCGGTGTCAGGAACACAGGGTGGGTTCTAGTTATAGATGCCTGTCCTACACCCGCTTTGGGCTTACTTCAGTGGGGTGTAAAGTTTGGCCGGGCGTAAGTAAAATGTGTTTGACCTAAGCCCACTTTGTTGGGTGGGTGGGGGGTCATTTAGGTTGCAATAACCCCCTTACTGATCCTTGAAGAATATATTTCTTGTGCGTCGAGGATGGAGACGAAGAGGTGGAAGTAAAGTAGCGAAAGTGATTTTCAGAGCCACTGATCTCTGGAGTGTGGAGAGGTTAAATTCCAATTTTATTAAGTAGGGATGTGGGATTTTCACCACGCTTTCCGGGATTGAATGCGGTAGCTTTGCCTGTTTGTTCTGTGTAACCATGTAGTGGCCGTGGCGATTTTATTGCATTAATATCAGAAATTAGCCAGTTTCAGACTGTGTGGTGGCTGCTGGTATAGCAGCAAAATGCTGAAAAGAATGTGAGCGTTGCGACAGCTCCTGAATCCCCAACACTAGGGTCAGAATTGTAGCCTTTTCATCCCGGTTTCCTCAGTTGGAAGTTCTCCCTGATCCTTGACAACAACGGCGTCGCTAACGACCTGCATTTATATGGCACCTTTGACACAGGGTGGAATTCTCCCAAAAGGTTATTTCGGCCGGGATTCTCCGTTGCGAGGCTTTTGCTGTTAACGAGGACGGGGAATTTGGGGCTCAGGCAAACCTCACATTCACGGCAGTGGGACTGGAGAATCCGGCTGCCCTGAACAGATGGAGAATCCCGCCCTAAGTGTCATTCCGGGCGGGAAACTTGTGAGAACCCCGCTGGCTGTTCTGGTGTGATTCCCATTGTAATTCCACCCCCCCCCCCACTTCTATCCGGCATCAGCCCCCCCCCCCCCCCCCCCCCCCCCCCAGTAGTCGGCACAGCCCCCTGCCACTCCCCCACTTTTTAGGTCACCAAATGTATCGCCTTTGTGGCCAAGCCCCCTTTCAGGTTACGACCCCTGGCACCATGGTGGTGCGAAGTGGCGATGCCAGGGCCCTGCTCTGCCATGTGTATGACCACCCGGGGACTGCAGCGGTCTGCGAGTCCCTAGGCATGGTCATCACATCTGGTCTCCGACAATGGAGACTAGTAGTGATTCCCGCTGGCCTCCACTGAGCCGGCAGAGGAAGGTGGGAGGGGGGGGCGGTCTTGGGGGGAGCATCACCCTCCTTTTGGCACCCAGTGCAAACCCTGTTTCGGAGCCCTCCCGCTATTCTCCTGGCATAGAGGGATGTGCGGCGGGCACAACCCGGGCAGAGAATCGCGCCCACAGTTAAACATCCCAAACTGCTTTACAGGGGCAAAACGGAAACAAAATTTGAGACTGAGCCACCTAAGAGGATCTTAGGATGGGTGACCAGATGCTGGGCCGAAAAGCTAGTTCAGATACCCCTCCCACCCAGGCTTTGCCCTCTTCCAGACCCTTCCATCAGGCAGAAGATACAGAAGTCTGAAGACCCGCACATCCAGACATCGGGGGCAACACGGTAGCATGATGGTTAGCACAATTGCTTCACAGCTCCAGGGTCCCAGGTTCGATTCCGGCTTGGGTCACTGGCTGTGCGGAGTCTGCACGTTCTCCCCGTGTGTGTGGGTTTCCTCCGGGTGCTCCGGTTTCCTCCCACAGTCCAAAGATGTGCAGGTTAGGTGGAGTGGCCATGATAAATTGCGCTTTGTGTCCAAAATTTCCCTTAGTGTTGGGTGGGGTTACTGGGCTATGGGGATAGGGTGGAGGTGTGGGCTTGGGTAGGGTGCTCTTTCCAAGAGCTGGTGCAAACTCGATGGGCTGAATGGCCTCCTGTACTGTAAATTCTATAATTGCATAGGAACAGCTACTTCCCCACAGCTACAAGACTCCTCAACGACTCTCCCTTGGACTGGTCTGTTCCCTGTAAGAAGATTATTCATGACGCCCTATGCTGCTCTTGTTTGGCCCTTGTTCCGCACTGTAACCAATCACTATTTGTTGACATACCATTTGTCAATGTACTCTGTCAATTCTTCTTTTGTCTACTATGTACGTACTGTGTACGTTCCCTTGGCCGCAGAAAAATACTTATCACTGTACTTCGGTACATGTGACAATAAATATCAATCAAAAAAAGGGCTTTAAATTAGGAACGCAAGGTAGAGAGGCAGAAAGATTTGGGGAGGGAATTCCAGAGCTGGGGACCTAAGCAATTCAAAGCAAAGCCATCATTGATGTACAGATCTAATTTAGGATGCATCGGAAGCCCGAATTGAAGGAGCACACATATCACAGAGTTATAGGGCCGGAGGAGGTTATGGGATTGGGCAAGAGGCTCTTGAAAAAACCCTGTCTATTCTAACCCCATTTTCCAGCACTCGCTGGACCGGGAGCCAGCGGTTGGAATGGTCTAGTCTAGAGGGAACAGAAGTATGAATGGAGACTGCTGAGCTGAGTATTAAATGTTTTGGGAGCATCGCCTCTCCATGGGAGGGCAAACGGGCTTGCCAGGCACAGAGGATAAGTTAGCCATTGACCAATCACCCCAACATCATTGGCAGCAACACCGGGAACACCGTGTCCCAGGCAGCCCAGCACAGCCAGAAAGAAGAGGCTGTGTTCTAGCTGGTAGAATTAATAATGGACGGGAAAATAGCCAACGCACGATATTTGTATTAACATTTTTTTTTAAATGTGTTCATGGGATGTTGGCGTCGCCAGCTGTGCCCTTGAGGGGACAGTTAATAGTCAACCACACTGCTGTGGGTCTGGAGTCACATGTAGGCCAGACCGGGTAAGGACGGCAGATTTCCTTCCCTAAAGGACATTAGTGAACCAGATGGGTTTTTACGACAATGGACAATGGTTTCAAGGTCATTATTAGATTTTTGATTCCAGATTTTTATTGAATTCAATTTCACCATCTGCAGTGGTGGGATTCGAACCTGGGTCCCCAAATTATTACTCTGGGTCTCTGGTTGACTAGTCCAGTGACAGTACCACTACGCCACCGCCTCCCCATGCAGGCATGATATGGGGGAAGGACGGGGCTCGAGATAGGGCCACTTCAGGCTTGGTTTATTCATGAGTTCCAAAACTAAAAGTGTGTTCTCGACCTGATTCATCAGGTGTCTCATCCCACACTAGATTGTACATTTTTTTTTACTGGTTTAGCTCAGTGGGCTGGATAGCCGGCTTGTGATGCAGAGCGAGACCAGCAGCACGGGTTCAATCCCCGTACTGGCTGAGGTTATTCATGAAGGCCCCGCCTTCTCAACCTTGCTCCTTGCCTGAGGTGTGGTGACCCTCAGGTTAAATCACCACCAGTCAGCTCTTCCCCCCTCAAAGGGGAAAGCAGCCTCTGGCCATCTGGGACTATGGCAACTTTCCTGTACATTTTTGCAATTAGATTAGAACTGTTTGAAGAATTTAGTTCATAAAACGATTTATCCACTGCAGCCGGTGATTGTTGCAATTGAAGAAAGTATTGGGAGTTTCTTTGGGAATAATTAGCTGTCCTATGATTTGTTTGCATGCGCTGAGATTACATGGCAGAATAAAGAAATAGATTACTGCTGATAAATTCACTGAGTGCCATGTATGCAATACATGTAGTCTATTTTCTAGAGGATTATTCAGTGTGCACAATGTATAGTCAACGTATAGTCAATCTCCTGTGGAATGTATGGAATATATGCAGCCCGTGAGATTGAAAGAACAGGAGTTTGAGCTTGCTTGAATGGTATCTGATAGAACTCTGCCACAAATCAGGCCAAATTCAAAGAGATAGGTAAAAAATGAGCCACGTCAATGGGGAGGAGAAAGGTCACCCACAAGAAAAGCAAAAGGAGGCCAGGAGGGAAGAAAAGATTTTGTTTAAACTGATGAAAGTTTGGATGTGTGGAAGGTGCCTGTCAGAGGAAGAAAATGCCGCATGCAAACTGGAGCAGGTTGGCCTGTGGAATGAAATGCTGGGAACAGAGGCAAAATTAATGGCTCGCTTTTCACGAAGTTGGATGGATTTTATCTGGTAAACTTTTTAATGAGTCCGTTATCTTATTAATGTTACACAGCTAATTAGTTACCTAGGCTGGAAATAAAAATGTTCCCAGGAATCCTTGGAAAAATAATTGTAGAGACGTAATTAATTTCAGTTGATTGCTTTTCCGAAGGATTTTCAGTGTGTCATGTGAGAGTACCTTTAAGAAATGGGTGTTTAGTACTGCAGTGATGTCAGAGAGTGGGTGGAGCTGGGCTGTCTGTCAGCTTTTTACTTTCGTTTTAGGCTGTTTACTGCAGGGTGTGTTTTCGTTTTGTTTTCAATGTGGGAGCTGAAACCAGACAGAGCAGCTGTACTGTTGATCTCTCTTCCATGAAAAGACTATCACTTGATCATTTGGTGAATTCAGAATTATAACTGTTTTCAGTAGTGACTTTAACCTGATGTGCCTCTGGTAAAAGGTCTTTTAAGTCTTATGGATGTTAAAAGGAAAGCTTAAAGGATTACTTAGTGTTGTATTCTTTGGGGGTTGTATTTGAATTAATGGGTGCTAAGATGTTCACTGTATGTTTTAAAAAGGTTAACCTTAGTTCATAGAATAAACATTGTTTTGCTTTAAAAAATACTTTTCCATTTCTGCTCTACCACACCTGTCGAGTGGGCCGTGTGCTCCCCATACCACAATCTTGTAAAAGTTGTGGGTCAGGGGAACTCCATGATACACTTTGTGGTTCTCTAAACCCTGGCCCATAACAAGCATCTGTTTTACCAAATCGGCGAGATGGTGTTATTGTTTGAACTGATTAGAGAAGTGCGTCTTTTTCAACCCTGGCGTAATATGCCATCATTCAGATTTAATGTGTGATGCGTAAGAAACAGGACTCTTAAATTACATATGGGTTGACCGCCCGTGGCATTGCTCATGGATGGAGTGGGGTCTGAAGCATAGCTACAATGTTAAACTTCCTAACCTGGTCTGCTCTGGCTCTGGCTCAGGCTTCTCCTTCCAGACAAGGAGTAGATATATTCTGAGAAGACGAGAGGCCAATTATTGATGTTTTTTTTTGTGGACGTTTTGTGCGAGTGGCTGTTGCTTGGCTTCTCTTATCTGTTAGCTCTGGAAATTCTTTGAATACCTCTGGACCTTTCCGCATATTTATTCTGAAAGTGTTTCAATCCTGATTTGTTAGATGTGTGTACCAAGCATGGCATTTAGAGTGTGTCAGATCAATTCAACATATCGGGGAGATACAGAGCTCTGTGGCATTGCTCATCATGTGGTACCTAAACATGCTGCCCAGTTCAAGGCAAACTTGTTTGTTGCAGTCCATGGTTGGTTAACGATGCAAACATTCGTGCTTAGCAATGTAAAAGAGGCCAGGCACCGACGGGAAGTTCAGCGCCCCAACGGTAGGGCAGAGAGGTCATGCAGCTGATTTTGATCAAGTGACCCTGATGGTCAAACGGGTGCACAGACAGGATTGGTGCTTGGCTGCATTGTCTCGTGGTTGAATAGTTTCTCGAAACTAAGGCAAGATGCCGGGAGGTGCTTGGAATCCATGACCTATCCCCCCAGCAAGGAAGCTGCGCCTTCAGCCAAGGGTAGGAGAAAACTGGGGAAGAGAAGTAAAGAACGCTTGTAAGGCTTGTGCAGTGGTGATGTAGATTTTGTTGTAGTAATGCGTTTTTAGGTCCTTTTTCGACCATGTTTCTTTTTGCCAAATCTCCTCCCCCATCTCTCTGAAGACATGAAGCACTCTGGATAATGGCTTCAAGGTTGCTGGTTACATCCTGGTGTCCACAAAGTGACCACAAATTTTGAGGTGATTAGTTGGTTGCTCAGTGCCTGTTTGTCGACAGCACTCCATCAATTGCTCCAGGATTAATGTGGATTTTAATTACACCCTTGGGGGTTAGGCCAACCATGCAAGGGGTGACACTTCTTCAGCATTACACAGATGCTGTTATACCTTCCGCACCTCGAAGGTGGAGTGGCAGGTAGACAGGGTGGTGAAGATGGCATTCAGCATGCTAGGTTTTATTGGGCAGAATATTGAATGCAGGAGTCTTGTTGAAGTTTAAAAAAGAAAAAAATTATTTAAAGGTTTTTTTTCATAAAATATCAATAACAAAATGAGAAAGAAAAAAGAACCCAACAGGGTTAAGTACAAAACACAATCTAAAAAAAGCAACCCCCCAAACCCCGCCCCCCCCTGTAACTAAATAATAAATTAACATTAACACCCCGACTTAACACAACAGGTGTATACACCCCCTCAGACCCTCCAGTGTAAATAACATAAACAAAAATAAAGTAACCACCCCCCCCCCCTCTGAGCTGTTGCTGCCATTGACCAATGTCTATCGTTCTGCCAGAAAGTCTAAGAACGGTTGCCACTGCCTAAAGAACCCTTGTACCGATCCTCTCAAGGCGAATTTCACCCTCTCCAATTTAATGAACCCCGCCATATCGCTGATCCAGGATTCCACGCTTGGGGGTCTCGCATCTTTCCACTGAAGGAGAATCCTTCGCCGGGCTACCAGGGACGCGAAGGCCAGAATTCCGGCCTCTTTCGCCTCCTACACTCCCGGCTCCTCTGGCACCCCAAATATTGCGAGCCCCCAGCCCGGTTTGACCCTGGATCCTACCACCCTCGACACCGTCCTCGCTACGCCCTTCCAAAATTCCTCCAGCGCTGGGCATGCCCAGAACATATGGGTGTGATTTGCTGGGCTCCCTGAGCACCTAACACACCTGTCCTCACCCCCAAAGAACCGGCTCATCTTTGCCCTGGTCATGTGTGCCCTGTGCAGCACCTTAAACTGTGTGAGGCTGAGCCTTGCGCACGAAGAGGAAGAATTCACTCTCCCTAGGGCATCTGCCCACGTCCCCTCTTCGATCTCCTCTCCCAATTCCTCCTCCCACTTACCTTTCAACTCCACCACCTAGGTCACCTCCTCCTCCTGCATCACCTGGTAAGTTTCCGAGATCTTGTTGAAGTTGTACAAGACATTGGTAAGACCACACATGGAATACTGTGTTCAGTTCTGGTCACCCTATTATAGGAAGGATATTATAAACTAGAAAGAGTGCAGAAGAGATTTACGAGGATTCTACCAGGACTTGATGGTCTGGGTTATAAGGAGATGCTGGATAGACTGGGACTTTTTTTCCCTGGAGCGTAGGAGTCTTAGGGGTGATCTTATGGAGGTCTATAAAATAATGAGGGGCCTAGATAAGGTTGATAGTCAACATCTTTTCCCAAAGGTAGAGGAGTCTAGAACTAGAGGGCGTAGGTTGAAGGTGAGAGGGGAGAGATACAAAAGAGACCAGAGGGGGATTTGTTTTTAGAGAGCGGGTGGTGAGCATCTGGAACGAGCTGCCAGAGGCAGTGGTAGAGGCGGGTACAATTTTTTCCTTTAAAAAGCAGTTACAGTTACATGGGCAGGGTGGGTATAGAGGGATATGGGCCAAATGTGGGCAAGTGGGACTAGCTTAGTGATTAAAAACTGGGCGGCATTGACAAGCTGGGCCGAAGGGCCTGTTTCCATGCTGTAAACATCTATGACTCTGAGAGGCGTGTATTTGGCTTTTGGAAGCCTATGGCACAGCAGGGAGTCATTTGGACCATCACAGCGGCGTTGGCACGTTTCAGGAGCATTCCTTCGCCCATACCCCTCTTCCAAAGATCTGCAAATCTTTATTTTTCAAATATGTAGCTGGGTCCCTTTAGACGTATTGGCCAGACTTTTCTGGCCATTCCTGATGGAGGGATCTTCCGGTCACACCCAGCTGTGGGTTACCCAGTGGCAGGGGTGCAAACTACTGCATGTGTGCGTGTGCGCGTGTGTCATACCACATCATAACTTACATTAAAAACGGTTGATGAAAAGGTGGCTGTATGAAGTTAAGGAGTTCAGATTGACCACGATTTAATTGAATGGTTGGAACAAGCTCGAGGAGCTGAATGGCCAATTTTGAGTTCTCATGTTCCTATCTCAGGATATAATCGCACATCCACTCAGGTTTTGCGCTGGCCTCGACTTTCCGGCTTCCAATGTTGGAAAAACTCATTAACTCTTCAACATTGAAGCTATAAGACCAAGGAATGTGTGTGGTTTTTAAAAAAAAGTAGACTTGAAGGGGATTCATGTCACTTTGACAAACATTGCGATGGGAGAATGAAGACAGATTTACAATATTCGGTTGGAGTGAAGAACCAGGTCAATATCTGTGTGTGGCCGGGGTCAGTGAGTGTCGGTTATATCCGATATTGAGGATGCTTGTAAAGTGAAGGGGAGTTTATTTTCACAAGAGCTTTTTTTCCATTGAGGTCACGGGCTGCTGCCTTTTGACGTCACACCTCCCACCTTTGGCCAGGAAGGTGGGAAGATGTGGGTTGCAGGCATCTGTGCAATCACTGCCAAGTCTTACTTCGCAATTGGAAAACAAGAGGCATGTGACTATTGGGTGGCTTGTGACGTGATTCTGTCGAGTTCTGTCATATTAACTAACAAATGCACGATACATACCAACTTAAAAAAAACAATGGGCGCGATCTAACGTTCACGCTGCACCCGAAAAGGAACTCGCCGCTACGCAGCGTGGCTGATAGAAGTCAGGAGACCCGGCTTCCGGGATCTACCCGGCTCGCAACGCCTCGAGGCATCCGGATCAATCCGCTTCGCTTCGGAGACCTTGGCTGAGTGCCGTTCAGCACTGGTCTCCGCAATGGGGACCAGACAGAACGGCGCTCGTGGATGTCTCCCAGGAGATCGGATGTCCCCCGGATTCATGCCCTTTGGGCAGGGTGGTACCCTGGTACTGCTAGTGCCACACGGGCACCATGGCACTGCTAGCCTGGCACCATGGCAGTGCCACCTGGGTGTCAGCTTGGCACTGCCAGGGTGTCAGTTGGCGATGCCAAGCTGGCTTTTTTCTGTGTGCCGGAGATCAGGCTAGGGGTGCCCTGCGCGGGGTTTGGAGGGCGTGTGGGGGGTGGGGAATGTGAAGATCCCATGGCACTATACGAAGAAGAGCAAATAATTTTTCTCTTGGCCAATATTCATCCCTCTGCACCATTGCTATAAAAGAATCATCTGGTCATCATCTCATTACTGTCTGTGGGAGGTGGTTGTGTGATGTTTGGCTGCCACATTTCCTACATACAACAGCGGCTGTACTTCAAAAGTACTTAATTTGTTGTAAAACACTGAGGAAAGTGTAAATGTAAATAATCTTTATTGTCACAAGTCGGCTTACACTAGCAATGAAGTTCCTGTGAAAAGCCCCTAGTCGCCACAATCCGGCGCCTGTTCGGGTACACAGAGGGAGAATTCAGAATTCTTAGCTGGTACAGGAATTGAACCCGTGCTGCTGGCCTTGTTCTGCATCACAAACCAGCTGTCTAGCCCACTGAGCTAAACCAGCCCTGATGATTTAGGTGCAATAGAAATGTAAATCCTTTCTTTCTTTGAGCATAGCGCTGCACCATCAGGGCCTGTAATTGTGCAGAGAATGTACCAGCTGTAAGTGTCCAAATCTTTAGGTCTGCTGTATGTTTAGCTCCAATTTAATCTATCTTGTAATCATAAATACTAGAATCTGTTATTTACACTGATGGGTAACAACTGCGGGGCTGGTTTAGCACAGTGGGCTAAATAGCTGGTTTGCAGTGCAGAACAATACCAGCAGCGCGGGTTCAATTCCTGTACAGGTCTCCCCGAACAGGCGCCGGAATGTGGCGACTGGTGGCTTTTCACGGTAACTTCATTGAAGCCTACTTTGAAGACAATAAGTGATTGTTATATCAGGAATTGTGCTTGGGAATTTTGTAAGCTGGAGTTAGAGGCCGCTTATCCAAGACCGTCTTTGACGTGCAATATTCTGAAAGCGCCCCCTTCAAATGTGGATTGGTATGGAGAATGTGGCGGAGTCTGTAATTAATGAGGGAGTGGAGGCGGGACAGGTGTCTGATCTGAGCTGGGTAGGTTTTGAGAGCTTTCTCATTGGGGTGGACTTAGATCTGGGTGGATCGGGGACATTATTACACAGTAATGACAAGGGCAGAAGCCTGAGCTGAAGGTATCACTGGCTGAGAACTTCAAAATCCCAACCTTTGCCGTGGAATCTGCTCATTCGCTTTGACACTGCTGCCATTGTGTACACCTTGAAAACTGCAACCAATCTCTTTGGCTCCTATTTAGAACTGGTTTAACAAATATTAAAAGACAAATCCACTCCAAATGTCCTCTTCTGTGCCACCTCAACCAAACCAGCTGTTTCAACATTTTAAGAAGGTTTCCAATGAGAATTTGCAAAGTCTTTCAATCTCGCAAGGGTGCTGTCAGCATTTTCTTTCAGTTTGTCGATCCATTTGGGAGGGAAATGCATTTTCGTGCGCGCCAAAGTACGTTCTGATGATGGGAACGGGTGCTTGACGCCACTGATCCAACTCCCAGACTCCTCGAAAGAGGTGAGAGTTAGAGGTTTTCTGCTCCAGGACAGGAGCAGGCAATCCAGGGTTAGATTCGGGACTGTGGCACACCTAAAGTTATCTGGTGAGGTGAGGCCTTCTGGTCTGGGGCTTCATTTGATGGGAACACATGTAGAATTGTCTCTGTAGTGTTATAGCCCTATTTCTGGTCCGCCTCCTGTCTAGCAGGACAGCTCGCCCTAACGTTTCTTCAGTAAAGTGCCTCTGTATCTAATGTCAGAAGAACACTTCTTTAATACAGAAGTCTGAAATTTCTATCTTTCTGGCCTCTCTGAATTGTGCAGCGAATTATGTCCTGATGTTCGGCAATTAATGGATACATTCTTTTTTGTGTTATTAATGCAAACTTGTCAAAGCAGCTCCAATGAAACTTGCCATGTCTTACCAGTCAGAGAGAGGAGAGCATGATCTCGTCGGTGCGATACAGACACCGGCTGTAAAGAAATGAACGGACCGTACACTAACCTCACCCCTGACTAATGCCACATTTTGTTTGGGTGTGATTAGAGAGTTTGGAATAACGCTGATAAGCACGGGAATTGATCACTTTGAATTTTTACAGTGGTATCAGTGCTGTATCAGCCTGTGGACTGGTGGTTACTTCACCATTGTGCTAATCCCAGATTTTAATGGGGAGAATTACTCATCCAAATTTTCTAACTTAATTTAGTCTAATGACAAAGCTTAGGGAGAGTCAGGAGGGGAGAATGAACTTGCAGAACTGATTATGTATAAAGATCTTGTACTAATGGAGCCTCTATTATCCTCTCAAATAGAAAGGAGCTTCCCTCCCCAGTGGAAATTGGCAGATAATTGAGAATGCCTAAATGGTGGTCCTTCATATCCTCCTACAACAATGCTTTGGGTATTGGAGTTCAGACACACAGTGCAATGAAAAACGGTGTCCTTTTAGTCACCAAGAGGAGGGGGTGAAATGCAGAAAGGGAGCCACCAAATGATTTTCAGACTGTACCTGATTTTTCTCCTTCTGTTCAGCCTCAAGGACCACTCCAGTTAGTGAACCCTTGCTCCCTTTGAACTGAAGTGTGACCAATATCTGATAATGTAGCTTTGTTGAATGTCACCTGTGTAACTGTAATGTGTTCTGACACAAGCTCGCTCCTGTTACTGGTCAGGGGGGGGAGGTGTGAGCCCCCCACTCGTACAACCAGTTCAATTCTCCTGTCGAAGTTTCCACCCTGACTGCCCAGCAGAGAACACGACCTTGAGTTTCTTTGTCATCTCCCAATAATGTGCCATCGCAACCAATCTCAGGACAGTATCCAAGCCAGCTAGTGAAGCAGGAACCGCGACAGAGTTTTTCTTTATTGAGAGAGTTTTGTAACTTATTCAGTCTCACCGCGCTCCTCCCGCTCTAACCAGTGTCCCAGATGTATCTTGCTTATCTATGCTCAATTAATACCCATCATCGGAATCTCTTGACCTTAACAACAAATCTTAACAATGTAATTTGCCAAGATATCAACACTTAGAACAACAAGATGCTATTTCTAGCTCTGTGTAGTCCTCCGTAGACCATCCACTCCACACAATCCGCCTCCGCTGCGTAGTCAGTCCACAAACCTCCTCGAGCCTCCTGTCTTTGTTTGGAATTTGTGGCAATTTAGAAGATATTGTTGATGAATGTGATATAAAATAGTTAGTTTAAATATATTAGTTACAGTAATGTAGATATAGGCCGGTCTAATTCTAGTGAGTTCACAGACAAAGGATTTCAGAAAGCATGGCAAGGAAGGGGGAGGGGTGTCTGGTAGAGGAGGAGAAAAGGATTCTGGGTAACAAGAGGCCAGGGTTAAGGAATGAGAAGTGAGCCAATTAGGATGTATGGCCAGGTCAGGAGGGGTATAGGATGACCTACGGGAATCGTGTATGTGAAACTTGATGCCATTTGAATGTATTTGCAGAGATCCCTTTGTCTCGGACCTCATTCGTTTCCAAGGGGTCCAGGAGACTGGTTCTGTGTTCTGTGTCCCTGAGAAGCGAGTCAGACTTGCAAGTTGGTTAAAAATAAATAATACTATGCCTACAAATCCATCTCGAGTTTTATTGAGGCCGGATAGACGGGTAAAGAATTCAACATTTGTCAGTGTCAGGGTTCAATTTATCTATTCTAATCACAATATTTCAATGTTCTTCCCACCCCATAATTCACAGAATTGCACAGAATCCTCACAGTGCAGAAGGAGGCCATTCGGTCTATTGAGTCTGTACTTGCTCTCTGAAAGAGCATTCTACGTAATCCCACTCCGCTACCCTATCCCTGTAACCTTTCTTTTCAGATATCAATCCAATCCCCTTTTGAGTACCTCGATCGAATCTGCCTCCAACAACCTCTCAGGAAGTTTGATCTGGACTCCAACTACCCCCTGATTTCCTCATGTCACTTTTACTCCTTTTACCCATCATTTTGAATATGTGCCCTCTAGTTCCTGTCGCTGTCTTGAATGGGAACAGTTTCTCACTATTTACCTTGTCCATACCCCTCAGGATCTTGATTACTTTTGTCAAATCTCCCCTCCGCCTTCTTTCTCCAAGGAAAATAAACCCAACCTCTCCAATCTATCTTAATACATACAGTTGTTTATTCCTGGGATCAGTCTTGCAAATGTCCTCTGTAATCTCGCCAAAGGCTTTGTACCCTTCCTCAAGTATGACGCCCAGAACTGAGACACAGTACACCAGATGACCTCTTTACTCTTGTACTCAATGCCCCTATTAATAGGATACTATATTCTTTATTAACTGCTCTCTCAACCTGCCCTGCCATCTTCAATGACTTATGTACATCTACACCGAGGTCCCCATGTTCCAGCACCGCCTTTGGAGTTTTTCCCTTTATGTTATATTGGGCGGGATTCTCCCCAAACCCGGCGGGGCGGGGGGTCCCGGTGCCGAGGAGTGGCGTGAACCACTCCGGCGTCGGGCTGCCCCAAAAGTGCGGAATCCTCCGCACCTTCAGGGGCTAGGCGCACCCCGGAGTGGTTTGTGCCCCGCCAGCCGGCAGGAAAGGGGCTTGGCCCCACGCCAACCGGCGCCGAAGGGCCTCTGCTGGCTGACGCGAGTTGGCGCATGCGCGGGAGCACCAGCGTGTGCTGGCATCATTCCCGCGCATGCGCAGAGTGCTTTGTTTCCGCATCGGCAATGGCAGACTGCTACAGCCGCCGGTGTGGAAGCATAGAGTGCCCCCATGGCACAGGCCCGCCCGCGGATCGGTGGGCCCCGATCGCGGGCCAGGTCACCGTGGGGGCACCTCCCGGTGTCAGATCCTCCCGCGCCCCCCCCCCCCAAGAACTCCGGAGGCCGTCCACACCGCCAGGTCCCGCCGGTAAGGACCTACTCCAATTTAGGCTGGCGGGACTGGCAAAAAAACGGACGGGACTTCGGCCCATCGCGGGCCGGAGAATACGGGCGGCCCCGGGGCCCATTGAGTCATGCCGGTCCCCGCCATTCTCCGAGGCGGGCGGCGCAATTCACGCCGGGCTGATTTCTTGGGGCCGGAGAATTTGGAGGACGGCGGGGGCGGGATTCACGCCGATCCCCGGCGATTCTCCGACACGGCAGGGGGTCGGAGAATCCTGCCCCTTGTCTTTCCATATTCTTCCTGCCAATTGAATCGCCCCACACTTCTCTACATTGAACTTCATCTGTCACTTGGCTGCTCTATTCACCAATATGCCTGTGTCCTTTTGCAGTTCAAGACTATCCTCATCACAGTTGATAACGCTTCCAATCTTAGCATCATCTGATACACAACACAGTCTAGGTCAATTAATATATATTAGGAAGAGCAAAAGCCCTCAACGCTGCCCCCCTGAGGAACTCCAATACAAACCTTCCTCCAATCTGAAAAACAACTATTTATCACTGATCTCTGTTTTATGTCATTCAGCCAATTTCTGATCAAAAGCGCCTACTTTTCCTATTATCCCATGAGCTAGAAGTCTGTTCACAAGTCTGTTGTGCAGCACTTCATCAAATGCCTTTTGAAATTCCACATACACCACATCAACAGCGTTGCCCATATCAACCTTCTCTGTTACCACCTCAAAAAAACTCCCTTCTCTAGGTTGAACAATCCCTGAAACTTCAACCTCCCCTCACAGCCTTAATGTACCTTAACAATATGTATATCTCTTTCTGCACTGCCACCTGTGCCTGGACAATCTTTATTGTGGTGCAGCAACTAGAATTGTTCGCGGTAACCCAGCTGGTACTGTAAAGACTGACCATTATCTTCTCACTGGGATTTATGATGTATCCCTCTGGTTGTACACCCAGAGATGAAGTTTGCTTTCCTTAGCGCAAATGCACACTCCGATGTTGGTTTTAATGAGCTCTCCATTGATACCGACACGGGCTGAAACCAAGCCGGTAAACCGCGCGAGAGGCCTCACTCCACAAAGGGCGGGATCCAGATTTGCTCATTCAAGTGAGCAGTTAGGACACCCCGAGTGGATGCAGTTCAGGACTGGTTTCCACAAATGTAGACCAGGTGTACCAGCACTTTGGGGGGGGGGGGGGAACTGCCAGATGATCAGGTGCTCCTGGGTGGTCGAGCTCTGGGCAGGGTGGTACTGTGAACCCACACTGCCACCTGGGCAGCATGGCACTGCCAGCACAGCTGTGCCAGGATACACAGGTGGAAATGCCAGGCTGGTAGGGGCACTGACAGGGCTCCAGAATGGTGGTGCCCGGGTGGCATGTTGTCCGTGCTGGGGATTGGGCCCTGGGATGCCCTGCCCTTGAGATGGGGTGCGGGGGGCTCAAGGATCCCATAATTGGGAAGTTTGGGGGGTGGGTTAAGAGATCGGGGCACCATCTAGAAATGGTGCTCCGATCTCTTCCTGCACAGGTGAGCTGAGTTCGTTAGTGCAGGAAATGAGCCTAAGTGCGGCCAAGGCTGGAAAATAAGCAGAGTCCCATTTTAATAGCGAGATCTTTGTTGGCGCTGCAAGCGTCGGGCAACACTTGGCTAATCGTGCCCGAAACGGAACTCTGTTTCATTTCCATGGAATCGTGCCCACAATCTGTGGCACGGTGTCCCCTGCCCCAATGTCTCCCATTTTTACTTGTGCTGTTGCGATTCTCCTTTTCCGCGGCGTGGGGGGCTTCAATGGGAAATGCCATTGACAAGCTGCGGGGAGAGAGAATCCCGCCACCAGCAAACGGCGCGTCACCGAGAAACACCCCACCGGGGGACCGGGCAATCCAGCCCATGAGGCCAAGGTTAAGAGGCGTTTAACACAGAAGAACACTCAGCAAATCAGGTGCACTTGGAATTTGCTCGCAAAGGAGCAATGATTTAGTCTGAAGATAGTTGCATATTCCAACACCGAACGTGTCACGGCCACGGTCTGTATGATGGGAATAAGAACACAAAACATAATGAAGATCTGCTGCAGGTCCGTCCACCATGCACCAACTCGTGATTCAGGTGGAGAACTAAAAAGGGGAGGGGATGTGAAAAGCCATTGGAGAGTTGAGCTCGGTCAGGTTTTGCAGGGGTGGGGGGGGGGGGGGGGGGGGGGGGGGGGGGGATGACCGCCGACACCAGAAAACATTGTCTGGGCCTCCTAATCAGTGATCCCAGATCATGAGAAATCAGCCCGAACACTCTCACACCGGTCATTAAAAAAGAAAGCTTCTTCTGATATTAAGCAAGACGGATTTTAGATTTGTCACCAGATGAAATGGAAGCTGTGCAAAGAGAACGCTGTCTTGTGCAAACTCTTGACACCTAATTGGGATGCTGAATAATTGGAGTATAGGTAACGAGTGTTCCTGTGAAAAACACAAGGCTTTACATCTCTTCTGTTTATTTAATGATTCTTACTGTGACATTCAGCTGCGTGTCTTTCACATTCACATTCCCTGTAAAAAAAAAATATCGGTTTCCATATTTAAAAAATATATAAATTTAGAGTACCCAATTCATTTTTTCCAATTAAGGGGCAATTTAGCGTGGCCAATCCACCTACCCTGCACATCTTTGGGTTGTGGGGGCAAAACCCACGCAAACACGGGGAGAATGTGCCAACTCCACACGGACAATTAAGGGGCAATTTAACCGTGGCCAATCCACCGACCCTGCACATCTTTGGGTTGTGGGGGCAAAACCCACGCAAACACGGGGAGAATGTGCAAACTCCACACGGACAGAGACCCAGGGCCGGGATCGAACCTGGGACCTCGGCGCCATGAGGCAGCAGTGCTACCATTGCGCCACCGTGCTGCCCTCTCTGTTTCCATCTTAGAGCAGAACGGTCATGTTACTTCACTGAGGGACAGAGTTTGGGGCAACTGTTTATTAGAAGTTAAATGTAGGTCCGTAATGCTGAAAGAGTTAAAGTCTTATAAAGCCAACGTCACGCTTTGGGGAAAGGAAATTATTTTGAGGTGAGGCGTTTTTCACGCAGCAGCATTATTGTTTCTGTCCCCAGCTGGCCCGTCTGGTTCATGGTGCAAACTTATCGCTCCGTGTACTTTTGAGCTGAGGTCCGATCCCTGGGCGTGGCATGTCCATTCCGTCACTGGCAACGGAGAATTGGGTAAAAAATATCGAGTTTACTAGCCCAGATAAGAATAATAAATCCTTGTGCTCTCGACAAAGGCGTAAAAGTGTTCATGTTTTTATTAAAACATCGCTGGGCAGATCTGTCAAACCAAGAGCTCACACAACGTTATCAACCCCGAGAATGTTCTACCTCCAGTTAAGTGTTCCTTGCTAGGGCAGCACGGTGGCGCAGTGGTTAGCGCTGCTGCCTCACGGCACCGAGGTCCCAGGTTCGATCCCGGCTCTAGGTCACTGTCCGTGTGGACTTTGCACATTCTCCCCGTGTTTGTGTGGGTTTTGCCCCCACAACCCAAAGATGTGCAGGGTCGGTGGATTGGCCACGCTAAATTGCCCCTTAATTGGAAAAAATGAATTGGGTGCTCTAAATTTATTTTTTAAAAAGTGTTCCTTGCTCACTTCTTTGGTCCACATATCTCGCCCGGGTCTTGTGAAGATGGTGGGGAGGAAAGAATATGTAAGGGTTGCTATGTGGAACAAATACCAAATGTATGAGTGTGTCATCCTGAATTAAATGATCAATTACCCTAGCTGAACAGTGTAAAGAAAACCATTCTTCTCTGGCTCCTTCTAACAGTTGGTAGCTAATAACCTTTTTTGTTTCTTTTCGCAAGTATGAAGTTACTGTGAAAAGCCCCTAGTCGCCACATTGCGGCGCCTGTTTGGGTAAGCTGGTGCGGGAATTGAACCTGCGCTGCTGGCCTTGTTCTGCATCACGAACCAGCTGTCTAGCCCACTGAGCTAAACCAGCCCTAACCAACTGCCAGCCGACAGGCAGCATCTTAAACACTTGACGGAAATGTAAAATCTTAGAATGTCACAGAAAGAGGCCATGTTGCCGTGCTCGCTCTACGAGGGCAATCCAATTAGACCCACTGACCTGATTTTTCCTCATACACCAGCAAGTCTTTCTTATTCAAGCATAGGTCTAATTCCACTGAATCTGCTTCTCCCACCCATTCAGGCAGTGTCATATCTCACTGCATGCAGAAAACCCACCTCCCCATACAACAACAACATATATTTATATTGTGCCTCTAACGTATAGAAACATCCTAAGGTGCTTCTCTGGAGCGTTGTAAAACAAAATGTCACACCGAGTCACATAGGGAGATATTAGGTCAGATCACCAAAAGCTGGGCCAATGAGGAAGGTTTTAAAGAGTGTCTTAGAGGAAGAACTTGAGGAAGAGAGAGAATAACAGAGCTGGTGGCCCGGGTAACTGAAGACACGGCCGCTAATGGTGGAGCAATTATGAGAGCACAGAGAAGTGTGAGGTCATGCATTTAGCGAGGTCAAACAATTATAGGGAGTACAAAATAAATGAGAATATACTGAGAGGGGTAGATGAAGTGAGGGTTCTTGGTGTACAGGTACACAGCTCTCTAAAGGCAGCAGTTCAAGTCGACAAGGTTGTTAAGCATATGGAATACTCTTCTTCATTGGCAGAGGTTTAGAATATAAAAGTAAGGATATAATGTTGGAACTGTATAAAACACTGGTGAGGCCACAACTGGAGTATTGTGTGCAGTTCTGGTCACCACATTAGAGGAAGGACGTTATTGCTCTGGAGAGAGTGCAGAGGAGGTTTACAAGAATGTTGCCAGGGCTGGAAAAGTGTAGCTGCGAGGAGAGTTATAGGGGCTGGTTAGCACAGTGGGCTAAACAGCTGGCTTGTAATGTAGAACAAGGCCAGCAGTGCGGGTTCAATTCCCGTACAGTCCTCCCTGAACAGGTGCTGGAATGTGGCGACTGGGGGCTTTTCACAGTAACTTCATTGAAGCCTACTTGTGACAATATGTGATTATTATATTATTATTAGATTGGATGGGTTGGGGTTATTTTCCTTAGAACAAAGAAGGCTGAGGGGTGACTTAATTGAGATGTATAAAATTATGAGGGGAAGAGATAGAATGGACAGGATAAAATTGTTTCCCTTGGTGGAAAACCAGGGGGCATAGATTCAAGATACTGCAGAAGGTGTAGAAGGGACATGAGGAAGGACCTTTTTTTAAACAGAGGATAGCGGGAATCTGGAATTCGCTGTCCGAGTTGGTGGTGGAAGCAGAGACTCTAAACTCTTTGGAAAAGCGCCTGGATCTGCACCCTGTAGCTGTAATACAGGGCCACGGGCCGGCTGCAAGAAGGTGGGACTAGGAAGGGCACCTGGATGTCCTCGGGCTGGCATGGGCCAGATGGCCTCCATATGTGCTGTAACTTTTCAATGATTCTAAGGACTAATGATGGGGCATTTAGGAGGCTAAACTTAGAGAAGCACAGGCCTCTGTAGTATTGTGGAAGTGGAGGAGATTTCAGAGATGAGGGAGGGCGGGAGAGAACAAGGACATGGAGGGATTTGAAAAATATTATAACCAAGAGGTTTATTGGACAGGAGCCAATGAAGGTCAGTGAAAACAAGGTGAAATGGGACCAAAGGGCCTGCTAAAAAGAAACTCCCCTTCAAATATTTACCCAACCCGGGCATGATTGGTTTATTTTTGCAAAAGTACTTAAATGTTCCACCTTTTTGTTTTCCCTTTCATCAAGAAAAGTGTCACACTCCCTTAATCGAGGATCAGGTTATTCAGATGACACCTGAAGAACACTACAGGCGAATGATGTCCGCATTGAACGAACATGGCACCTACGAGGAGCAGCAGCAGCGTCTGTACCAACTTGCCAACAGTATGGGAGTCCCAACCCATGGAGGTAAAGAGAACTTGCTGCTGGATGTTGTCTGATTTCTGGCCAATAGCAAATTCTGATATCTGTTTCTGGCTTGGTGTATATTCAACTTGGTGAGAACTCCCTTAAACGAGTGCCGTGGTCTCCATGTTACAAGAAGGATTTAAAGGCACAGGAAAGTCTGAAGGCGATTTACAAAACCCATAGCACAACCCGGAGGTCACAATCCTCCTGGCATGGTAGAACAGTGGCTAGCACTGCTGCCTCACAGCACCAGGGACCCGGGTTAGATTCTGACCATGTGCTGCACTTTCTTTGTGTGTCTGCGTGGGTTTCCTCTGGATGCTCCGGTTTCCTCCTACAGTCCAAAGATATGCAGATTAGCCAGATTGGCCGTGCTAAATTTCCCCCAAAGTGTCCAAAAAAACGCAGGTTAGGCTGGGTTACAGGGATGGGGGAGGGGGCTACGTATGGTGCTCTTTCATAGACTCGATGGGCCAAATGGCCTCCTTATGCACTGTTGGGATCACGGATCTAAGAAAGACTGAAGAAGTTGGGGCTCCTTTTTTCTCTAGAAAACTCAAAGGTGACCTAATAAAGGTTATTAACATTCTGAAAAAGGTTTGACAAGGTAGATGGAGAGATAATACTTACCATTTGTGGGGGAATCCAAAACTAGGGACCATAAGTATAAAATAGTCACTGATATGTAATTCAGGAGAAATTTGTTTGTCCAGAGAGCGGTTAGAATGTGGAGCCTCCTACCAGATGGGAGCAGTTGAGGTGAGTGGTACAGAGGCCTTTAAGGGGAAGTCAGATATGAGGGGGAAAGGAACAGAAAATGATACTGATGGATGAAGAGGGTGGGAGTAGGCTCACGTGAAGCATAATGCCAGTGTTGATCAGATGGACCAAATGGCCTTTTGCTGCACTGTTAGCTATACGTCCCATCACTGCCTCCTGTCATTGGGCATGAATAAACCAAACGGTTTTCCTGGTGTATTGCAGCATCAGCAAAATTGATGAGCTTTCACAACTACCCACTTCAATTATGCCATTTGTAAGCATACTCTCAATCTCTTCGTACAGTTAGACAGTCGGGTCAAACAGAACAATCAAGGTAGGCAGAGTTCAAACAACAAAGGGGCTGGAATAACCTAAGTAATGAGGCCTTTGTTTGTGCCCTTTAGATAGGCTGACCGCATCTTGCCTGAACATGTGACTTGTGTTTCTCCAGCTGGTACACCTCAGGCGGGTTATTAGAACAGCTCCGGGAACGTTTTGTGGTGACTTATGAATTTGCAAGATGTCATTAACTTGGACAAAATGGACAATGTAGATGGTTATAAATATATAGGAACTTCCTCCCTAACAGCACCTACACCACAGGGACTGGAGCACTTCCAGAAGGCAGCTCACACCGCCCCCTTCTCAAGGGCAGGGATGGACAATAAATATTGGCCTATCCAGCGAAAGCTGAAATCCCGTAAATGGATTTTAAAAAAAACATATATTTTTCACGTTCCTGTTTTTTCCAGAAGTTTAACTGTAAAACTGGGCAGCACGGTGGTGCAGTGGTTAGCACAGCTGCCTCATGGCGCCGAGGACCCGGGTTCGATCCCGGTCCCGGGTCACTGTCCGTGTGGAGTTTGCACATTCTCCCCGAGTCTGCGAGGGTTCCACTCCCACAACCCAAAGATGTGCAGGGGAAGGTGGATTGCCCACGCTAAATTGCCCCTTAATTGGAAAAAAAAGAATTGGGTATTCTAAATTTATCAAAAAAGAATAACTGTGAAACTATCTCTTCTAGTACATATTTTCCTTTGTAAACTGACCTTCCAATATCCATTCGATTTATTCAACAGGCATATTTTTACGGTATGTATTATTCTGCGTGTCGGTTTTGACCTTAGACGGGATTTGCACCAATGATAGAGACACATGACTCTTTTCCGTTATCAGATTCTTGATCAGCGAGACTGAATGATTATTTTAGTTTGGTGCTGGGATGCTCTCCTTTGCTTTCTGTGGGCTATTAGAGCGGGGATATTTTTCTCTCTCCCCACTTAAAGTCTATAATGGTACAAAGTAATTTTTCTCAGTACCGGCAAGACCGGACGTTGTTTGTCAATGCTACCATCAGAGCTGAGAATTATATTAATAAAACCCTACCTGCAACAGTGGCAGTATATTAAAGAAAAGTTGTGTTTATTGGATTTATTTTAGGATTTATTTAGGCAGCATGGTAGCATAGTGGTTAGCATGATTACAGTGCAGAAGGAGGCCATTCGGCCCATCGAGTCTGCACCGGCTCTTGGAAAGAGCACCATACCCAAGGTCAACACCTCCACCCTATCCCCATAACCCAGTAACCCCACCCACCACGAAGGGCAATTTTGGACACTAAGGGCAATTTAACATGGCCAATCCACCTAACCTGCACATCTTTGGACTGTGGGAGGAAACCGGAGCACCCGGAGAAAACCCACGCACACACGGGGAGAACGTGCAGACTCCACACAGACAGTGACCCAGCTGGGAATCGAACCTGGGACCCTGGAGCTGTGAAGCAATTGTGCTATCCACAATGCTACCGTGCTGCCCACTAATTTTGGGATTTTGTCTGCTTGTCACATGCTGTCAATCCTGTTTCCCTCTCTCCTATGTGGTTTACCCTTATTCAGTTTCTATTCTCTCTCTCTCTCTTTACCACCCTCTTTCCCCTCTCCCTACCCATCTCCCTTACTTTCCCCTAACTCTCCATTACTCTTTCCATCTCGCCATCGACATTAGAGCCCAGAAGAGGCTATTTTGACTGTTGTGCTTGGATTAATTGGAGCAGGAAAATGCCTTCTCTTCTCTTCCTTGACGTTCCTTTGTCTCTGACACTGTCTCAATCTGTTTCAGTCAGTCTCTCCATCAGCCTCTCTATGGGGGTCAACTTTGGTAAAGATGGAAAATATAGGGGGCGATTCACCGAGCCCCGCGCCGGGCCGGAGAATCGGCGCAACCGTGCCACGATGCCCCGGGTTGGCGTGGTACCCATTTGGCGCCGCGAAAGGAGGCTGGAGCGACGTGAAACGCGACAGCGCCATGCTGGCTCCCTGTGGGGGCCAGAATCGATTGTGCCCGGTTCGCGACGTCGTGAAACGCGACACCGTCCACGACGGCGCGAACACTTGGGCTCCATGAGAATCGGCCCCATAGACTATCCTTTATACACTGGGGGTTGTGCAATGGGTGGCCGAATATTTAGTGCCTGTTTTGCACCTGTTGAAGTTGAATTTCATCCCCCTGCAGCCTAATCAATTTTCATACGTTGTGATTCTCTCTCTCTCTCTCTCTCTCTCTCTCTCTCTCTCCTTCCCCCCTCTCTCTTTCTCTCTCTCTCTTCTCCCCGTTCTCCCTTTCACTCTCTCACTCTTCCCTCTCGCTCTCTCTCCCTCCCCCCTCTCTCTCTCTCTCTTCCCCCCCTTTCTCCCTTTCACTCTCTCACTCTCCCCTCTCCCCCTCTCTCTCTTTCACTCGCACTCTCCCACTTTCTCTCTCTATCTGTCTCTCTCTCCCTCTCTGTCCCCCTCTCTCTCCGTCCCCTCTCCCTCTCCCTCTCGCTCTCGCTCTCCCTCTCGCTCTCGCTCTCGCTCTCGCTCTCCCTCTCCCTCTCCCTCTCCCTCTCGCTCTCCCTCTCCCTCTCCCTCTCGCTCTCCCTCTCCCTCTCGCTCTCGCTCTCGCTCTCGCTCTCGCTCTCGCTCTCGCTCTCGCTCTCGCTCTCGCTCTCGCTCTCGCTCTCGCTCTCGCTCTCGCTCTCGCTCTCGCTCTCGCTCTCGCTCTCGCTCTCTCTCTCTCTCTCGCTCTCTATCTGTCTCTCTCTCCCTCTCGCTCTCTATCTGTCTCTCTCTCCCTCTCGCTCTCTATCTGTCTCTCTCTCCCTCTCGCTCTCTATCTGTCTCTCTCTCCCTCTCTCTCTGACCCCTCTCTCTTTTTCTCTCTCTGTCTCTCTTTCCCCCTCCCTGTATGTATCCCTCTCCTATCCATTAGCTCCATTTCTTCCCCTGTGTCTTGCTCTTTCTTTCTCTGATCTTTCATTCTGTTTCTCTGTGTCCCTCATTCTCTATTCCTTCCCACTCCTCTCCCACGGAGACCGAGAGGTAAACTTGTGACTTAAATCCACCGAGATGAGGAAATGACCTCAAATGGTCTTGGATCACTGTCTGTGTGGGGTTTGCACGTTCTTCCCGTGTCTGTGTGGGTTTCCTCCGGGATCTCCGGTTTCCTCCCACAGTCCAAAGATGTGCAGGTGAGGTGGATTGGCCATGATAAAATTGCCCCTTAGTGTTCAGGGATATACAGGTTAGGTTTTGGGGATAGAGTGGGGGTGTGGACCTGGGTGGAGTGTTTTTTCGGAGGGTTTTTTCAGGAAGGGAACCTGCCAAACAATGAAACTGATTATCAGGTGGGATGAATATTGTGATGAATGGTCAGTGGGAGAACATCAGTTTTGTTGTATTATGTACTCTGGGATAACACTGGCTGCAACTCGATGCAGCTTTGACCAACAGATACTCCAGACTTTGAAGTAAGTTCAATGTGATTTATTGAACCATTAGCACAGTTCTCTATGAGTTTGACTCTCCTGCTAATCTTGCTATAGTAACTCAGTCTAACTAACCAGTCTGCTCTAAGCCACGTGATGGGTGTGATGCTTAAGATCTGCCCCTGTGCTTCTCTCTGAGTGTCGCCTGTGGGAAGAGAAAGAGCATATGTGCCCTATCCTTATATATGGGTTGTGTAATGCCCCCTTGTGGTAGTGTCACCTCTGGGTGTCCTGATTGCCCATTGGTCGTGTCCTAGTCTATGTGTTCATTAGCTGTATGTCTGCATGTCATGACCTCTCTGGTGCTCCCTCTAGTGTTTATTTAGTTGTAGTGTATTTACATTAACCCCTTGTGTATTTACAGTGATGCATATCAACACAAGTTTTACCTGATTGGCCAAGGCAACTTCCTCCACCTGCATTGAAAAGTTTGGGCAGCACGGTAGCACAGTTGCTTCCCAGTTCCAGGGTGCCAGGTTCGATTCCCGGCTTGGGTCACTGTCTGTGCGGGGTTCTCCCCGTGTCTGCGTGGGTTTCCTCCGGGTGCCCCGGTTTCCTCCCACAGTCCAAAGATGTGCAGGTTAGGTGGATTGGCCGTGCTAAATTGCCCTTAGTGTCCAAAACAAAAAGTGGGTGGGGTTGCTGGGTTATGTGGATAAGGTGGAGGTTTGGGCTTGGGCAGGGTGCTCTTTCCGAGAGCTGGTGCAGACTCGATGGGCCGAATGGCCTCCTTCTGCACTGTAAATTCTATGATTCTATGAAAAGTTCTGAAATACCTGTTCTTGTATTGATTTGTGCAGTGGATATTACTCTATTATATACAAGTTTCCTTTCAGGCTATAGAAGGAACAATAATTGGCTAGACTTTCAACATTAGGCTTGGTATATTAAACCTTTGCGTCAATAGCAGGGAAGTTGGGAGTGCGCGGTTTGGAGGGGGTGGACTGTCTAGACCAGTTACTCCTGTAATTTACAGCAAAATCTCGATGTGTATGAAGAACCAATTTACTGCAAATTATGGCCACGAGAGATCCCACCACAGGTTTGGTGCTCTTTATTTTATTTGCAGACCATTGATTCTGATCCCCATCCCCATCTGACCTGCAGCTCCCAGGCCACTACCTCCTTTAGGACAGTGATTGCGTCCCACCTTCGACGGCCCGCTAGTTCCCCGAAGCTGTCACCTCTAACCCCAGAGCAGCTTCTGCTACACCGAGGGCAACATTCCTACTCGAGCAGAGGGGTTCTGACATGTGGCATGGCTTCAGGAAAGATTCATAAGTCAACAGAATGTCTTCTGTATATTTCTGCTTTTTTTTTTGTTAAGCCTTCAGTGGATTGCAGCCAGGAGAACAAGCAGCCCTGTTCTCTGGTGTCTACTAGAACTGCTCCTTATCCAATAACAAGGAGGCCCGTGACATCGGTCAGCTGCATAATTTGCAGTTGATGGATGATTTCCGTTTTCTCTATTTCAATTCTGATTACTTGCCCCTATAACCTTTGTCGACTTGTCCTTCCACACCTGTTCCTATATCCCCGCCCCCTCCACCAATATTGTTCCCCACCAGCTCTTCAAAATTGAGGTTAGTAACGTGTGTGTCTCTGGTTGCTAACCTCGCGATCCAGCCATCGCTTCAATTTAAAAATTCTCCTTCCTGGTTTCAAATCTTTCTTTGGCTTCAGTCTCTCTCTATCATCTCCTGCAGCCCTTCAGTTCTGCCTTCTTGAGCACCCCCAACTTTAATCACCCCTCCATGGGCGGCCGTGGCTTCAGCTGCTCAGGCCCGAAGCTCTGGAACCCGCTCCCCTAAACCTTTTTGCCTCTCCATCTCTTTGCTCAGTATTTTTCGTCGCCTTGTCCCAATGTGGCCCTGTGTGACCCGGTGCCAAATTGGATTTTGTGTCAGATTTTCTTCACTAGCGCTTCTGTGAAGTGCCCGCAGTGTTTTACTGTGCTAAAGGCGCTGTATAAATACAAGTCGTTGCCTATTTTCGGGTTGCAGAGCCAGGGAAGCGAGTCGTGAATTTAAAATCGGGAAATGAGAGTCAGGAAAGGGATGAGGCAAAATTTCTGTGCACCGACTTTCCTTATTCTTTGATGGGATATTGGGACAGCATTTGTTGCCCAGCCCTAATTGCCCTTGAACGGAATGGCTCGCCCGGCCATTTCAGAGGGGCAGCTGAGAGTCAACCACATTGCTGTGGGTCTGGAGTCACATGTAGGCCAGACCAGGTGAGGACGGCAGATTTCCTTCCCTGAAGGACATTAGTGATCCAGATAGGTTTTTACGACAATCAATAATGGTTTCATGGTCACCATGACCGAGACTAGCTTTACAATCCAGATGTATTCATTGAATTCGAATTCCACCAGCTGCCTTGGTTGGATTTGAACCTGCGTGTGTCCCCAGGGAATGGTTGAGGCCATCGCACTGGGTTCATTATAAAGGGCCTCATTACCCTTGCGTTGATTCGGGGAAAATTGGGTATAGAGCAATCTGCGCAGGCAGAGTTGGAGCTGCTTGGAAACTTCACTCTGTCCCGTAGCTTGCATCTCGACTTCAGGCTGGACAAAATAATGCCTCCCCTTCTGGTATCTCTCTCGGTCTCCATTTCAGTGGTGGCTGCTAATTTACAGCCAGGTCCTTTACCCTATGCACTGTGTACTGAACCAGGGTAGCAAGGGAGATCTTTCAATTTCATCCACAGATAGTTTCAGTAATAAATGTGTACAAAATACAGAAGTAACACAACAGAGTTCAGGGGGTGTCTCTATATTCCTGTGGGGAAATGCATCATGTGATTTGCGACTGAATCCTACAGACAAACTCTGGTTTTGATATCCAATGAATGAAAATGAAAATCGCTTATTGTCACAAGTAGGCTTCAAATGAAGTTACTGTGAAAAGCCCCTAGTCGCCACATTCCAGCGCCTGTTCGGGGAGGCTGATACGGGAATTGAACCGTGCTGCTGGCCTGCCTTGGTCTGCTTTCAAAGCCAGCAATTTAGCCCAGTGTGCTAAACCAGCCCAATCTGCCGGCAATTAGCTGATATCGGACTGGCTGGCAGTAAGAGAGCGACGATTAGGCTCCGTGACCCTGGGTTGTGGATGCAAAAAAAGAAATTGCACCTGATTAATGTGCAGTGACCCTGGCTGTGTGTGTGGCATTTGTGTGTGTGTATAAGTGTCATGGAAGAATAGAATTGGATGCGGGTGTGAGTCACCTCTAGTCCAGCATCCTGCCCCTACTTGCATTCGGCGTGGCCACTTGAGCGGGTGGCAGCTGTGATAATGTTCGGCATGTTGTATTTAACATTTCCACGACGGGGAGCGGAGCTTGTTGGAAGTAACTGAATCCTTGGAGTGACAGCCAGGGAGCCACCTAATTAAAGGGTTCAGCTGACGGCAAACTGTGATGATGAAACACAGGCAATTTATTTTTGCCACAAAGATGCCCCACGTTGAGAGCTCGCCGAGGTGACTTGTACACGCTTAACCGCAGGCCCAATCCGAGACAGCCCAGGAGAGGATACGTGCACAACCAGCGGATGTCTTTCCCCTGATGCCACATGACACTTTTTCTCTATACAGTCAAACTGCACAGACATTCATTTAAAAAAAAAAAAACATTTTATTAATAGTGCCATTAATAAGGTGCAGTATACCCTGACTAATGGTGTACAGGGTATCTCAAAAGGTTGGCTCCTGCCGAGACTGTGCTTATTACATTTGGGAAAATGTCAGTCAACGTCTGCGAGAGCTGCAGCTCCCGATCTGACAGGGATGATGAATTGATTTGTGTAAGTTGTCATTTCTGGCTGTGCACAAACTGATCTACACTGCAGGTATTTGGCTTATCAAAAAGAGGGATGTGCGCCTCCTATCAAAATCCAGCCACCCAAAACTGGGGTTGTGCGAACACTAGTGAAGCAACAGAAAGCTCTGATCTCACAATTCCGCTTTTAGCGAATCGAAAGCACCGCATTAAGAAACGTGCGTGTGCACGGGAAAATCAAAAATAAACGCAATTTAAAATGCTGGGCCTGTAGTTCTGTTCCTGGGGGGGGGTCCTCTTGATTTTCTTGGGCTTTCAGTGCTACCGTGTCACATTTGGGAAATGATGTGGAATTCGTTCCAAGTGTTGGCTTGGCTCGTCTGCCACTACCCTTGCCCCCCAGATTGAAGGTCGGTGGCACACTCCAGGTTTCCAATGAATAATCTCCAGCGCCATGCTGAGGGAACATCATAATGGCCCATTGAGTCCATGCTGACTCTCTGTAGAGCAAACCAGTCAGTTCCATCTCCCCGATCTAACTTCAGAAAATCTATTTCCCTCAAGGCCCCATCCAATTTATTTTCAAAATCATGATCATCTCCTCTTCACCACGCTCAGAGGCAGAGAGTTCCATGTCATTGCCACTTGCTGAGTGAAAAACACTTTTCCCTCATCCCCTCCCCCCCCCCCCCCCCCCCCCCCTCCCCCTGAATCTCTTGCCCAAAGCCCCCTAGCCCTTGTACAGCCAACTAATCAGACCAGCTTTTGCCTACCTTATCTAAACATGTCATAACCTTCTGCTACCTATGCCACATCTCCCCATCACCTTTACTCCAGGTAGAACAATCTCAGGTTGTCCAACCCTGTAGCTAAATCGCTCCAAACGTGGAATCGTGTCGGTAAATCTCCTTCCCTTCCGTCTCCAGGACCCCTCACATTCTTCCCACATGTGGTGACCAGAACTGGACTCGACACTCCAGTTGTGTGGCCTAACTGGAGCTTTTAAGAGGGTTCAGCATAACTTTCCCCGCTTTTGCACTCAATGCCTCTGTCTGTTGAGGCGCAAGCTCCCATATGCTTGGCGAACTGCTCTCTCTCTCTCTCGGCTGACTTAAGCTGCGCTGCGTGTTGCAACTTTGTGGGTTTTTTTTTTAACAAGGGCAAAAGTGACCAGGAAACCAATTATTTTCAAATCAAAATAGAATTTATCATCATTTATCTGTTGCAATTTTGTTCCCGAGCTCTTCCCTTTTCTGAACCTGTCGACAGCGATGTCAATGTGTCAATCAGCATGATTCCCACATGTCACCATGCAGCAGGGTTTTTTCTTTATGTATCCCTGATAGACGCATCAGGGGTTTGCACAGGGCTAAGATCGATGCAACTGCTCATAATTGGCTGCCAGCCAGGCTACTAAATTATAAATACCATGGCAACGGAAAAAAAAAAGAAAACCTTACTACTTAGATAATTAATTGACTGAAGTAAATAGTGAAACATTTTAATTTTTGTCACTGCTTCCCCCATAAATATGTACAGCGCGCGCCTCAAAACAATTGGAGAAGCTGAGAAATATGAATTTTATAAAAGTGAATTTAATGTCAGCATTGTTCAGGTGAGTGGACCTCAGAGCAAGATAAATAGACGTCCTCTATTAACAGAAAGATCATAAGACCATAAGATATAGGAGCAGAATTAGGCCACTCGGCCCATCGAGTCTGCTCCGCCAGTCAATCTTGGCTGATATTTTGCTCATCCCATTCTCCTGCCTTCTCCCCATAACCCCTGATCCCCTTATTAATCAAGAACCTATCTATCTCTGTCTTAAAGACACTCAGTGATTTGGCCTCCACAGCCTTTTGCGGCAAAGAGTTCCACAGATTCACCACCCTCTGGCTGAAGAAACTCCTCCTCATCTCTGTTTTAAAGGATCATCCCTTTAGTCTGAGATTGTGTCCTCTGGTTCTAGTTTTTCCTACAAGTGGAAACATCCTCTCCACGTCCACTCTATCCAGGCCTCGCAGAATCCTGTAAGTTTTCAATAAGATCCCCCCTCATCCTTCTAAACTCCCAACGAGTACAGATCCGGAGTCCTCAACTGTTCCTCATACGACAAGTTCTTCATTCCAGAGAGCCAATCATTTTGCTGTTCTACTGGCGATGACCCTTTTCTGCAACTAGCTCAATACCCTCTGGCAAACTCTGAACATTGCTCTTGTTTTAGTTGCTGGTCCGGACTTCCAAACCAAATCTGAGCCTCTCAAGTTGCGGAATAAACTTAAAATGCACAGTGTTTACAGATAGGAAAAAAATACATTGCATGTGGAATTAATCCTATGAGCGGGCGTAATCTGTTCAAGGGAACCAGCAGATAAACGGTGCGAGGTTCTTCGCTTTCACTGGGTTCGCCTTCTGAAAACGCCCGGGGGGGGGGAAAAACTGTCGGACAGGGTCGCAATCGAGAAATCCGGATAGACTGTGCGTTAGGCAATCGCCAAATCGGAATTTATTTTTTACAGGAATTGGTTTGAAAGTTTTGAGGGACTTGGGAGTTTGAAAAAAATTGCACGTCTTTTCACCGCTTTGACCCAATATAAATAGATAGGTTAAACAACAAACTGCATTTATTCATTCCTCCATTATTCTTTCAGGAGATGTGTGTGTCGTTGGCAAGGCCAGGATTTCTTGGCCATCCCTAATTGCTCTTGAACGGAGTTGTTGGCTACTGTCAGAGGGCGTCAACCACATTGCTCGGGATCTACACTCACAAGTAGGCCAGACCAAGTTAGGCTGGCAGATTTCCGTCCCTAAAGAACATTAGTGAAGCAGATGGGTTTTGTTTTTAAACAATGATCGATGATAGGTTCCATCATTACTGAGACTAGCTTTAGAATTCCAGATTAATGAATTGAATTTAAATTCTACCAGCTACCATGGTGGGATTTGAACCCATGTCCCCATTAGCCTGGGCCTCCGGATTACAGTCCAGCGATGTTACCACCATGCCACTCTAGCACCCAAGGTAATTCACAGGAGCGTTATCGAACAACATTTGACACCAAGGACTGAAGGACACATTGGGATAGGTGATCAAAAGCTTAGTCAACGAGGTAGAGTTGAAGGAATATTTTAAAGAAAGAGATTCGGAATGAGAGGTGGAAAGGTTTGAGGAGAAATTGCAGGACCTAGGCGGCTGACGACGTAACCTTCAAAGGTAGAGCAATGGGAATGAAGAAGTGTCCAGATTTGGAAGAGTGAAGGGATCTTGGAGCGCTGTAGAGGGTTAGGAAGCTAGAGAGGGATGAGGACGTGGAAGAGTTCAAAAATCAATATATCGTCCGGACCAGTAGCCACTGTAGCTCACAGAATGCGGGGAATGGACGAATGGGAATTGGCGTGAATTAGGGCAGGGGCAGCAGAGTTTAGGATGAGCTCATGTTTCTGGAGAGTGCATGATGGGAAGCTGCCCCGGTTAGGTTGAAGCTAGAGGTTTAAAAAAAAGGCATAAAATGTGAATATTCAAAAACGCAAATGAGTACCCCAGAGGGGGTGGGGGGAACAAATGTGAGTTGGGGGCAAACAAGTGAGAGACAAGAGCAGTGGCAAAGAAGGCCTCAAGAATCCTCTCGAGGATGAATGAAGAAGCAGCTGAGGAACATACAAACCAGGAGCAGGGGGAGACCATTCAAGACCCCTCAGGGTCTTGTATGTTTCAATCAATCAAGGAGTTTTGCACTTTCCCACAAATTACCGGCGCTCCCAGCTGAGAGAAGGAGGGGACTCTGATCGCGAAACTCTGCCCCCCCAGAGGTGAAAGTTCAATATTCCAAATGGTTGAAGCCCACTCAGTGGCCCTGCGCATCATATCAAGTCCACTCAAAGAAAAATCCATCCTGTTGCCTCGGGCACAGTGTACGCGTGTAGTAAGCCAAAAGTTTTGGTTTACTGGCCGATTAAGTTTAATTTACTTTTATCGTTTCAGCGGGTCGGACCATAAGGATTTTGTAAATCTAATATAAAATAAAAGCAGCTAATGGAAAATCGTTACAGGGCAAATTCTGGTGGTAAACCCATTACTAAAACACTCCAGTTCCTTGAAAGTTTGCATTGATTTTTTTATCCACACAGTAAAAAAAAAAAAAATTGCTTTGACATGAATACAAATATCTGGTGGTTGATATTTCTCCCAGAGTTCAGCAACTGCATCCACATTGTTACCCAGAATGACCAAAATAAATGAACCTTCTGCTGAGGTGTATCGTGTCCGTGAGTCCAAATGATAAGGCTTTTTGACAGAGTAAATAAGAAAAATCTGTTTCCACTGGCAGCTTGGTAGGTGTGGTGAACCGCTTTCCACTGATACTCACTGCTGTATATATATATTCACTGTTATTGTTTGTTCCATTGTTACTTACTGTTGTTGTTGTTCTTGCTTCTGTTGGCTCCGCCTCTGGCTCCGCCCCTCGGGCTTTGTATATAGTTGGCCGATCTGTGGTCCTGCCCCCAGTGAGGAATCAGCGGCCTTGCCCCCAGTGAGGGATCAGCAGCAGGCAGGCACACATCTCAGTGTATTAAAGCCACAATTTAGTTCTCTCACTCGCTCAGTCTATTATTGATGGTCCATCAGTAGGGCAACTGCTCGGCCCAAGTGCGCAAGAAACTGCAAGTGTGCGGTGAACTCAGCCCAACGCATCACACAAGATTGCCACGCACACATTGATTCTGTCTATACCTCCTGCTGCCTCGGGAAGGCAGACAGCATTATCAGAGACCCCTCCCACTCAGGCTTTGCCTTCTTCCAGACCCTTCCATCAGGCAGAAGGTACAGAAGTCTGAAGACCCGCACATCCAGACATAGGAACAGCTTCTTCCCCACAGCTACTAGACTCCTCAACGACTCTCCCTCGGACTGATCTGTTCCCTGTAAGAACACTATTCACGACGCCCTATGCTGCTCTTGCTCATGTATTTGCTTTGTTTGGCCCCTTGTTCCGCACTGTAACCAATCACTGTTTGTCGATGTACCATTTCTCAATGTTCTCTGTCGATTATTACTTTTTGTCTACTATGTACGTACTGTGTACATTCCCTTGGCCGCAGAAAAATACTTTTCACTGTACTTCAGCACTTGTGACAATAAATCAAATCAAATCAGAAGGGTCAATAACTTGAGCACTTGGATTTAAAGTCATTGCCCAAAGTTCCCGAGGTGAGATGCGAACATTTGAGCATGGTGTGTTGTTAGGGTCTGGAATGGGCTGCCTGAAAGGGTGTTTGGAAGCAGATTGAATAGTAATTTTCAAAGGGGGAAATTGGATATATAATTGAAGGGAAGAAAATTGCTACAGGAAAGCAGTAGAGAGTGAGATGAATAGGGCAGCTCAAGCACAATGGGCTGAGCTTTCTTCTAAGTACTGGGACTCTGGTAATTCAGGGACATATATGTTATGACCCCTTCGAGGGCCAAGGACTGTGCTCTATATGATTCCCCCTTACACAGCTCAGTATGAGCTCGCCTGGTCATTGAGGGCGGGGTTTCCCCGTAACAAGGTGGAACCTCTCTGTATAAAACCCTGACTTGGGTGCAGGTCAGAGAGGACGGCCCTTCGGGGAGAGCTGTTGTAGTTTTGTTATTTGTGTGTACCGTAATAAACCAGTTGTTCATTTCTACCTACCGTGCGTTCCTGTTGTCTCTCCTGACGGGTTCTACAATCTACGCTCTTCCAATGAGAGTGCTGCCAACTAAAGGAGAGCCCAGGCGTGGATTTACACAGGATTGCAGCTTTGGAAGCTCAAAAAGACCCTGGAAGGAAGCAGACACTGTTAAATGCGTTGGTTGTTGCGTCAGAACAGGACAGGCCATAGGGCTGTGGCAGGAGCATTAAATCTCTCTGCTACTCCTGAAAGGTGTTCTGTCTCTTTGTCGCTTTCATGTCAAAGTGCCTTTCAGAGCAGAATTGGGCAGGGCACCCCCAGGCCTGATCCCCGACACTGACAAGATGCCAACTGGGCACCTTGACACTGCCAGCATGGCACCCTGGCGCTGCCACCTGGGCAGTGCCAGGGTGATACCTGGGGGCTGCTGCCAGAGTGCCAGGCTGGCAGTGCCTAGGTGGCGTCAGGGATGCCATGGCACAACCCTGCCCAGAGCCTGACTACCCAGACCCCAATTGCCTGCGAGACCTCCACAAGTGCTGGGACCTCTGGTCCATGCTAAACGGTGCCCGCTCGGGGTCTCAAACTGCTCAGTTGGATATTCAAATTTAGATCCCACCCTCAATGGGCAGGATCCAGATTGTGTTAGATTTTGCTACGCGTGACCAGGCCGGTGAATCCCGTGCGATGCCTCTCGCGGAATGTAGCGGTCTCGTCGCATCCTGAATTGGGCGATGAGGTGAATGCCCTGTGACTTGCTGTCTAGGAAATAAACTAATTTAAGTTAGAAGCTAGCTTCAGGCACGTTCTTCCTCAACGCACAATTACAGGAATTATCAGCAGCCTTTTAACAATTCAGCCGGCTGTGTCTATCTAGTTAAGAAAACTTGGGTCAGGGGATTTGGTAGCAGCTTGCATTAAGCCTCGAGTGATGGGGTAAAGATCTGGTACTGTCATTAAACTGGGATGAATCCTAATCAACGTGTAAGTCATATTGAGCATGGATCTCCAACACAAACTGACTGCAAGTGAACACCAAACTGATAATCTCAGTCAGAGGCCTAAGAATATAATTAGATACACGTTTCACTCTTTGTTCTAATGCAAAGGCGTTTCATGAGGTGATTTAATTTTCCTCTGGAAATTGTTGCTGGAACTGAGATTTTTCTCCACATTTCTTGCATTTAAAATAATCAAAACTTGGAGGTGATGGGGAGGCTGGCGAAGTTGATGGGGTATGGGGGGGGGGGCGCTGCTGGTGATGGTGGGGGGGGCGCTGCTGGTGGGGGAATACAATTTTTTGATAGGCGGTCCTTTATTAGAAATGGGGAGGATCCGGTGTGCGTGGGTCTCACCCCCACAACCCAAAGATGTGCAGGGTAGGTGGATTGGCCGCGCTAAACTATCCCTTAATTGGGAGAAAAAGAATAGGGTACTCTAATTTTTTTTTCAGAAATGGAGAGAATTAGGGGCAGCACGGTAGTGCAGTGGTTAGCACAGTTGCTTCACAGCTCCAAGGTCCCAGGTTCAATCCCGGCCCTGGGTCACTGTCTGTGCGGAGTCTGCACGTTCTCCCTGTGTCTGCGTGGGTTTCCTCCGGGTGCTCCGGTTTCCTCCCACAGTCCAAAGATGTGCGGGTTAGATGGATTGGTCATGAAAAATTGCCCTTAGTGTCAAAAAGGTTAAGCTGGGTTACGGGGATAGAGTGGAGGTGTGAGCTTGAGTCGGGTGCCCTTTCCAAGGGCTGGTGCAGACTCGATGGGCCAGATGGCCTCCTTCTGCGCTGTAAATTCTATGAATGCTCTAGATGCCCTATTGAACATCAAGCTAAAATTTTGAGGATTTATGGAGAAGTGGGGAAGATTACCCCACAATCTCAGGGGAGAGGCGGTGCCTCAAGAGAGTGGGGATCAGCAGTGGGGAGCATTGACGTTTTACCTCTGCTTCTCTGACCTGTGCTCCCTGGGAGCATAGAATGAATCCCCCGAGGCTTAGCTCTGCTCACATCATATTTATGTCAAGCATGCCTGTTTGTTTGTTTGTGGGTTTTTTAGTAATCTGGCTGCATAATGTCCCTGATGTTTTCGAAGCTGGTTGACAGAACATTGAGGGTGAGACTCTGAAGAACTGTTTGCATATCTCAATATTCTCAACGCAGAGTGGGAACCACCCACCTGTACCCATGCCCATAATTCAGTAAACAAGGCTATAAAAATAATTGTGCAGAAGTGTTGCTTTGTGTCAATAGCTGAATAGGACTCCCTTTATGGAATGTGTCCCACCAGACAGTTCCCACCCTGACAGCCTTTCCCTCCATTACACCTTAGTTTACTTCACTACTTTACGATAAAAAAATTCTACCCTTTTTCACCACCAACTGAGAGATCATTCGAGAGGAGGTGGAGGCATCGTGTTGTGTATTCTCTTGCATCCTTTAGGAAAGGACCCACCTTCACTCAGCTCCTTGCTGATCTGATGGTGTTGACTGTGGCACGGTGGGTAGCGCTCTTGCCTCTGAGCCAGAACATCGTGGGTTCAAGTCGCACTCTCGAGACCTGAGCATAAAACCCAGGCTGGCAACACTTGAGGAGGTGCTGCACCGTCAGAGATGGCGTCGTTCAGATGGGATGTTAGACTGAGGCCTTGTCTGCCCTTTTGGGTGGGTGAAGTAAAGAAATCCCACCGCCCTTTTGTAAAGAAGAGGAGGGGAGTCCTCTCTGATGTCCTGGGCGATATCCATCCCTCAACCAACGTCTACAAATAGCTATTTGGCCATTGTCTTATTGCTGTTTGTTGGGAGCTTGCTGTGCAGAAATTGGCATTTCCTACATTAAGGAGTGACTATGTTTTGGGAAGTACTTCATTGGCTTTGAAGGGCTTTGGAATGTCCTGAGGTTACGAAAGATGCTATGCAAATGCAAGAGCCTTTTCTTTCATTGCGTACTTGTAAAAAAAAAAGTAGAGAACTTTCCCCTCAAACATCTGGCTCTGTTCAATTAGCTGGACCGTGTCCCTTGTAGCGTTTTTTTTTGCTCGGCATTTCTGTTCATGACCTCCAAATGCTGTTTGGCTTCACAGCACCATATGGAAGATTGAGTCGTTGGCCAGTTAGTCGCTAGGCCGGTATAATAGCACAGGGCTCGCTCTGTCCCTGGCGATGTCAAGCTCGGAAAACTTGCAAAGAGAAAAAAAAAATCATTTGAGCTGAACTGGGGCAAGAGGGGAGAAGTGAGATCATTTTAATAACTTATGTTCACCAGATGTGATGTTGTTGCAGTCTGTTCACTGAGCCTGCGTTAGCCAAGTTGGAGCAGTCCTGTTTCTTTAAAGGGAAGGTGATTAGTGATTCGTTAGCTCTATGATAATGATTTCTTCAACGCACCCTATATTGGTTGTATATTCCCTATTAGTCACTAAGTGGAAAGTACATTTATTTTCCTTTTTGAGGCCTGAAACCTGGTAGGATTTTCTTTAAAAGACACGTGACCAGCAGCCCACACATAGTTTCTCTCCTGTATGTGTGTATGTGTGTGTGATGTCAGCACTTACTTGTACACCACTTCCTAGGCAGCAGACAGGGTAAGTAACACAGAAATAGAAAGACCTGTGGGGCCATGGGAAGCACACACGCACGGGTGATTATCTCATCTTGTGTTGCACGGTGTTCAGGGGACATCTTTGAAATCAATAGATGCTGCCTGCGTTGTTTCAGGTTTCTCTGTAACGTAAGCTGGTCTCTGAAACCCTCTCGTGAACTTACGAGTGCTCACAGTTGCTTATTTGCACTTAGCAGTATTGAGGTGTCACTTGTGGCGAGCCGAGCCGGCAGTTATTGGTCCCTTTTCTGACCCCTGTCGATTTTAAAATACCGCACAGAATGTACCCCCCCCCCGCCAGTGATTGGTCTCAGCTTGTTGAAGTATAGAACTGGGTGAAATTGCTGTCTCTCTGCAATGTGTGTCTCCCGCTCTGTAATCCCAGGAGTGTCCAGATGTTGTGGAGGAGTTCAGTTTTTTCTTTAAAAAAAATAAATGATGAGGTTCAAATTGGATTTATACTAGGTGCTGGTGTCCTGGGGGAGAGCGGGAGGGGGCGGGGGGGGGGGGGGTGGTTGAGGGGGGAGGAGGGGGAAGGTGTGCCATTCCTTGTGGGGGATAACGAGAGGTGCAAGTGGGGAGAGGTGCTGGGACAGCAGCAGACACATTGCCCTTTTAAGGGCGGCATCGCCCTTTTAAGGCTGCCGGCGTCCAAAAACCGAGGGATAAAAGGGAAGAGGCACATTGTGGGGGTGGGGAATCTCTCTGCGGTTGGCCTTTTTGTTGCGTGAGCACAGGGTTCAAACTGAGTTGTAGCTCTAGGCGGCCCAAATGACTCATTCAGGTGACGCTTGTGGATTAACGGAGAATATATTTAACTGGCAGTCTGCTGATAAGTTGCCAGGGGCTGTAAAAGAAGTTAGCACAGAAGCAGAGGGGAGGGTGGGGGTGTGTGGAAAGTAACTAGATGCAAACAACATTGTGGATCTTGGCTTTTAAATTCTTAACTTTAGTATCTATAAATGCAAGGGTTTTTTTTTCCCTCTGCGGTGTCTGATTCTCTTGACGAGTCCCTCCTGCCCCCTCGCAGCCGAGGATAGTTTTATTCCCCTGATCTTTACTGCTGCATCCGTGCCAACTGTACAGGTCCCAGTCTCCCCGTGGACAGTAACTGGCCCTTTGCACAGTGTCCAGAGGCAGGTCACGGGGAGGATGTGTGTGCTAACACTGGAGCAGGACACTGCCTGATTCATTCCAGGTTATCGGGCGCTCTGTGCTGTATCTATCATTTAACCACACGCCAGCACAGGTCGGATGGGCCAAAAGGCCTGCCCCTGTGCTGTATATACCATGAGCTTCCAGCCTCCTGATGCACTGTTATCCAGGGCGTAGGGTGCAAAGGAGACGGGGGGGGGGGGGGGGGGGTGGAGGGGAGGAGGAATCATCTTGCTGCTTTTAAGCTGTATCGATCTCTTGTAGTCAAAAGAACAAGCTCCTTTTAATGTGATGCTCCAGATGTTCCTATTAACAGGCTTCAGTCGATTTGGTTTAAAAGAATTACAGAAATTCGCAACCATGGGATCCTGATGCTGCAAAGTCAGCACTGGGTGGATGTTCTCTCTGACCCAAAGTCGTGACGGAGTCGACCAGCTCATTACCTCTGCGGTAATCACACGACCGTATCAGAGAATCGAGGTGGGCAGCTGAACCACTTGCCTGGAGATATGAATCACTCACAACAGCGCGGATGCTCCCGGAGGGGCACAGCTTAACTCGGGAGATGACGAGCGGTCATTTTCTTTGGCTCTGTTGCTGCTCTGCTTGACCTGGTCGTGAGGCTGCTGGTCATATTGGCTGGGGGGTGACTAGTGGGTTCATATTCCAATTGAATGACATTGTCTCTGCTGTTATGTCCCAGTACATTTCCAACCTTAAACACAGGCAGACTGTGACAACAGGGTCTTGTCAATAGATTTAGTGAGAGTGCTGCTTCTGTCGATAATTTGTGTATGCCACTAACTGATCTCCTGTGCCGTTGCTCACGATGAGGCAGAAAACTCTGCAGATGTTTTATTTTTTTAATTTAGAGTACCCGATTAGTTTTTCTTTTCAATGAATGGGCAATTTAGCGTGGCCAATCCACCTTTGGGTTGTGGGGGTGAGACCCAGCCAGTCACGGGGAGAATGTGAAAACTCCATATGGATCGAACCTGGGTCCTCGGCGCCGTGAGACAGCAGTGTGAACCACTGCGCCACCGTGCCACCCTGATGCAGACGTTTTATAAGGGTGTATCTTGTAATGTGCAACGTTCTCATTTTCCTACTGAGCTAGGGTCACGTCTCCCTTTAAAGCCACGCACTCTGAGTGTTTTAAACAGATACATCCTGAGGTCAGTCAGGGCACAATTGTCCTTTGCTAGATTGGAAGCAGTTGCCTGGAAATTCCTAGCTCCCCTTCAAGCTTTGGAAAATGAAAAACCCAGCAGGAAACGACGTGACCCCTGCTGCGTGAAGTACTCAAAAACCCCTACATCTGTTCACATCATCATGTACCGCCGGTCGTTAGCTTTCTACCACTAGCCCCTTCGCTCAGCCAATTGTTGATTCACTGCCTCTGTAGTCCCAGGTTGTGCGAGCTTTATTATGAGCATCACATTGAGTCTTGTTCAAATTGCAAAGAAGAATGCTGCAGAAGAATGCTGCAAAACAACTCGTTTTGGTTTTGTATCAACTGATACAAATTCAAAAAGAAAATGTATCGATGTGGAAGGCTGAATTTCATCGGGAATTGGTTTGTGCTCAAATAATCATCATTAGGGTCTGTGCAACAGTAACAAAAACAACCTGTTCGAGCCGCTTGAAACCATTACTTACACTAACTCAGCAGCACCTCACCTGAAAACCCCAAAGCTATTGGGGGTGGAGGTGAGAGGGTACGGTTACTTGGGCAGCTGAACACAGGTTTAGCTGAGAACACTGTGGGATGGCACAGTTTATTTAAGCCGTCTAGTTGCACCTTAGCCTGCCAGCCTAAATCGTTCCGGGTAGACTCCGTGTGACTCTATGCTGGGCCAAGATTCTCCCAATATTATTTGAGGGGGTGGGGGAGGGGAGGGTGGGGGGTGAGATAATGGGGTGGGGGTTTAATTTCCTCAGTTCTCCAGCGAATACTGGTGTTAGCATTACCAAATGTGCTTAGAAAGATGAGTTTCATCAAAGCGTGTTTAACTGCCATAGGATGGGAGGAAATACTGCCTGCTGCTCAAAATTGGACATTGCCTGTTACAACTTTTGGGGACATCAAGCCGGAAGCCCAATGGGAAAACTGAATTTACTTTCCAGCCAGAGGTACACAACTGGTACACAACTAGGGCTGGTTTAGCACAGTGGGCTAAACAGCTGGCTTGTAATGCAGAACAAGGCCAGCAGCGCGGGTTCAATTCCCGTAACAGCCTCCCCGAACAGGCGCCGGAATGTGGCAGCTAGGGGCTTTTCACAGTAACTTCATTGAAGCCTACTTGTGACAATAAGCGATTATTACAATAGTGATCCCTTGATGAACCTTACATTTCCTCCGTGGCCCTGCCACCACCGATCTCCTCCTCCAGCCTCACGACCGTCCGAGATATCTGCACTCGTCTAATTCTGGGCACTTCAGTGACCCTGATTTTAATCGCTCCACCATGCTTTCAGTATCTTGGGTCGCAAAGCTCTGGAATTCCATTCTTAAACCTCTCTACCTCAGATTCCAACTTGAAGACATTCCTCAAAACCTACTTCATTGACCAAGCTAATATCTCCTTATGTGCTTTGGTGTCATATTTTGCATTATAATGGTCCTCTGACAAAACTTTGCACTATTTATTACATTAAAGGTGTTAACTGAAGACAAAATATTGCTACACATGCCACAATTTGCAACAGGTTCTGGTTCAGAATAACCCAGGGCCACTTTGTCCCTTTCAGACACAAAGAGCCAATTTGATGGCTTCAATCCTAACCTTTAACAATCACCAAAACAAGTGCATTGATAGTGCAACAACAGTTGGTGTTTATACAATAATAATAATCGCTTGTCACAAGTAGGCTTCAATGAAGTTACTGTGAAAAGCCCCATAGCACCTGTGGTGCAGTAAAACATCCTAAGGTGTGTTGCCAAACAAAATTTGACACTGAGCCACATTAGGAGCTATAAGGTCTGATCACCAAAGCCTTGGTCAATAAAGTAGGTTTTAAGGAGTGCCTTTAAAAGCAGTGACTTTGAGAGGTTGGAGAGGTTTATGGCGAGATCATGGCTTAAGCAGCTGGAGGCACAAACCCCAATGGTGGTGGTGGGGGAGGAGGGGGGGGGGGGGGGTGACTAAAACCGGGAGTTGCGCACAAGCCAGAACTACGGGGGTAGAGGGAGGGCGGAGTGTTGTGATGCGATGCACTGCCGACATCAGGTCACCACGTTTATAACTCGTCAGTTAGATAGAGATTAATTGCCAAAGATGAGATTGGAAGCTAGTGTTGTTTCTGCAGCTCCCTGAACGTTGCTTTTGTTTGGATGCTCGTGCACACGGCTCTCTGAGATGAATCGATTACTGGGGGTTCATTGTATCCACTGTGAAGATACACTCTGGGATACCGGCCATTCCATATTAGCCAAACAAGGACATTTAGTTCAGGCATCTTGGGTCGCACAGTGGTTAGTACTGTTGCTTCACAGCGCCAGGGTTCCACGTTCGATTCCCGGCTTGGGTCACTGTCTGTGCGGAGTCTGCACATTCTCCCCGTGTCTGCGTGGGTTTCCTCCGGGTGCTCCGGTTTCCTCCCACAAGTCCCGAAAGACGTGCTGTTCGGTGAATTGGACATACTGAATTCTCCCTCTGTGTACAAGAACAGGCGCCGGAATGTGGCAACTAGGGGCTTTTCACAGTAACTCCATTGCAGTGTTAAGTGATTGTGTTCAGCTTTGGTCTCCTTACCTGAGAAAGGACGTACTGGCGCTGGTGGGTGTGCAGAGGAGATTCACTAGGTTAATCCCAGAGCTGAAGGGGTTGGATTACGAGGAGAGGTTGAGTAGACTGGGACTGTACTCGTTGGAGTTTAGAAGGATGAGGGGGGATCTTATAGAAACATATAAGATTATGTAGGGAATAGATAGGATAGATGCGGGCAGGTTGTTTCCACTGGCGGGTGAAAGCAGAACTAGGGGGCATAGCCTCAAAATAAGGGGAAGTAGATTTAGGAGGAACCTCTTAACCCAAAGGGTTGTGAATCTATGGAATTCCTTGCCCAGTGAAGCAGCGGAGGCTCCTTCATTAAATGTTTTTAAGATAAAGATAGATAGTTTTTTGAAGAATAAAGGGATTAAGGGTTATGGTGTTCGGGCCGGAAAGTGGAGCTGAGTCCACAAAAGATCAGCCATGATCTCATTGAATGGTGGAGCAGGCTCGAGGGGCCAGATGGCCTACTCCTGCTCCTAGTTCTTATGTTCTTAATGTAAGCCTACTTGTGACATTAATAAAGATTATTATTATTTTTTTAAAAATGTTTTACAGTTTAGAGTACCCAATTCATTTTCCCAATTAAGTGGCAGTTTAGCGTGCTCAATCCACCTAGCCTGCACATCTTTGGGTTGTGGGGGCGAAACCCACACAGACACGGGGAGAATGTGCAAACTCCACATGGACAGTGACCCAGGGCTGGGACCGAACCCGCGTCATCGATGCAATAAGGCAGCAGTGCAAACCACTGCACCACCGTGCTGCCCGAAGATTATTATTATGATGAACTGCCCACCTCTGTAAACTACCAGACTATAATGGGAGAGGGTGAAGTCAGGAATTCTTGTTCCCCAAATTCAAAATGCTCATGTCACCGGGAAAATCTGTGATCTGAATAATCCGCACAACTCGATACAAGCAAGGCAGACTGAAAATGTACCTCTCAGTGTGCGACAGCTTCGAAGCTGCGTGTCTACGGGGCTCGCGGAGGGCGTGAAGTATCTGTGTATCATGGCTGCCAGGGTTGGGAAATAAAAAAACAAATGAAAATGAATTGTTTCTCGCCCCTTTGCAGACCTCCTGAGGGCTCGGCAAGAGGCAGTCGCGGTCGTTCGGAACTCCGGGGCCATGGAGGCTCATATTCCATCTTCAAGTAGTTCATCAAGTCAAAGGCGGAAGCAGGGACTCCCCCAGCACAGGGACGCACACTTCAACGAGAGGTCAGTGTCAGCTCTGCCATCGCCTTGCTGCAACATGAATGCAAAAGTATCCGTCGCTTGACTTAATCATTGGAAGCGGAGACTTACAAAAAAAACAAATCCACTTTGCTCTCTGTGAGGGGCACCATTGGTATTTGGACATGCAGCAAACAGTTTTTGTCTTTAGTCCCGGCCTTACTTAAACAATTGTTATCGTTACAATTCTGAATTCACGTGACGCCCTTATTCCCACATTTGCTTTTTCAAAATTCCATTTTTCTCCAGCCTCCATCTGCGACAGGTTGTTCTTTGCCGCTTTGGCACGAGTTTAAAATGCCATGCACTGAAAATCTTTATCACACATGACTGGTGCTACATTTTGATATGGGCGGCACGGTAGCACAGTGGTTAGCACTGTTGCTTCACAGCGCCAGGGTCCCGGGTTCGATTTCCAGCTTGGGTCACGGTTTGTGCGGAGTCTGCACGTTCTCCCCGTGGCTGCGTGGGTTTCCTCCGGGCGCTCCAGTTTCTGCCCACAAGACGTGCTTGTTGGGTGAATTGGACATTCTGAATTCTTCCTCAGTGTACCTGAGCAGGCGCCGGAGTGTGGCGACTAGGGGCTTTTCACAGTAACTTCATTGTGGTTAATGTAAGCCTACTTGTGACGATTATAAAGATTATTGTATTATTATATCAGTGAGACCTCCGGCAAGGTTTTATACACTGAAACCTTTCAAGGGGCAAAAGCCATTCTGGGCCTATTTGAATAACAATATAATATAATAATCTTTTATTGTCACAAGTAGTCTTACATTAACATTGCAATGAAGTTACTGTGAAAAGCCCCTAGTCGCCACATTCCGGTGCCTGTTCGGGTGCACTGAGGGTGAATTCAGAATGTCCAAATTACCTAACAACATGTCTTTCGGGACTTGTGAGAGGAAATCGGAGCACCCGGAGGAAACCCACGCAGACACGGGGAGAACGTGCAGATTCCGCACAGACAGTGACCCAAGCTGGGAATCGAACCCGGGTCCCTGAAGCAGTGAAGCAACAGTGCTAACCACTGTGCTACCGTGCCGCCCTTGCGGTAGGAGTGAGGTGTAAGTTGGATCTTGCATAAACTGGCATCTAAGACTGACGGAAAAAGAGTTATTCAGCATAACCTCTACTTTTATACATCACCATTAACATGGTAAAATAGCACGGGAGCGAGGTTGAACAGGTTCTTTGGAGTGGAGGACAAGTGCGGGAGGTGCGGGGGAAGCCCGGCGAACCACACACATGTTTTGGTTGTGTCCGGCACTGGAGGGGTATTAGAGGGGAGTGGCGGGAGTGATCTCGAAGGTGGTGAAGGTCCGGGGCAAGCCAAGCTGGGGGTTAGCTATATTTGGGGTAGCGGATGAGCCGGGAGTGCAGGAGGTGAAAGAGGCCGACGTTGTGGCCTTTGCGTCCCTAGTAGCCCGGCGTAGGATTTTACTCATGTGGAAGGAAGCGAAACCCCCCGGCGTGGAGGCCTCGATAAACGATATGGCGGGGTTCATAAAACTGGAGCGGATGAAGTTTGCGCTGAGAGGATCGGCTCAGGGGTTCACCAGGCGGTGGCAACCATTCCTCGACTATCTAGCGGAACGTTAGGGGGAAAATAGATAGCCAGCAGCAGCAGCCCAGAGGAAGGGGGGGGGGCTAAATTGTTTGTGTTCTAGATGGGGTGAGGGGGCAGGGGGGGAGCACTATTTCGTGTTATTTTGTTAGTTCACTATTTTATTCGAACAATGTTATCTATCAGTTATCATGTTACCGTGTTTGTTGATTTGTAAGGGGGAAAAATTGTGTTTGAAAACTTTAATAAAATATATATTTTTTAAAAAAACATGGTAAAATAGGGCAGCACGGTGGCGCAGTGGGTTAGCACTGCTGCCTCATGGCGCCGAGGTCCCAGTTTCGATCCCGGCTCTGGGTCACTGTCCATGTGGAGTTTGCACATTCTCCCCATGTCTGCGTGGGTCTCACCCACACAACCCAAAGGTGTGCAGAGTAGGTGGATTGACCACACTAAATTGCCCCTTAATTGGAAAAAATGAATTGGGCACTCTAAATTTATATTTAAAAAAAAAACATGGTAAAATATCCGCAGTCTCCCTACACTGGACAGTAATTGGACAAACAATTTGATACCAAGTCACAGGACGGGCATTAGGACCAGTGATCAAAAGCTTGGTCAAAGAGGTGGGTTTTAAGGGTGTCTTAAAGAAGGAGTGGGATAAAGAGATGCAGAGGTTTAGCCAGGGAATTCCAGAGATTAAGGGCCTAGACAGCTGAAAGCTGACAGACGGCCGTATATGACCTGTGAATAAAAGAACCAAAAGGGAACAGTATTGTATTTCCTCAAATCAACAACAGAACTTTAAGTTGCTACCTTGAGATGAAAGGCAGATTGCAACCTATTGCAGTCTGGCATGGCAAAGGTCCTTCTGTGTGGCTCTGTGAGCTCGGAACTTCTTAAAATATCATATTCCAGTCAGAACATTTTCTTTAGCATCTTCCCACTCTCTCTTTTATTTAGCCTATTTACTTTATTCTCCCCGCTTTGAACTGTGATCAGGGGTAGATGCACCCGTCAATGGCCAATGCTCACAGTGGGCAGGGGAGTTCACAGGTGACAGACACCAGTGTTCCTCAGCCATTGAGCTGAATGCCCAATAATGCTGATTTGATGCTGTTTGAGGGAGGAATGTTGTCTGAGACAAACTACTGTTCATTGAATAGTGTCTTGGGATCTTACACATCCACCTGCCACACTGGAACAAGTAGATGGGCCAACAGTCTTGAGGGTGGCTGCTATTCCACTAACGGTCCCATTAATAGAATCCCTAGAGTGCAGAAGGAGGCAGTGCGGCACATAGAGCCTGCACCGTCCCTTGGACAGAGCACCTACTTAAGCCCATGCCGTCACCCTATCCCCAGTAAGCTTACCGAAACCGTTGGGCATTAAGCGGCAATTTAGCATGTCCAATGCAGCTAACCTGCACATCTTTGGACTGTGGGAGGAAACCGGAGCACCCGGAGGAAACCCACGCAGACACGGGGAGAATGTGCGAACTCCACCCGAGGCCGGAATTGAACCCGGGTCCCTGGAGCTGTTGAGTTTTGCAGTGAGCATAAGAACAGGAGGAAAGGATCTCCAATCTATCCCACCATTCGGTTAGATCTGTAACTTCATTTACCCAGCATGGTTCCAATAAGAGCTCAGGGGATCCGAGAAGGTGGTTCAAACAGAGGTGATTTGTAACCAAAAGAAAAGGCCACAATGCAGCGTACAGCACATAGATCCCAACCGGGACTACCGATCGAGCCGGTCCCAATCCGGCCGGCTTTTAAGGGTTGATTCTATGAGCACAGCCGATGGGCCTCCACCCCCTCAGCAAGGGAGCCCGTATTCCAGGAGTCCCACGGGAAGATCAGTCGGGTCATCCCAGTGGGTCACGTGAGGATGGTCACAGCTCCGTATCCCTCAAAACACTAAACCTAACCACAGTCTGTCAGTCTCCGCTTTCAATTGATCCTCGGGGCTGTGGTTTCACAGGAGGGAGATCCAGGTTTTCACCAGCATTTGTACAAAGGTGAAGGGTATCAGTGCTGGGAATGCCATCCAGTGCTCAGTTAGGCACAATATTCCCATTCCACTGACCTGCAAAGTCGGGGGGGGGGGATTTCCTGCCTGACGGACGCAACAAAACAATCCGTCCACCTTTAAAGGATGGATTTATGATGATTTTGTTGACACAGAATACAACCCTCCCGCAGGGCGTCCTGACTCCCAACTCCAAAGATCCACCCCTTCCCGTTTTTTATCCCGGTCACTCTTGCGACTCCGCCAATCGTCCGGGGTACATGAGGTCAGAAAAAGCCCCCGCCCTTTTTGAAGTGACGGGGAAGAGAGTCGGCATTTAAAAAAACAAAACGAAAACATGAAATGAGTCGATTGGGACTGGCACCACCCCAGTCTCATGCCTCCCCCCACCCCACCCCCAAAATAAAAAACATTGACCCAGTCCAACACGGGACTGCCTGCCTTTAGGAAGCAGTTTACTGCACGCATTATGTACGGTATTAGTTGAAGTGTGATGAATTATAGAGCTTTCCTTGGATGTTGTGTTTAAAAACTGTCAGAATAGGTATGTAATAAAATAGACGAATGGCTCCCACTAAACAAATGTGAAAGCAGAGACTATCAAATTAACCACTAAATGCAATACCTTTCCATCAGATTACAGAATGAAATCGGATTAAAGATTTACAACTATGATGCAGATTTAATAAATCAAATACTTTGGATGTATATGGTGCTTTTATTATTGATTTTATTTTCTGCTTATTCCAAACTAAGTTATTTTGGTTTTAGCCTCGTTTATTACCTGTATTGTATTTTCGAGACCATTTCTTCACATATATTGAATTTTTTTTTTCAAAACACTTATTAATAAAAATTAAGGCCTGATCTGCGTTTGAAGAGCAGAATTCCTGGTAACTCGGAGAGGCTCGGGAACAGTTTCTATTTGAACTCTGGGGGCAAGAGTGCAAAATGCGGGATTATATTATGGGGTGGCTGTGTACAAAGGCCAAAAAACACGCAGGAAGCTGTGATAGGTTCTTTCTAACAAAGTGCCCTGAATAGGTGTTTTTCTTTTCTGACTAACAGCATTGTAAACCCGCACTTTTAGATTGCGTTTTTCAAGAGAAATGTTTGATTCGCCAGTTGCCAGATTGGGAGTGTCTGTGGGGCAATCAGACATTCCCTTAAAATTCCAGCTGTGTGTCCCAGGGAGTGCACCATAGGGAGCTATCTGGGTTGCGAACGGTGGCCTGGTTTCTGTGTTTGGGAAAAAAAAAGAAATAATTGCCCACAGAGGAATTTCTGGTATTAGTTACAGCAGCAAAATAACCCTCAGCATTACAGGGACAATACATCAGCACCATCGACCCAGTCAAGCCTGGTCCACAACTAGTTATAACCATTCTTGGACCTAAATCGGTTGTCAAGGCCTGAACATTAATGTTTACATTTGTTTTCTGTTATTTAAGACAGTCTGGCCCATTGAACAAGACTGGGTAATACGTATAACATGCCAGGCTGCTCTATCCTCCTCTACTTCAGTTGTCCTCTTTCAGAAATTTATCGGGTTTGAATGGATTTGATCTCTTGCCACCTTTTTACTGCTTGGCTTTATCCTCGCGTCTCAATTACTTGTGTCTCTTTGGTGCTTTGTTTTTTGTAAGGGAAGCGAAGTCAGTCAGTAAGAGAACAGGGGCTCGATCTACCGGCCACGTCCTGCCCGAATGGGGGCGCGACACGTCCGCGAGACGTCTCCCCCCGGCTTCCCGACACTCGGATCTCGCGAGGCATCGCGATCAGGATCTCACCCACAGTAGGCAGGACCCAGTCTTGCATGCTTAACTGGGTTCTAAACCGACTTACGCGTGTTAGCGCCGGATCTAACTGGTTCCCAGCATCTATTGGCTCCCCAGGGAGGTCCCAGCTGGGCGCCGTTTAGCACTGGTGCACACAAGCGTGCATCAGGCGAAAACGTACCCGGGGGGTGGGGCCTCCTAGGCCATTCGAGGCGCCTGGGTGGTTAAGGGCAGGGTAGGGTGGCACCCTGGCTCTCATTCTGGCCATGGTACCTTGGCACTGCCACCCTGGGACTGCCAAGGTGCCCATGTGGCATTGCCAGGCTGGGGCGGACTCGCAGAGAGAGCCAGCGGGAAACTCCCAGCACAAACCTGGCACAAATGACACTTGTAAACCTTTCCGTTCGATCCCGCCCCACATTTGCTACCAAATATTAACCTCTATATACCCTATTTTATTGTACATGACTATGGCTCCTCAAAAACGTTCCCCCAGCTGTTTTACCAATATAACATCATTACCACCTTTTGAATGAGATTGTCAAACTGCAGCAACCTTTGTGTTGAGGGAGTGTGCCCATGAAGAATTGGGTTGAAGACCATGGACCCGCAGTTGTGCGATTGAAGCCTTTCTCGAGGCCGGGAGCACTCGTTCCATCGGTTTTGGTTCGGCTGGAACTCAGTTGACCGCACTCTGACCTTGGCAGTCTAGAGTTTATGAGGTCACGTCCTACTCCAGAGACTTGAGCAGGTGAATTATGCTGCACGGTCGGAGGTGTCATCTTTCTGTTCGGACATAAAGCCGTGACTTAGGGCAGCACGGTGGCGCAGTGGGTTAGCCCTGCTGTCTCACAGTGCCAGGTTCGATCCCGGCTCTGGGTCACTGTCCGTGTGGGGTTTGCACATTCTCGCCGTGTTTGTGTGGGTCTCACCCCACAATGCAAAGATGTGCAGGCTAGGTGCATTCGCCACGCTAAATTGCCCCTCAATTGGAAAAAAAAAATGAATAGGGTATTCTAAATTTAAAAAAAAATAAAGCCACGACCTACTTTTATTTTGCCTCTCGGGTATAAGCAAAAGATTGCCGGGCACTATGGGGGAAAAAAAGAGAAAGGGAGTTCTCACCAGAGCCCTGCCCAAAACATTCCTAAATTAGATCATTGTTACATTACTGTGTGTGGGATCTTGCTGTGCATTCACCAACTGTCCTGTTTCCTACATTACAACAGTGACTGCACTACAAAAAGTACTTTGTTGGCTGGAAGGCATTTTAGGATGTCCTAAAAAGCACTTTATAAAGACTTTTTTTTTTTCTTGCCCTCTCTCTTCATTTTCTCTCCTCTCACTCACTCACTCACTCAGACACACCACTCACTCACACTCACTCACTCACTCACTCACTCGCAGTAGGTAGCGATGTGTGAGCGAAATATCTTGGGCCGTGCGAATAGTACCTTAACCCATAGAACCGATGTTGTCTCACGATGTATGGGAGGAGCAGAATGGCCATAACAGGTCTCTTCAGAAGTGGAACACTGCGCTGACCTGCTCTTCTGTCCACCCTGCAGATCGAAGATGCCAATGTTTTCCACTTCAATTGTCAGCGACCACACATTAATTGTCCAATCAAAAGTCAGGAACCCTCACTTCTGCATCTTTCCTAACAAACCACTCCGGTACAAACCCCATTCAGGTTGACGGTCTGAAATAATCTTCAACAAAGTCTGGACTCTTATTGTGAACTCTCAAAATGTTAAAATGATCCATTATTGTGCAATCCTTCAAATGGCTTCCAGCCGCTCCCTGTAGTTTCTTTCCTGCCCCCCTTTATTCGGATACAAACAATTGCGAGGCTTCTCAATTTGTCACTTTTTCAGGAGAGATCGTACAGCCGTGTTACAGATTCTTATTTCAAAACAAGGTAGGAATGCTGACCAAAATACATACATTTGGGTAGGGCAGCCCGGTGGCGCATTGGTTAGCACTGCAGTTTCACAACGCCGAGGTCCCAGGTTTGATCCCGGCTCTGGGTCACTGTCCGTGTGGAGTTTGTACATTCTCCCCGTGTCTGCGTGGGTTTCACCCCCACAACCCAAAGATGTGGAAGCTTTGGAAAAGGTGCAAAGGAGATTTACCAGGATGTTGCCTGGAATGGAGAGTAGGTCTTACGAGGAAAGGCTGAGGGTGCTAGGCCTTTTCTCATTAGAATGGAGAAGGATGAGGGGCAACTTGATAGAGGTTTATAAGATGATCAGGGGGATAGATAGAGTAGACAGTCAGAGACGTTTTCCCCGGGTGGAACAAACCATTACAAGGGGACATAAATTTACGGTGAATGGTGGAAGATATAGGGGGGATGTCAGAGGTAGGTTCTTTACCCAGAGATTAGTGGGGGCATGGAATGCACTGCCTGTGGAAGTAGTTGAGTCGGAAACATTAGGGACCTTCAACCGGCTACAAAGGTACATGGATTACGGTATAATGCTGGGGTGCAGATTCATTTGTTCTTAATCTAAAACAAAAGTTCAGCACAACATCGTGGACTGAAGGGCCTGTTCTGTGCTGTATTTTCTGTTCTACGTGCAGGGTAGGTGGATTGGCCACGCTAAATTGCCCCTTCATTGGAAAAAATGAATTAGGCACTCTAAATTTATTTTTAAAAAGCAGATGTGTTGGATAGACTTTACTCCGAGGGATCAATGTTTCGCATGGTCTGTGAAACAAAGCAGTTGAGAAAAAAACATTTGGGTCATTTAAGATGAATGTCAGGTGCTAAACCTAGAGAGTTGGGATACTAAAGGAACAAGACCACCCCCACCACCACCACCACCCTGGCTGCAGACTCCGACCAGCTGGCTCACATCGTGGTTTTTGCCCAGAGCCTGACTTCACTGTTGCTGGACTGCCTGCCCTGCCCTCCTAAGCCCTGGCTGGGCCGGGTCGCCCCTCGCCCCCTCCCCACGCCGCTCGACGGCTACTCACTGGCTGGCTCACCTCGTGGGCTTCTCGCCCGGCGCTTCGCTGTGGCTGGCTGGTCTGCCCTCAGCCCTGGGTCGAGCAATCTGTCGACTGTGCCTTTTCTCACAAAAGTAAAACGCAGGCGGCAGGATTCTCCGCTCCTGAGACTAAGTGTTGACGCCGGGGCAGGATTCATGGACTTCCACGGCAGCAGAACTGGCGCTGCACGTGGACCGATTCAGCGACTGTTAAGCGGCCAGCATCAGCGCCACGTGGAACACCATCAAGAACAAAGAACAAAGAAATGTACAGCACAGGAACAGGCCCTTCGGCCCTCCAAGCCCGTGCCGACCATGCTGCCCGACTAAACTACAATCTTCTACACTTCCTGGGTCCGTATCCCTCTATTCCCATCCTATTCATGTATTTGTCAAGATGCCCCTTAAATGTCACTATCGTCCCTGCTTCCACCACCTCCTCCGGTAGCGAGTTCCAGGCACCCACTACCAATCGATTCCAATGAGAAATGGTGCGGGATTTGCCGGGTCCGTGATTGACACTCGGGAGGTTGACACGCTGCAGCCGCATATTAGCACTCCATTCCCCCACACACACTCATCCCAGCCAACAAGATGGCACTGGTTGCGTTGAAGCGAGCCCACCCCGCTAATGGGTTGGCTGGGGGCAGAGGGCACCTAGGGGGGAGACCTGGGAGGACACCTATATGACCTGGCCCAAAGGTCACAGTGGGCAGTCAGCGGTGTGTACATGGCCATCCACTCCGACTCCACAACCACCACCCGCTAAGCCCCCCAACCATCGGCACAACTGTCAGCAGGCTATGGCGATGTTGGACAGTCTCCCTTCTCTCTCCCCCATCAGCCACGTCACTCGTTTCACCATTTTTAAAAGCACAGTGAACCTTGCCATTGAGGGCAGCACGGTGGCGCAGTGGTTAGCACTGCTGCCTCCCACCGCTGAGGACCCGGGTTCAATCCCGGCCCCGGGTCACTGTCCGTGTGGATTTTGCACATTCCCCCCCTGTCTGCGTGGGTCTCACTCCCGCAACCCAAAGATGTGCAAGTTAGGTGGATCGGTCACGCTAAATTAGCGTTTAATTGGCAAAAAATAATTGGATACTCTAAACTTATTTTAAAAGAAAGAACCTCACCGTCGGGAATTCGCCCCAGTGGAGGCGGAGAATCGCGGAGGCCCCGGAGAATACCGGGCCAGGCCCGCTAATGATATGCCAACTGCATTTACTGTATGTGCGGAATGGAACACATTGAGGCCGCTGTCGAGGCAGAGCCCTGTGTCTAGGCATGGGGTGTTACATTGTAAATCCACCTCTGGGTACGAGGGGGATTTGGGGGGGGGGGGGAGCCTCATTGGGCAGAATGGCCTTGAAATCCGCTTGTTCTGTGATTTGCGTTTTGCACCAAACATTGGCCACCCCATGAGGGCATTGTGCTCGAGACTACTGGGAAAGTGGCCATGCTGGAAGGTGAGTGGCAAGGGCCGAGGGCTCAGTCGGTAAAACTAACAACCTGTCTGGTGGGGCCTTTCCCGATGTTAACAGCTAATTGCTATCAAATGCGAGCCTCCTCCTTGCTGTTACCATGCCGGGTTAATTGAGTGTTACTCATCTGCAGGCTGGCCACTGTGGCAGAAGCAATTGGCAGGCTGCGATTCCTTGGGCCCTGTGGCCCTGCTGGGGACCTGGCTAATTGTGAGCCCTCGGGGATTAGGGCAGGTGATTACACAGTTCAGAGTGTAATTACATGAGCAATGCTTGGCTGCTGCCCCAGCTCCGAGGCTAAGGTCACAAGCTGTATTACCTGAGATTAATCTCAGCTGCCAGCAAATGCAAGGTACTCGCAGAGCACTTATGTGATTAGCATTAACATTCAGTAGCACCAAATCGATTAGTAGCTTCTCGCAGACAGTCCGTGCCGCACAATTAGTTTAGAGGTGCAATAGGAGCATCTTTATTACAGTGCTATCATTTTCATCTTGTCAGATTTTAACACCCTCAATATTAACAACTGACAATCAGGAGCCTCAAATCAAAATAGATTTTTAGGAAGGGATAGACAGCAGGAGATAGCAGACACCGAGTGCTGCAATAGTCTCTTTCCAGCATTACGTTTTCTTAATGCTGAAATGGGAAACATGTTGATTCGGTTTTTGATCCCGCAACTCAAGTCAGGACAAATGCGAGAATGCCAAATTTTGAAAAGAAAAGAGAATGCCAAATTTCAAACCACCGCAACAATTTATGCTACAGGAGAAAAGGGTGCCGAGTGGTTGGCAAGTCGACTCTGATTGGCTGCGGCGTTGTCATGGGGAAAGTAGCGGAGTACTACAGGCTCCCCATGGTCCGGGTAATTCGACAAAAGAGGCAAGGCTTGGACGGGTCCCTTTTGCTTGCAGACACCGTGTCCCTGCATTTGAATGTCGCTCCTTAGACGTATGAATGATTCACGATACGAGCTCGACTGACTATCTCGCAGGCTGGTTGCTAGCGCAGGTGTTAGCACACTCTTGAATTATTAAATTTTCTGGAAGAGTTGAGATCTACCTACCGTGGAATTTATTTTTCCGCACAAATTTTCAACGTTTTTATACTTTTGTGGGGTCGCTATGTGTATTGTTTGTAGAGCAGACATGGGAAAATAGCCTGGTTCACTTCCATGGTCCCGAATGTTGGAGTTAAGAAACAGAATGGTGTCATGATCTAATGGAATGAGGAACAGGCTAGAGGGACTCAACTGCCTCCTCCTGTTCTTGTGTACAGCGACCAGTCAGTTTGTGTCTAAGGGTTCATAGAATTTACAGTGCAGAAGGAGGCCATTTGGCCCATCGAGTCTGCACCGGCTCTTGGAAAGAGCACCCTACCCAAGGTCAACACCTCCACCCTATCCCCATAACCCAGTAACCCCACACAACACTAAGGGCAATTTTAGACACTAAGGGCAATTTAGCATGGCCAATCCACCTAAACTGCACATCTTTGGACTGTGGGAGGAAACCGGAGCACCCGGAGGAACCCCACGCAGACACGGGGAGAACGTGCAGACTCCGCACAGACAGTGACAAAAGCCGGAATCGAACCTGGGACCCTGGAGCTGTGAAGCAATTGCGCTATCCACAATGCTACCGTGCTGCCCCTTGAGACAATTTGTTTTGCTGGATTGAAAGGAAATGAGGTGGAACTCCTCACATCATCAGCTGGTGTTCCTGCTGACTGGTGATTTAGTTCTTTGCTGGCTCATCCTTTCCAGAGAAGGCCTGTTGATGTTTTGGAAGGGCTTGTGTGCGATTGGGGGCAGCGGTGGAGGAGGTTACATGTCATTTTCCCAAATCTAGATGGAACGCGAGCAATATGTGATCGGTGTTTTGCCAAGATGGATTCGTAGGGTGGTTACAGCACAGAAGACCACCGTTCGGCTCCTGAGTCTGTGCCAGATGTCCGCAGGAGCAACTCCACTCACTCCACTTCCCTGTCGTTTCCACGTAACCCTGCAAATATTTCCTCTTCGGATAATTACCCAACTCTCTATTGGAAGCCACCATTAAATCTGCCTCCACCGCACTTTTCTCAGGCAGTGCATTCCAGATCCTAACCACTCCCTGCATAAAACAAAATGAAAAACATGTTTCCCATTTGTTGAGGCTGCGGGTCTAACTCAATTACGAAGAGGGTTGCACCTCTTTCCAGTCTCGGTGAACCCTGCATTCTGAACAATCGTTTTTTTAAAATATATATATATATAAATATATATACATTCCCATCCGGAGCTGCATGGTGGCACATTGGTTAGCACTGCTGCCTCACAGCACTAGGGACACGGCTTCAATTCCGGCCTTGGGTGACTGTGTGGAGTTTACACTTTCTCCCCCTGTGTGTGTGGGTTTCCTCCGGGTGTTCCGGTTTCCTTCCACAGTCCAAAGATGTGCAGATTAGGTGGATTGACCATGCTAAATTGCCCTTTGGAGCCCAAAAAGGTTAGGTGGGATTACTGGGTTACGGGCATAGGGTAAAGGTGTGACCTTAAGGAGGGTGCTCTTTCCAAAAGCCGGTGCAGACTCGATGGGCTGAATGGCCTCCTTCTGCACTGTAGATTCTATGATTCTATGTGCAGGTTAGGTGGAGTGGCCACACTAAATTGTCCCTTAGTAGGTTAGGTTAAGGGATTATTGGGATCAGGGTGGGGAGTGGCCATGGGTGGAGTGCTCTTGCAGAGGGTCAGTGTAGACTCGATGGACCGAATGGCCTCCCTCTGCACTGTAGGGATTCTATGATGATTCATCCAGATTAGCTTTATGGGTGCCGGGTTAATACTGGATTTGTAAAATGACCGAGAATGTCAGGAAATGTTGGCTTAATTACAATAAAAATGCAATCTTCATAAAAAATCAAATGAATTTTAGGGACCGAATAACGGGAACATTTTGGGAACAGGAGGACTCCGTACGAGCCTGCTACTCCATTCAGCTAGGCCGTGACTGACCTGCACCTCAGCTCCATTTACCTGCAGCTCCATACCCCTGATCCAACTAAAAATCTCACCTGCCCAAGTCTTCAACATTGAGTAAATTTAAGGAGCAAATGGACAGATTGTTAATGAGTACCGGGTTGCGGAGAACGGGCAGGAAAGTGGGTTTGAGACCAGGGAGAGATCAGCTGTGATCGTAATGAATGACAGAGCGGGCTGGAGCGGCTGACTTGCCTGCACCTGCTCCCGGTTCTTATGTTCGTAATTGACTAGCAGTGACAGACCTCTGAGGGGGGAGCGAGTGCAGAAATGGAAGATATCTATTGTTGCAATATTATAATTCGAGCAACATTACATTTTCCAGAAACCCCCCCCCAAATCTTCTGATTTAAAAAAATATATATATTACATTTTCAAGAATTTAGTTTGTGATGCTCTCTGTTTTGATTGAGGGCCGTCTGTGGGTGTTTTTCTGTCTCTTTCCACTTAATGCATAGAATCACACAGCACAGAAAGCGACCATTCCGCCCATTGAGCTTCTGCCAGGTCTTATCTAACAAACTTCAGGGGCAGCACGGTGGCGCAGTGGTTAGCACTGCTGCCTCGCGGCGCCGAGGTCCCAGGTTCGATCCCGGCTCTGGGTCACTGTCCTTGTGGAGTTTGCGCATTCTCCCTCTGTCTGCGTGGGTTTCGCCCCCACAACCCGGAGGTGTGCAGGGTCGGTGGACTAGCCACGCTAAATTGCCCCTTAATTGGAAAAAATGAATTGGTTACTCTAAACATTTTTTAAAAATCTAACAAATGTCTTTCCCCAAGTTCTTGCAAATTTTCCCCTTCCAAGTATTTATCCAATACCCTTGTTATTTTTATGTGAGTTACTATTGGAACTCCCTCCACCGGGCATTGCATTCCCTGGTCGTCAGAACTCACCATGTGTAAAACAAAAAAAGGAAAATCGCTCCTGCTTCTTTCGCCAATTACCTTAAATTTGTGTCCCTCCTGGCCTCCTTCCAGTGGAAACCGATTTCTCCTGATTAAACCCCTTGTAATTTTGAACACTTCTATTTAAATCACCCATTAACCTGTTCTGTGCTAAAGAGATTAATCCTGGTGTCTCCAGCCCCTCAACATCACTGAAGTGCAAGTTGCAGGGCAGGATATGTCAGGTAAAGTTGACTTGTCGAACACTGTGCTCTGTGCAGCACCTTCTCAGTATGGAACCTGTTGGAAATGCCCGCTGCATTTTAAATGAGGGATGCTTTTAACCACATTCTCTTTCTGATTTAATGAGACAACAGAAAGCAGCGAATGTAATCTTTGCTTCGGAAGTGCACTGTTTATTATTCATGTTGCCTGCAATAATGATCTAGTTCAGCATAACCCAAGCAACTAGGGTAAATAACATTTAAGTGTAAATCCGTGAACAACAGGCAGCTTCTGAGGTATGGCTGAGTGGCGTCGATTTTCTTTGCTACGTTCCATCTCTCTCCATCAAAACAGTTTGGACACAAAGTCAATCATTAAGCTGCAAGGTTTTCACCATCAGATCAGTAGATGGGGCAGCAATGAATCTCTCAGATCTCCCTCCATAAGGATGAATCGTCCAAAATGCGGTCTGGACAGTAGGATAGCACTGTTGCTTCCCAGCTCCAGGGTCCCAGGTTCAATTCCCACTTGGGTCACTGTCTGTGCGGAGTCTGCACGCTCTCCCCGCGTCTGCGTGGGTTTCCTCCGGGTGCTCCGGTTTCCTCCCACAAGTCCCGAAAGACGTGCTGTTAGGTGAATTGGGCATTCTGAATTCACCCTCCGTGTACCCGAACAGGCGCCGGAATGTGGCGATGAGAGGCTTTTCACAGTAACTTCACTGCAGTGTTAATTTAAGCCTACTTGTGACAATTTAAAAAAATTATTATTATTGCTATTATCATTTCACTCCTCCCGCATTTCCTTTACAGCAAGTTGTTACTAAAGCTGAGAATAACTAGAATTCCCCTCGAGCTGTTTCTGACGTTTAACAGTCTTTATGTTCTCGGAAAGAACGCGCGTCATTCTTTGTCCTCCCTTCAATCTGGAGCCAAAACTGCTGTCAGCCTAGTCCTTGTTAAAAAATAATTGTTTGACGGGACGTGGGCGTTGCTGGCTGGTCCGGCACTCATTGCCCATCCCTAACTGCCCTTGGAACAGAGTGGCTTGCTCTGCCATTTCAGAGGGGCATGTTGAGAATTAACCACATTGCCGTGGGTCTGGAGTCACGTGTCGGCCAGACCGGGTAAGGGCGGCAGATTTCCCTCCCCGGAAAGGGACATCAGTGAACCAGATGGATTTTTACAACAATTGACAAAAGCTCCCTGCTCACCGTTACTGAGACTAGCTTTTATGTTCCAGATTTATTAATTGAATTCAAATTCCACCAGCTGCCATAGTGGGGTTTGAGCCCCTGCCCCAGAGTATGAGCCTGGGCCTCTGGATTACTAGTCTAATGACATTACCAGTGTGCCAGTGACTTGCCCCTAATTATTACTCCATGTGTCACCTACTGAAATAGGAGCATCGGAAGGAACAGGAGGAGGCCCCTTTGAAACATTCAATTAACCCCCTCAACCAGCCTTGCGGTGGGGGGCCTTCCAGATTTCTGCTACCTTGTGGGTAAAGGTTTGCTTCCTGACACCCTCCCTGGACCGCTCAGCTGTAGCTTTGAGGTTAAGCTCTCTTGGCCTGGACCTTTCTACAGGAGGAAATAATTTCTCTTGATCTGTGCCAACTGGAAACTCCCTCTCAGTTTATTTTTTTTAAATGTCACTGACCTGATGCTTCTGCTGAGAAGCGAAGAAGTTCCTCATTGTGCACGAGAGCTCCAGTACCTCAATGACTCCTGTCATAATATACACCAGTATATCATGGTGCAGACACACACTGATGGACACACAGTGGGACCAATCAGCATACACAACACCGCAGCCAATCACCCAGTGAGAGCACACGCACTATAAAGACAGGGGACAGGAGAGTTCCCGCTCATTCTAGTAGCAGCCAGCTCGGAGCACAGAGCTCACAGCCTGCAACACAGACGTTCACCATGTGCTGAGTGCATCACCTGGTTAGGACTAGGCAAGGGTCAACAGTTAAAGCTGGTATTGCATTTACCCACAGTTCAAGTATGTTAATATAGTTAACCTTATAATAAAATAGTGTTGCACCACTTCCAGTGTTGGTGACCTGTTTGTGATCCAGAACACCCAACACATCAACTCCCTTCGTGGACCATTCTTTAAAGTGTATCGTCTAAGGCAGATGACTGTGTAACTGGTTCCATCCATTCTTTCTTCCAATAAGCTATTTATCTGCTAAGATTGCACTGGACTCTACAGCCGAGGAGGAAAGGCTTCCTCAAAGAGCTAGCACATTCACGATGGGCCAAATGACCTCCTTCAATGCTGTACGGCCTCCTTCTATGCTGTATGATTGTAAGAGGCTTATTCTAGAGCATATTGATTTTTAGGTTTTTTTAAATATCAGGACTTGAGCACCAAAATCCAGGCTGACATTCCAGCGCAGTACTGAGGGTATGCTGCACCCGCGGAGGTGTTGTCTTTTGCATGAGGCATTCAAACCAAGGCCCCATTTCCCCCCCTCAGTTAGTTGTAAAAGATGTAAAAGATTACTGTGAGGAAGAGCAGGGGCGTTCTCCCTGACACGCTGGCCAATATTTATCCTCCATCAGCATCACAAACATCAGACTATCTGGTCGTTGGTCTTGGAGTGGAGTTTTCACTTTCTCCTCGTGTCTGCGTGAGTTTCCTCCGGGGGCTCCGGTTTCCTCCCACAGTCCAAAGATGTGCAGGTTAGGATTCGGATTTGGGTTTATTGTCACGTATGCCGAGGTACCGTTCAAAATATTGTTCTGCGAGCAGTCCAGGCAGATCGTTCCATTCGTGAAAAACAGGACATACGATCAATACACAATGTAAATACATAAAACCGGATTCCCCGACCCCCCGCCGGGTCGGAGAATCCCCGGGGGGGCGGCATGAATCCCGCCCCGCCGCTCCGACGCCGGCTGCCGTATTTTCCAGCGCCGGTTTTCAGGCGGGGGCGGGGTTCACGCCACGCCGGTCAATGCGCCGTTAGCAGCGGCCCCCCCCCCCGGCAATTCTCCGGGCCCCGATGGGCCGAGCGGCCGTCGGTTTCTGGCCAGTCCCACCGGCGTGAAATGGGCATGGTCCCACACGGCGGGACCTGGCTGGTAGGCCGACTGGTGCGGTCCTCGGGGGGGGGGGGGGGGATCTGGCCCCGGGGCGCCCCCACGGTGGCCTGGCACGCAATCGGGGCCCACCGATCTGCGGGCGGGCCTGTGCCGTGGGGGCTCTCCTTCCTTCCGCTCCGGCCTCTCGTAGGGCTCCGCCATGGCCGGCGCGGAGAAGACACCCCCCTGCGCATGCGCAAGAATACGCCGGCGGTTCTGTGCATGCGCGGAACCACGCCGGCGGTTCTGTGCTAACTCGCGCTGGCCCTTCGCCACTGGTTGGCGCGGCGCCAACCCCTCCGCCGCTGGCCTAGACCCCGGAAGTGCGGAGGATTCCGCAACTTCCGGTTGGCCCGATGCCGGAGTGGTTCGCGCCATTTCTTTACGCCGCCGTCGGGCCTTCGGGGGATTCGGGAATATCCTGCCCATTGACATTGGGTGAAGCATACGGAGTGTAGTACTGCTCGGTAGAGAAGATGTGTGAAGAGATCAGTTTGGTCCCTAAGAGGGTCATTCAGGAGTCTGGTAACAGCGGGGAAGAAGCTGTTTTTGAATCTGTTAGTGCGTGTTCTCAGACGTTTGTCTCTGCTGCCCGATGGAATAGAGAATAATCCGGATGGGAGGGGTCTTTGATTTTGTTGCCCGCTTTCCCAAGGTAGCAGGAGGTGTAGACAGAGTCAATGGATGGGAGTTGTGTTCATGAGATGGACTGGGCTGTGTTCACGGCTCTCTGTAGTTTCTTGGGCGGAGCAGTTGCCCCTTAGTGTCAAAATATATGCAGGTTAGGTGGGGCTACATGGAGAGAGTGGGGGAGTGGGAGTAGGTAGGGTGCTCTTTCGGAGGGTCAGTGCAGACTGGATGGGCCGAGTGGCCTCCTTCTGCACTGTAGAGATTCTCTGGTTGTATCACATTGTTGTTTGTGGGATCTTGCTGTGCGTAAACAGTGCTACATCTCAAAAAAATACTTCATGTTCGGATCCCGGCCCTGGGTCACTGTCCGTGTGGAGTTTGCACATTCTCCCCGTGTCTGCGTGGGTTTCACCCCCACAACCCAAAGATGTGCAGGGTAGGCGGATTGGCCACGCTAAATTGCCCCTTAAATTGGAAAAAAAAAACAATTGGGGTACTCTAAATTTATTTTTAAAAATACTTCATTTGCTGGGGGTGTGCTAGATAAATACTCGTCCATCTTTCTAAATATTGAGGCCCACAGGCTAACAAAACCCCATGTAATGCGGACCGCAGGTTGAATTTACGACACAAAATAAGATTTTCAACCTCTGTACCAGCAGCTAGATATCTACCTACTCACCTTGGCGAGCTGTTTGACTGAAGGAATCTGCTCCAGCCTAGTTCCCAGCACTTTCCCCCATCTCCATTCACAGGGAAGAGAATCAGAAATTCATTCCACGCTGCCCTCAGCACACGGGGACTCTGATTTCCACAGGACATTGTCACCTGCCAATCTAGGGTACAAAGGCACTCTCTTTGCACGTTGACTGTCGATCCTTGCTGGGTGTTGACACAGACAAGCAGATTTTCCACTCGATAGCTAACTAACCACACAGAATAACTGTCTCTCCAGTTGTGGCATATTGTGAGGTATAAGTGATGAGAAGGCAGCAGCAGCTGTGCATGTTAAGAACCCTGCCTTAGTTAGTTGGTGTTCCAGCTAACCCATTGTGCTTGTTGAAAGGTCCTAGCTAATGACAGTTATTGAGATTGGCTTGCACTTCATTTGATCTCACATTTTTAAGTGCAGAATTTTTTTGGTTGACACATTTTCCCTCATTACCTCTCCCTAAGTCTATGTGTCGGGAGGGCTGCATGTTTTATTCAGTATATATCTCCACATGCACACCGAGTGTCACTGACCCCCCTCGGTCAGTGGCTCTCACTCATTCCTTTGAGCCTTAAGGAACATTTTTTTATTCCAACCCTCACCGCACCACACACACACTACCCCCCCCCCCCCCCATTGACAAAGTTTTGCTCCACCTCTCCAAAATATTATGATGTTTACCGGGACTTTACTGTTTCCGTAATCTGCGGCAGCCTTATCTTCAGCATTTAGTTCTTCAAGCGCGATGTTAGACAATATAAACCTGCAGGGAATAGAATGATGAGGGGCATTTTTATGGAGCCCAATCCTGATCGGGGGAGTTACCCAGTCTAACGACACACTCGCCATAAGGTATACCTGGCTGGGCCTACCTCCCAGTCTCATTGCTTTCTCTCTCTCTCTCTCTCTCTCTCTCTCTCTCTCACACTCTCTCCCTCTCTCTCTCACACTCTCTCTCACATACTCTCTCTCTTACTCTCTCTCACACACTCTCTCTCTCTCTCACTCTCTCTCTCTCTCTTACTCTCTCTCACACACTCTCACTCTCTCTCTCACACACTCTCACTCTCTCTCTCCCTGCCCCACCAATGTCCACATTGCCTCTCCGATAATCTGATTCACACAAGAAAGCTTGCTGTTCTCCCAACCGTTTGACATTTCATTTTCAGGTCGGTCAAGGATGTGAAACCTATTCTCCCGAGGAGAATGGGCAGCATGGTAGCACAGTGGTTAGCACTGTTGCTTCACAGCGCCAGCGTCCCAGGTTCGATTCCCGGCTTGGGTCATTGTGCGGAGTCTGCACGTTCTCCCCGTGTCTGCGTGGGGTTCCTCCGGGTGCTCCGGTTTCCTCCCACAAGTCCCGAAAGACGTGCTGTTAGGTGAATTGGAGATTCTGAATTCTCCCTCTGTGTACCCGAACAGGCGCCGGAATGTGGTGACTAGGGGCTTTTCACAGTAACTTCATTGCAGTGTTAATGTAAGCCTACTTATGACAATACTAAAGATTATTATGATTATAGATGGTCCTTTTCCAGGTCTTTACTGTGGCTGTTCTTGGAACCTGTGTTGTGGTCAGGAAGCGTTATTAGCCTTGGCTGAGTGGTGGCACTCACACGTCTCAGTCCGGAGGTCAGAGTGGGTCACAAGGCCCATTTCATAGACCTGAGCTTATAATCCAGGCTGACACTTCACTGCAGTACAGAGGGAATGCTGCGTTGCCAGTTGACATATTAAACTGCGGTCCCACTGACCCTCTCGACTGGATGCAGATGTTCCCATGGTGCTATTTATAGAACAGAAGCGTTCCTGTGCCTTGGCCAACGTTCATCTCTCAAACAACGCCGCCAAAACAGAATAACTGATTAGGCATCTCATTGCTGCTTGTGGGAGCTTGCTGTGCCTTATTTAGCTGCTGTAATTGCATACCTTCATCAGCTTTGAAATGCTTTTGGAAATTTCTTTTTCTTTTCCAATTAAGGGGCAATTTAGCGTGGCCAATCCACCTAACATGCACACCTTTGGGTTGTAGGGGTGAGACCCACGCAGACACGGGGAGAATGTGCAAACTCCAGACAGACAAGTGACCCGGGGCCGGGATCGAACCGGGGTCCTGGGCGACGTGAGGCAGCAGTGCCAACCGCTGCGCCACTGTGATGCCCTCTTTTGGACATTTCTGAGTGCATGGAAATCACGATCGAAATGCCCTGTTCTGCAAAACTAAATGCCAAGGGACCTTATACATCAACCAAAAGAAGGAGATGGCACCTCGGTTTCAAGCCATCTCGGAAAGATGGTACCTCTGCCAGCGCAGTGCCCACTGAAGTGTCGGCTACGTTCGGGTGAGAGTGCTGCCCGCCAGACCAAGGTGGGGAAGGACATGCTTGAAATTTAAGAGCACCTTAACCTGCAATCCTGGAGATAAGATAAAAATCTTGCAAGTGAGAACGGCACGTTGACCATGCTAATACAGATATCACTGATTGTATGATCTGAAGGCTAATGGCTCGTGTCACTGGAAGTGCTACACCAGGTGGTTTGATAGAAGCTGAAAGCATTGCAAAGTGGTCGAATTGATCATTCTGCTTTCACGTCCACGTCTGGTATATTCGTAATGAGTTACAATACTTACATTATGGATTTTCCTCTGCCTTGCAAACACAAAAGGCTGGGGGGGGGCGGGGGAGGAAATGCATCCACGTGAACTGCTTTTCAAAGCAGTGCAGCTCAACCATTTATTAATGGACGCCAAAGTAACATTTTATTTTACTCGACGAACAGATAATTGGAGATGAGATCTGGCCACCTGTGGTTTGCGCTTCTTGGATTTATAGATTTTTCCCCATTCCACGGTGGGAGCCACTGAGTAATGCTGGGTGGCAGTTGCAAAGGTCTCAGTCAATATCTGGTGCCTCGGCGCAATGATAAATCTGATATTTTGGGGAGGGCACAGCAGGGCTGGATTCTAATGAACTGTCATTGCCTAAGTCCTCTCCTCTTGATGAGGGTCTGTGCTCTCAAGGGGGTAAGTGCTCTGATTATTGTGCTTGCTGCATTGTCATCTTCCCAGGGCTCAGACCAGGCCTTCCCAGCTGAGAAATGGCCCCTTTACTCAGTGGCCCAACGTATTAATGGGCTCATTGCCTTGTTCCAAAGGTCTTCGGACACCTTTCTTTAAAATGTTCATCGTGGCTTCCCGTTTCCATGTCCATGGATCTTGGTTGCAGTGTCCATGTTCCGGG